>NC_060062.1:47483690-48087621 GCF_020283565.1 Trifolium pratense | reverse complement strand
ATCAAAGATGTACATGAAGAAATGGGGATTAAACATTAACATATTCCATTCAGTGGGATCGCCTTAACTTAGACGATATCTTTGTTCATTCCGAACTTAATGCTTAAAGTTTTTGGAAACAGATCTAGTAGCATTTTTAAGAAATTCTGAAAAAGACCAAAACATTGTTTTTCGTTGTTTCAAAAAGTACATTTTCACTAGCTTGTCTTCCATCTCTTCTCCGTCACAATTGTTCAATAGACGAGTCTTTTATCTTCATGTAAGAAAAAGCAATTTAAAATAAACATCAATAATAGAAAATGTTTTAACAAAACGAGCCTAGCTTTCTTTCCACTAAGATATGTGCTTTTGTTACATCCATCCTTTCTTTGGGCAAGTACTTCTTTGATTTTGCTAAAAAGAATGTATTTAACAATGAACACCAATAAATTTGTCAGTACCTCAGTAGTTTACAGATTTTTTTTGGGAAAATAAAAACTCATGCGACAACATGATTATATTTATGGGCATGTTTGGATTGGTTTGTTTGAGCTTAACTACTGACATAAACACTTGTGAGACTATTTGGGAGAACTTATGACATGTTCATACGTTGTTTTCAGCTTATTTCCATAGGTTCTCCAAGATAGCTTATGAATGCAACTCATAGCTTATACAAAAATAATTTGACTTTATTTCTTCTTGTCTAATAGAAATAGCTTATTCATAATAGCTTATATGATAAGCACTTATTATATAAGCTTCAAATTAAGTTGTTTATCCAAACGAAACCTATATCATGATAGTCACTACAGTATTAATACATGGAACACTTAACTCTTCAATGCAACTGTTGATCTCTATGTGTCATCAGTAATAAGTAAATAACATAGAAGTATGTAATACAAGTCAGTTTTGAAGACTACACAAGTGTTTTTTGTCTTAATTCTCCGGTTCTCGGGAGAAGGGGGCCCTAGTAATTTGGGGTTTGGTTGGGAGATGAGTAAGTCTAGCCAAGCATTGCTTCAGTCAAGATTCAAACTTAGGTTCTCTCAAACGAGTTGTCCTTAACTAGAGTATTCAAGTATTTTACTAATTAACCATAGCTTAAAAATAAATTATCCCATTCCAAGTGAATATTCAACAAAAGCTTTATTGTATCATCATATATATACTCCCTCCGTACCACAATATATGTCACTTTGGAAAAAAAAATTGTACCACAATATATGTCGCTTTATATTACCAATGAAGCATTTAATGCTATTTTTCCTATTATACCCTTAACTATTTATTACTCTCTCTTCTTTCAATTCTTCAATTTATTTTTTTGATACCATAAATGAAGGACAATTTTGTAAATCAACTCATAATCTCTCTTTTCCATACAACATTAATTATCTTTCTTAATATGTGTAAAAGTGCCAAAGCGACATATATTGTGGTACGGAGGGAGTAATTGATATTCACATCACAAATTAACTTCATATGCAACTCTTTATAGAAACACTTCCACCCTTAAGACTAGAGTGGAGAAGAGATCATGTGGCCAAAATAATCAAGGCCTCCCAAAAAATATGCATCAAAAAATTGCCTTAAAAGTAATTATTCTTGAAACAACTATAATGCACATTTACTCATTCCGCCGCATAAGCTTCCATTTCATAATCATAATGTTTTTACTGCACTCGATTACAGTGAAAATATAAAAAATAGTACAAAATATTCATATTTCCTAAATTCAAACTTATATATGTTCCATAACAAATGAATATGCAGTTGCTAGTGGCATTGGGTAAGTAAATGCGACGAAAACTAAATCATACAAGCTGAAGAGCATGTATTAAACCATATATCAAAGGAAACAACGATAAGGGAGCATGAATTAATTAACTCAACAAAAAGAAGCGTTAAAATAAATTAGAGTATAGAAAATTACCTTAAGAATCCGAAGAATGCGAGAAACATTCTGTTTCATGAGCCGCTGTTTCATCTCCTTGCAATACATCAAACCAACAGCTTCAACATATATCTCAACATCCTCACAATCTCCGATTTGTAGAGAAGACAAATCTGATTGTTCCGAAAACTTTTCTGAAAAGAAACTACTCTTCTCTATCAGAACATCCCGATGCACACTCAATTTAACAGAAAAACCCTGCTTCCCTAATAAAACCACCTTCATATCACAAGTTCCCGGTTCACCGAACTCAATAGCTACCTTTCTCGGCATGGTTTCGATTTTAGGTCTAGAAGATACCCTCTCACCAGCCAAAGATGTCCCAGCTGAAGCCCTTTCCAAACCAATACTACATTGTTGATCATCAGAAACAACCAATCTAGACGATGCAGATACAGATGCAGAACCTCTTCTCTCAGTCACTTGCACTGGAACCGGCTTTTTCTGAACACTATTTTTCGGTTGCGGTTGTGGTGGTGACGAAGACGGTTTAGTTTTATTCAAAGGATTTTGAGGCTTATGACTTTTCTGAAACACAACAGGTGAAGGACAACACCAAAACCCTTCAGGAGTAACAGCTATTGGAACATTCTTAATCTTGGTTTGTCCTTGATCTACCCTATTAAGCCTAATATCCCCCATGTTTATGAAAATCGAAAAGAAACGATTTTTAACCAACTTAGAACAAGATACTAAGATTGCATCAGTGAGAAAATGATGCTGTTGAAAAACCAGAAATAACCAAACAAGTTTCAATTTCCTATGTAACAAACATTAATTGAACTAACTATAAAGTCAAGTCAAAAGGGTAAGAGAGAATATTTAGCCAAATGTTGTTCCTTTATTTCCGAAAGAAGAATTCTTCCCTTGAATAAAGTGATTTTCCTTCATAAAAATCAACACTTGTATAATCTCTGAAGCTGAATCTGCTTAATCACTGTAATATTTCATAAAAACATTAGCAACATTAATTTTTTATTTTATTTTCTCAAAAGGGTCAATCAAAAAAGAATCAAATCTCATTCAAAATAGCAGAAAAATAAGCAGAAATTAATTAAACACAACCCAACTTTAATTAAAGCATTTATTTTCAAAAGCATAACCAGAGTTATGAAACTAAACTACTAGTACCCTTTATTTAACTATAGATCAGAAGCATAGAAAAACTAAATATAGGAAATAACAGAACAAAAAAACACAGAAAAAATTGTTCTTTTTATAGAAACTAGTAACCACAAAACAAAAAGATTGAAACTTTACCAATGAATGGTGTGGTTTGAGCCATTGAACAAACTGAATAATTGTTCTGAAACCCTTTCAGTGATGAAAATGATTGAAGAAAAGCATGAAAACAATGAGTGAATTGTTGTTTGTTTAATTTGAAAAGTAGTGAAAAGAAAAACACCACGAGACCCGAAAAAGTAAAAAGGGAATGGATTATGATAGCTCATGAACTGTGTTTTCTACTTTAACAGTTCCATGCTTTTGATTTTTGATGATTATTTTTTCCATTTGTTGTACCTTTTGTGGGTCTATGAAAATTTTCTAGTATTGAATTGGACCACAGAATTATTTCACTACTACATCATTTGTCTTCTGTTTTTTGATTTTTTCTTTTTTCAAAGGTTTTTCTTTTGTTTTGGGAACAAAAACAAAATAAAAAATATATAATGTCCTTTTTATTTTTTATTTCTTGTTTTTGTGTTTTTTTTTTTTTGTCTAGTTAGAAATTCACCCTCAATATATAAGTGAGAATTCAAATTTTGCTAACGAATATTTCTCATCAACCGAGTTATGTTCACGAATATTACTCTCGTGGCTGTTAATATTTTATGTAGAGTAGGCACAAATTTTTTTTGAACATATATGACACAACACAGCACACATAATAATAGTGGTGGGTAATTGACAGTGAGCATGCCTTCAAATTTATTCCATTGATTGAATTTTATATTTATTTATTTATTTATTTTGTATTAATGTTTATGAGATTCTTTGTGTCTCAGTTGCTTTAGGAGACAGTCGTTGGATTTTCTAGGCTGGGAGTTATGATCATGAGTAAAGATGAAGTATGCTATAATGTGCAATGACTAATAACACCCTCTTGTGAAGGGAAGTGAATTGCAAGCTGTTACCGTGTTCAGTAGTTAATTGTTATTGACTGTTCTATAACTCCTTAGAAAAAAAAACACAAAAGACTGTTCTTTAAAAAATACAATAAACTCTTAGAGATTAAAATTGAGAGACAGAAATAGGGAATAGAGAAAAATACGAAAATTGATGAATGAATTTGAACAAATTTTAGTCTAAATTTATTCATTGGTTTTCGTGTTTTTCTCTCTTCCATATTTCTCTCTCTCAATCTAAACACACCCTTAGAGATTAAAATTGTAAAATTAGTCAAGTAATACTGTGTAAATTAGAACTGTCTGATATTTTTTTATGGTTACTATCATTTACTCCGTTCTTTCCAAATTATCTAAACGCAAATGAGCTAAATAAGCTGCAGAAAGGAGTGTCGCGCTCTGAAACCACCTGATGAGTGAGTAAACTGAATAAAATGGTCTGCAAGATGTTGAGGAGGCACTGAAGACACGCCAATTCACTATCTAACTGACGACCAAAGAGAATCAAAGATGCTACAAGAAATGAATAAGTTTTGAGCCGATTCTAAGCCCCCCCGCATCCAGCCACATAGAACTAAACATTTGGAGAGATAATTCATCGACTTGCCAAATTAACTCTAGTCAGCAACCTGTCTCGCAACAATCTCCAAGCAAGAATAGACACCTTCAATGGGACCTGTTTGTGCCAAATATGATCTCCAGCGATGTCTACAGGCATAAGCGAATGATAAGTTAGGATCTGATTATAAGCCCACCGGACTGAATACCGTCTGGAAGGATCAGGCTGCCATTGCCACAAATCTGGAGATTGAACCTGCAAAATCAAGTTTTGAAGTAGAGCTTGACACTCCTCCAACATCTCCTCCTTCCACGCCCACAAATGTCTTCGCTAAACCCACGGAGCCCCTCCACCCCCCTCCTAACGAAAACAAATCGGCCATCGTACTCAACTTATGAACCGCCAAATCAAAAAGACGCAGAAAACTTACGAAAACGTCTCAAACTCCCATCTAACCAAGTATTTGTCCAGAAAAACGTCTCCAACCCATCCCTCACTATCTCCCTTCACCAGGATGACTGACTCCTCTCCCCGCTCTCAAACACCTTATCTCCATCCCATAACGAGTTGTCAGAACCCTGAACCACAAATCCCCTCTATCCACCAACACCCTCCAACACCATTTACCTAAGAGTGTAATATTGAACTCCCTCAATTGCATAACCCCCAACCCGTCATACTCCTTATGTAAGTCTTGGATTTCTCACTACCATCCCAAAAATTTATTCAAAAAGAATCAATAGAAGAGATAGTACCTGATGAAGCTTTGAAAAAGGAAAATGCATAGACAGACAAAGAGGTCCGTACAGACTTTAGGAGAATCGGGCTACCACCCAAGGAAAGGAAGCGACTCTTCCACCCTGACAATCTATTGCGAATACGAGTCAACATCGGTTTCCAAAAATCCAGACATCTCTGATCACCATCAATTCAGTACGAGTGAAATCTTTATTATATATTATTTTAATCAAATTAATGTCAATTAAATTATTATTTTAATCATAAACATACATGGTTGAAAATGAAAACATAGTACTCCCTCCGGTCCTTATTATAAGGAACAATTTGGAAAAAACACACATACCAAGAAACCTTATCTTTCTTAATAAAAATTCTAAAATTTTACAATCTATTCCAAAACTAACCTTGGTGTATTAATTTATCCTTAGAGAATATATCACTCTAATTAATGCATAACTTTGGAATGGATACAATTTAATAAGGGTAAAAATGGAATTGTAAAAATAAATTTAATGATTGTTTCTTATAAAAAGGACCAATTTTTTTTTCCAAATTGTTCCTTATAAAAAGGACCGGAGGGAGTAATATCTTAATTTTTTAACGACCAATCTGATTTTCATTTTCCCGTCAAACAGATCGCAGCCCGACCTGGACACATTCCGATTTTCCACGCAAACGTGTTTTGTTTTTTTTTACTTGCAATCCTCTCTTTTGCTCTCACGGGTTTCCATCATCCTTATCTGTAAGTCCTTTTAATCTTCAATTTTGGATCCATCTTTCACATTCTTCATATCATAGATTCTAATATTATACTAAGAATTTTGGATCCATCTTTTCATCTTTGTACAACTGTGCTAGATTAGATTAGATTCAATGTTCATATTGGAAAATCTCTTTAGATGAGTAAGAATGCAGCAATCAAATTCCAAGAGTTTAAGGAACTTAGCTCCAGCTCTGAATCTGTTTCCAAACTTGAAACCCCCTCACAAAACCCTACTTTTCCACCAAATATGTGTTCTTGTTATCACATTTCTTGCATATGCTTCTTTCCATGCCTCTAGGAAGCCTCCAAGTATTGTCAAGAGTGTTCTAGGACCCACTGTTCCAACCAATTTAACTCAACTTCAACTTTTGAATAATTCTGGTTGGCCCCCTTTTAATGGAACTCGTGGTACTCACCGCCTTGGCGAGGTTGATCTTGCATTCCTTACTTCCTACTCCATTGGAATGTATTTGGCAGGTCATGTTGGAGATAGGATTGATTTGAGGTTGTTCCTTGTGTTTGGGATGATGGGTAGTGGTATTCTTACCATACTTTTTGGGTTAGGGTATTGGTTAGAGGTTCATGTGTTAGGGTTTTTCGTCGGTGTTCAGATTGTTTGTGGAGTTTTTCAGTCAATTGGGTGGCCTTGTGTTGTTGCAGTTGTGGGGAATTGGCTTGGGGAATCAAAGAGGGGTTTGATAATGGGGATATGGAATTCGCATACCTCGGTAGGGAATATCATTGGTTCAGTTGTTGCTTCCGGAGCTTTGGAATTTGGATGGGGTTGGTCTTTTGTTGTGCCTGGAGTTTTGATCATTTTAGTTGGAGTTTTGGTGTTTTTGTTTCTTGTTGTGAGTCCGGAGGATATAGGATTTGCGCGGTCTGGAATGGACATTGAAATGAGTGTTGAAACAAACAGTGCAGAGGATCTGCAGAAAGTTGAATCAGAGGAAGCAAAACTTATTGATCCTGAAAATAATTCAATTTTAGATTCTTCATCTGCTATTGGATTTTTAGAGGCATGGAAGATACCTGGAGTCGCTCCGTTTGCTTTTTGTCTCTTTTTCTCAAAATTTGTTGCTTACACTTTCCTGTATTGGTTACCCTTCTACATAAGGCATACAGGTAATTATTCTTTGATGCAACTATATGATATGAGATAGAGTTATTACCTTTACATTATTTTTCATGAATCATGATGTTCTTTCCTGAATTCGTTATTTGGCGATGGTTGCAGCGGTTGCTGGTGTAAATCTATCTCACAAAACGGCTGGATTACTTTCAACGATATTTGACATTGGAGGAGTCCTAGGAGGAATCACAGCCGGTTTCATTTCTGATATGATTGAAGCTCGCGCTGTTACTTCAATTCTGTTCTTGTTTCTATCGATTCCAGCTCTTCTTTTGTATCGTGCTTTTGGGAGCATCTCTATGTTTACAAACATCACATTGATGTTTCTTTCGGGATTTTTGGTGAATGGTCCATACTCACTAATCACAACTGCTGTGGCTGCCGATCTTGGTACGCATAGTGGTGGGAATTCTCGGGCATTGGCTACAGTTACAGCAATCATTGATGGTACTGGTTCTGTTGGAGCTGCCCTTGGACCACTTTTAGCTGGTTATGTTTCAACTAGGGGTTGGAATAGTGTATTTTTTATGCTTGTTTTATCTATTTTCTTTGCTGGTTTATTCTTGATTCGAGTTGCAAGAACTGAGTTACGAGAGAAGCTTTCAGGAAAGTGATTTTAGTCTAGTCCCTTTATTGACGTTACACACATATTTTGCACAGAATATAACTTATTAGCTATTGATGAAGAAATTTTGGGAATGCTTCATTAATGTTTGTAACTTTGTATCATGCTGTCATTCTTTATTCCCTGATTATAAAACTATATGAATGTATATGGTGAGATAGTTCAATACCACACTGTTCAAGGCAAGCCGTAGTTTTGTTCCTTACGACTTCTCTTGTCCATAGAATTTTATCACAATAGAGCACTTGATAATTGGTTTCTGGATACATTTTTTTGCCAGAACAAGTAAGAATATGTTGGAAAATATGCATGAGTAGAAGAGTGAAACAAGTTGCTTATTTGATTTTTATGCTCTTCATTCAACCCTCCAAATAATAGAAGAATGAAACCATTTTCAGCTGCATGCTACCTTTTTCCTTCTTTGTGATCCTAAAAAATAATATGAAGTTATAGTTCCAATCCAAATTGTAATTTTTTTGTTGTCATAAAAAGTGAATATACTCTGCACCTAACTGCAAACACTATATATACATGAATATATGTTGCATATATATATATATATATATATATATATATATATATATATATATATATATATGGGGGCTGCTAACTTAGACCCAGTTGGGTCTAAGTTAGCAAGGTGCACCTTTTCAGTTGGACCAAAATACCCATTCTTTTTAATTAATTAACCAAATTACCATCAATGGACGCGGATCCAGTGTCGCGCGCGTACCGCAGTACCATGGTTACAGGCCGTTGATTTCCATCAGACAGCCAAGATCTGATCTCATCAAGACTGTCTGATCAATCAGACAACCCAGATCATCCGAATCCATCAGATTCCAGCGTGTGCACCACACTGGATTACAGCCTGGAGAGAGAAGAATCTACTTTTTAAAAGCAGGACACGTGTCGCTGTCTGATTGGCTGGGCGTGATTTTTTTTCATTTAATACTTTGAACTCAATTATTTCGTTGTAAATTAATTTTTTATTTATTTTTTTTATACCAAAATTCATAATTTTTTTTTCTCTACAAATAGAGACTTGGTTCGTTTGATTTGGACACAGAAAAAAAAACCCAATTTTTCACTACCTTAATCTCATTTTTCACTACCTTACATCAACTCACTGAAACCATTCTACCAGCAAAATGGTTTCATGGTTTCAGATTACAACTCTCTGAAACCATTGTACCAGATAAATGGTTTCAGAAGCAAACACAATTAATAAATTACTCACTGAAACCATTCTACCAGTAAAATAGTTTCAGAATACAACTATGTGCAACCATTCTACAAGCTAAATGGTTTCAGAAGCAAATAACTAATAATCAACTTACTGAAACCATTCTACCAGCAAAATGGTTTCAGATTACAACTCTCTGAAACCATTGTACCAGATAAATGGTTTCAGAAGCAAACACAATTAATAAATTACTCATTGAAACCATTCTACCAGTAAAATGGTTTCAGAATACAACTATGTGCAACCATTCTACCAGTAAAATGGTTTCAGAAGCAAACATTAGTTTTTAATTACCGTTTTATCTCATTTAATTAACTAAAAATAGTTTCAGGTCTCCAAAAATTTCATAAAATATACCAAAAGTTCCAGGATATTATCTACTATTTTCCTGGTATAATGGTTTCAGTGAGTTGGTTGAGTGGTGCGTGTTAAATTACAACACACAAGTAACGTATTTAGTAGACATAAAATGAGATTAAGGTAGTGAAAAATTGCGTTTTTTTTTCGGTGTCCAAATCAAACGAACCAAGTCTCTATTTGTAGACAAAAAAAAATTATGAATTTTGGTATAAAAATAAAAAATTAATTTACAACGAAATAATTGAGTTCAAAGTATTAAATGAACAAAAATCACGCCCAGCCAACCATTGTGTGACACATGTCCTACTTTTAAAAAGCAAATTTTTCTCTCTCCAGGTTGTAATCCAGTGTGGCGCAGGCGCTGGAATCTGATGGATCAGGATGATCTGGGCTGTCTGATTGATCAGATAGTCTTGATGAGATTAGATCTTGGCTGTCTGATGGAAATCAACGGTCTGTACCCATGGTCCTTCGGTACGCGCGCGACAATGGATCTGGGTCTACTAATGGGTATTTTGGTTAATTAATTAAAAAGAATGGGTATTTTGGTCTAATTGAAAAGGTGCACCTTGCTAACTTAAACCTAACTAGGGTTTAAGTTAGAAAACCCCTATATATATATATATATATATATATATATATATATATATATATATATATATATATATATATATATATATATATATATATATATACTGTAAGTGTAACCTATCACATGGTCAGAACAAGAATACAGTGTCGTCTTCTTCAGGTTTTTTGGTCTATTTAGAGATCTATTCTTAATTGGTTAGGTGTGTATTGCATACTCCCGTCCCGAATAATGTGATTTCTCATATTGTTCGATTTGGTGGGGCACATTTGTTTCGTAAAGAAGTTCATGTTTGCTTTCAAACAATTTGGATGCTACTCG
Organism: Trifolium pratense; assembly: GCF_020283565.1. NCBI lineage: Eukaryota > Viridiplantae > Streptophyta > Magnoliopsida > Fabales > Fabaceae > Trifolium > Trifolium pratense. Next base: position 48,077,220 of record NC_060062.1, on the reverse strand, counting down.
TTGGTTGATTTAGGAGAGAAATAATGAGGTTTTTGGTCAAAAGGTGGTGGCTAAGATAGGTTGATCGATAAAGTCGGTTAAAGGCAAGAAAGAAAGACTTTAGTTATGATTTGAATCTTTGGTTGTGTAATCCGTCTGCTTGTCTCTTGGAACGAGAACTAGGAATGAAGCTGCATTTTACGATGTTAAATGTGGAACAAGAACTTGGATGTCAACACGGTTCCCAGTCTGCTGCCGCTGATCACTTCATACTTCATAGCCACCATGGCTAGACCAAAATTGCAGGAAAAAAAAAAGATTGAAGTTGCAGACTTACTTAAATAGGATCAAAGCAACATTTAAACATTTCGGAGTGAATTATCCTGACAGCATGTCATACATTGTGGCAATTCAACACAATTAACTACAAAATGAATCCTAGTTGGTCAGTTTTCAGTGTTGAAAATATACAAACAGAAGCTGAAATAAATAACTAAGAAAATATACCAGTTAGCTTATAATTTTAGTACACATACATATCAAAGAAACAATTAGTATAATTATGTTTAATTATGAAAAGCCAAAGAAGTAATATGGTAAAAAGTACACACTTTTTTCAAAGCAATTTTGAACTGTGAATTTGTACCCCTCAATTTGAACATATAACAGGAAAATAGTTGCAAATGAAACTCAGAAACAAGATATACTAAGGTAAACAATCATAATTTTGGAGCAGATCATTATTCATTTCATAACTCAAAAGCAGTCACAAATCCAATCATCACAATACAGTAACATACAACAGTCGCAAGTTTTCATATGCATATATTAAAAGTGACTACAACAATGGAAGAAATAACTATACACATTCTCAAATGGACTCATCCTGATACCAATTCACGGCAAAGTTTATAGCCTTCAAATACAGCCTTTCTGGCAAATATCCATACCTCTCTTTGAGCGAGGCCTCAAGATTGTCTTGGCAGCATTCAGCACAAGCGGCGGTCGAGGATAAAATATCAAGATTATTAGGCTGAGGTTCAATCTTCTTTGCATGACTTCTTCTATTCAAATTAGATCTCGCACTTCTTCTGAACCTATTTGATGCTAAAATCAAAATTCTCATCTTAGTAGTCTACGAAGCTCTCGTTGATTTTCATTTGATTGTGTGTAACTTTAATGAATCTGGTCAAATCAGCTTGCTACCGTCCCATGAGTTTAGCTAGGTTGGTAAGAGTTCCGCCGGTTTAGCTTGATTGATAGGCAGTGACGAAGCCATAAAATTTTCGTAGTGGGGGCAATATCAGTATTACCGTTTGAATTATAATTGATAGATGTGTTCACTCTCATTACAATAATAAAAACAAGGTTAAATTCATTCATGTATCTTTTAAGTTTTTATGTAACAAATATATCTTTACGTTTCTAATTTATTGCACCGTTACCCTTCTAGTTAACCTTTGTTACCTTGTTGTACACTTGTACTGTGTCCGTTAATATTGACTTCCACCACGGTGTGTATTTTGATGAAAAAAACACATATGTTGGAGGATATTAACTAGAAGGGTAACGATCAAACAAATTTTTGAAACGGAAGATAATTGGAAGAATAACAGTGCAACAAATTAGAAACTTAAAATACCTATTTTTTTTACCTAAAAACTTAAAGAACCTAATTATTACAAACGTGAAACTTAAAAACCCTTACATGCATAATAAATTTATACGATGAAAAAATAATTACAATAAGAGAAAGACAATTGTGATGTGTGTAGTTGTTCTTTGAGTGGTCTATATAACATTTGATCAAAGTACATGTATAGTAGTACTAAGTATTTATCCAAAATTTAATGAAGGCACCAGCCCCCACAAGCTACAAGTAGCTCCGTCCCGGGACATTGGTTATGTATATAAGGGCCGGGATTCAACCCCGAAACACCCCATATATTCAGTTAATGGTAGAATTTCTAGTCAATAGATCAATTGACCCAAAAAAAATAAGTTTGCTACCCTCACTACAATAGATCGTTGACTATTGACTAGTATTTTAGTAGTTATGCACTTTGTTTTATACGGTCTCTGATTCATCACCATTTGGAAAATTAGTTGCGATCTAAAGTAGACCCTAGTTTGAACTTTGAAATCTCAGAGAGAGAGAGAGAGAGAGAGAATGACAACATCAAGAAGAAGGTTATTCAATTTGTGTTCTTTCATAATGTCTACACTTTTTGCATACTCAGCATCTGTTCAGTTAAATGACCATGGTAATACACTAATACTAGTACTTTATAATTTATATAATTAATTTGTCACCAAAATCTTTGAAATCTGGCACGCAGTGAACACAATGCTGCACAAGATGCTATAGCACACGTTGCAGCAAGACAGTCGCAAAACACAGTAAATAAATAAATAAATTGCAGAACAATAAATAAGACAGGTAATTGTTAACCCAGTTCAGTGCAACGTCACCTACTCTGGGGGATACCAATCCAGGAATGAATCCACTATAATAGCTCTAGTTCAAAGCCCTCGACCAACACCCGGTACTTGACTTATCACCTAGACACTACCCGTGCAATCCTACCTAAGAACCTCTTAGATAATGAGACCCCGTCCCAAATTCCCTCTAACAACACGTACCATGTTGCTGTCAATAATAATAATCAGGATGGAGACACTCTCCTAGAAACTAGAACACACTCTTGCTTAAAAGCTTATGAGTGAATCACACACACTAACTCCGTGCTTAAAAGCTTAGGAGCAGCTTACAAATAACAACACAAACACAGTCCTAAACTTGCATCAACACGATACAAGAAAGGCTCACAAAAAGAACACACTAAACCTTAAAAAAACTCACGCTTTAGTAATACACGGTTTAGAAAATACATGAAAATAATAGCTTGAGGCTTCACATATTTATAGTCTTCAATGTCTTGATGGGCAAGCTAGGGTTGCAGACAGAAACCCTTGCAACAGCTGCGGCCAAACCTAGATTAAAATTGAAAATATGTTTTGTGTTGTACCAAACAAAAAAAAACGAACAAAAATATAATATAATTATATTTTTGTTTTTAATAACTTTCCTTAGGCCGACTTGGACAATTCTTGTGCAGTAAGTCTCGTCTTGCATATACACACGTGCTGGAATTAATATTTGAAGCAAATCTTGAACGAGATTGACAGAAAAAATTCTGCACTTTAAAACAGAGCATCAGGATGCTGTACGAGGATGCTGCAGCATCTTTGTCCAGCATCTGGCAAAGTTGGCTTTTACAAAATGTAGCCAAACACAAAACCCAACAATCTCCCCCTTTGGCAAATTTTGGCTAAAACAACTTTGGCCCAGTGCATGGAGAGATACTGTCTAGACTTTCCTTCGAGTCAACATAAACACACAACTAGGAAAGAAAGTAGAACAATGCTAGGCTATTTAAACTTTCCTTCAAGTCAACATGAGCACACAACTAGGAAAGAAAGTAAAATTTCATCAGATGAAAAGGTAGCTAGCATGTAAGCATCAGAGGCATGCAACAGCGGAACATAACACATCTTAGCCTCAAAGTACAGACAGAGAGAAATAAACTCTCACATAGTGGATTCAAGATAGGAGAAATAAACTCCTTCATATTTAAGCAATGCCACAGAGGATAGGAAAAATAAATTCCTATATAAACATGCATATCATAAGTAGTAGAAAAATAAATTCTACCTACTATAAATTCTACCTACTCCCCCTCAACATATGCATAAACTTCACTCCCCCTCAAAACTTGCATATCACATAGAACAGACATGCTATACTAGATGCTATAGCATTATGCATCACATCATGCACAACATATTACTCCCCCTTTTTAGCCATAAATTCTGACAAATAAAGTCAGTATCACATAGTAGGAGCAAAATACATATTTCCACAGAGTTATCAGATCATAGAGAACATAGAGTGCAGAGAGAATCAGAGCATATGAACTCATAAAGTGCATATGACAGACCATCAGGGCATAGAAAACCTGGAGTATCGGAGCCAAAAGACATGGATTGTAAATGTTACAAACCAGAGAGCATCAGGGCGTAGCCCACAAAATTAAAATCCAAAGGGACATGCAAATAAAGCATAAGCAGGTCACATAGAAGGACTTGCGTCAGAGTCCTCCTCCTCTACCTTAGTATCACCACCTGCATTATCATCAAGAACACCAGGATTGACATTGGAAAACACCTTGAGGTCAACAGTCATTTGCTTCCTAGGCAAAACATCAGTTTGACTGGTTGACAGATGATGCAGCACAGTCTTCAACATATGTACCCTCAGACAGTCTAAAATCAAAAGACAGATCACAACCTCTCTTATCAGCCTCAGTACATATGCCAGGATGTTGAGCCAGAACAATATCACACATCAGTGTAGGGAAGGCTATAGGCATCTTCACAGCACATGACTTACCATGCAGAACAGTTTCATCATGAATATAAGAACCAAAGGCAAAAGGTGATTTGGTCCCTACAACATATATAAACCTAGCCAAACCTGTAGCCACAATATTGGAATGAGTAGTTGGAGCCCATTTGCAGTTTTCATCAATCTAGCTGCATTAATCAAATCAACAAGCTTTTGACATTGTAAAAAAAACTTCACTTAAATTCCTTTCCACAGCAAGCCTTCTTTTTAACACAAATTTCCACCTGTCAACATTTTCAAAACGATGAAAGGAAATGTTATCAATGGGTACAGGGGATACATCTTGAGGAATCCTCTTTTTCTTCACAGACTTCTTTGAGGATGCTGCAAGAGATGTTGTAGCATGTTGGTCTTCCTCAAACTATGAATTACTAGAGGAAACAGTCTTCCTCTTCAAAATCTTCTTCTTTGGCTCAGAGGGCCCAGTAATCTTACTCCACTATCTTTTAAGACCATAGATTTTCTTTTCCTTGGTAGTCTTGACAGGAACATTAGAAACAACTACATCTTTACCAGCATTGCTCCTTAACCTCCTAGTACTAGGAGCAGGAGTCCTCTCTGTAAAAGTGAAATTGTCCACATCAATAACATTGGAATCTGCATTATTATCTTTCTTAGCAGATTCATCATGCACAGACAAAGTATTCAAACTCTCATCAGACTGAGAGATCACAGCAGTGTTACTATCAGAATACTTCCCTTTATCAGGGATAATAACATTATCTGGAGATTGAGGTACAATTATGTTCTCCAAATTTTCCTGTGCTGCAGATGTTGTAGCATCATGTGCAGCATCCTTCTCAGGAACACTCTTCTTTACATGTTCCAACATAAAGTCAATATCATCACCAATAGTAACATCTTCTTCTTTTCCATCTCCTTCCTTAGAATTTGTTAAATACAGCAGGGGAGAACACCACATAACTTCTACTAACAAACACTTTCTCACCACAAGAAACACCTTTATCATCAACAGACACAAAATTGTTACCAAATTTTCAGATGTTTCAACATTACCCATAATAGCGTGCATTACTAAATAAATTGAAAAGAAAACTGCACGCCACACTTGCAATAATTGCTATAACTCTTCAGATAGGCAAATCCCAAGTTTGCCTCGCAATTTTTCAAATTGGACCGCATCTAGAGCCTTGGTAAAAATATCAGCCAGTTGTTCTTCAGTGGCAATATGCTCAAGAGTTATAATACCTTCTTCAACAAGATCTCTGATAAAATGGTGCCTAATATCAATATGCTTCGTCCTACTATGTTGGATAGGATTCTTTGAAATATTGATTGCACTAAGGTTATCACAGTACAATGCCATAGCATCTTGTACCACATTGTACTCCAACAACATTTGTTTCATCCATAATAGTTGAGAACAGCTACTACCAGCAGCTATGTACTCTGCTTCAGCTGTAGATAAAGATACACACTTTTGTTTCTTACTGAACCAGGATATAAGATTGTTGCCTAAAAAGAAACAAGCTCCTGAGGTGCCTTTTCTATCATCTGCACAACCTGCCCAATCAGCATTACAATACCCCTCTAGCATAGACTTGTTCTTGTAGACCCACTTGGTACCAATCACATTAGTATTTTCTGGTCTAGGAACTAAGTCTCAAACTTCATTCTTCTTGAACTGATTTAGCTCTTCTTGCATAGCATTTATCCAAAACTCATCAGTGAGGGCTTCCATCACATTTCTGGGTTCAAACTTAGAAACAAAACAAGCATTAGGAACTAAGTCAAGTGTCCTTCTAGTAGTAATTCCATGACTAGGATTACCAATAATCAGATCTGTAGGATGATTCTTTTGAGTACAAATGGATGACCCTTTCTTTGAAGTAGCAAAGATTGGTTCAGGTGTAGTAATCTCTGTATCATTCTTGAATTCCTCAATAGTTTCAGAATCTATACTACCTGGGATAGATGCTGTAGCATCTTTTGTATCATCTTTCACAACTTCACTTGAAATATCATCTATTACTAAATTTATAGATTCCATCATGGTTTTGGTTCTGTAGTTATATACTCTGTAGGCTCTGCTATTTGTTGAGTATCCCAAGAATATGCCTTCATCACTTTTAGGATCCATTTTAGTTCTTGGTTCTCTATCAGACAAGATATAACATTTACTTCCAAACACATGAAAGTACTTAACAGTAGGTTTTCTACCTTTCCACAATTCATACAGAGTAGATGTAGTTCCAGATCTCAAGGTGACACGATTATGAATATGACAAGCAGTGTTCATAGCTTCTGCCCAAAAACCATGAGAGAGTTTCTTTGCATGTAACATTACTCTTGCAGACTCTTGTATAATTCTATTCTTTCTTTCTACTACACCATTTTGTTGTGGTGTAATGAGAGATGAAAATTCATGGATGATGCCTTCAGAGGCATAAAAGTCAGAGAATCTAGAGTTTTCAAACTCCTTTCCATGATCACTTCTGATCCTTAACACAACATTGTTTTTCTCTCTTTGAAGTAGAATACATAGATCTTTGAATACGTCAAAGGTCTCTGATTTCTTTCCAATAAAATTTATCCAGGTATATCTAGAGAAATCATTTACAACAACATAGGCATACCTTTTTCCTCCTAAGCTTTCAGTTTGCATAGGTTCCATCAAATCCATGTGTAGAAGCTCAAGAACTCTGGTAGTGGTAAGATGCTGCAGCTTTGGATGTGGCTTCTTGGTTTGTTTTCCAATTTGACATTCACCACAAATGCTTCCTTCTTCGATCTTGAGATTTGGCAAGCCCTTGATGGCTTCTTCAGGTATAGCTTTCTTCATGCTTCTTAGGTTGAGATGACCAAGTTTTTGGTGCCACAATTTTATTTCATCTTCTTTCGTGATTAAGCATGTCGACACATTTGCCTCTTCTTGGGGAACCCATAAGTAGCAGTTGTCTTTTGATCTGACGCCCCTCATCAAAATTTCACCCTCATAATTTGTAACCAAACATTCAGACTTGGTGAAGTTTACCTTCATCCCTTGGTCGCATAATTGACTGATGCTTATTAAATTTGCAGTCAATCCTTTTACTAACAACACATTGCTTAGTTTAGGCAAGCTATTACTGTTGAGCTCCCCTATACCAACAATTTCTCCTTGTACCATTACCACAAGTTACAAAACTAGTTGAGTAAGACTTTAAATCAACAAGAAATTTTCCAATTCCGGTCATGTGTCTTGAACAACCACTATCGAAATACCAGTCTTCCCTTGATGAAGCTCTAAGTGATGTGTGAGCAACCAGAGCAGTAATCTTCTTCTCAAGTTGAGTACCATCACTGGTCTTCACATTCTTACCTTTAGGTTTCCATTCTTGTTGAGTGGAGGCAGTTGTGGAAACTGGTTTAGGCTGATGATGCCTGTTAAGGTATCCAAACAATTTGTAACAAAAAGGTCTTATATGCCCTTTTCTACCACAGTAGTGACATATCCAAGAGTGATGTTTTCTTTTGTTCTTTGACAAGGGATGCTGCTTATGATGCTGTAGCATCTGTTGAGGCATCTTTCGCTTATGAGTTTCTTTTGGATGCATGTACGTGAGATCTGAGCTGTAACCTTTGTGTTTGTTGACATTCTCATAACTAAGCCCAATATGTTTAGGCTTTAGAACATTTTTCTCTAAGATTTCTTCTAGTTGACCATCAGCTTTATGAAGTTTATCAAGATGATCATCATCTTTATACAGCATGTCAGAGAATTTTCTCAAACGCCAAATGTCAGCATTTAATTTTTCAATGACTTCCTTAGCTTCATCAAGATCAGAGGATAGATAATTTACCTTCTTCTGGAGCTCATCCATCTTTGATATATTTTCAAATTTTTCTGCCTTCAATTGATTGATGGTTACCTTTTGTTTCTCAATGACTCTGCATATTTCTCTACTCTTGAGGCAGAGTTCTCTGTAAGAATCAGCAAGTTCTTCGTAGGTTACCTCTCCATCACAAGATTCTGTATCAGATGTAATAGTACCTGTTAAGACTGAGATATGTTTGGCGGTCACAGATGCTGTATCATCTTCTGAGTCATCATCATCAGACCAACTGACAGTTAGTCCTTTCTTCGTTCTTTTCTGATATGTTGGACATTCTGGTCTGATGTGACCATATCCCTCGCATTCATGACATTGAATATTCTTGTTTAAGCTTGACTTTTCATCACTCTTAGGTTTTCCTTGATTCACAATACTGCGCATAGTGCCTGGAGCATCATTCTTAGAATTTGGTCTGGGTCTTTTGTCCATTTGTTTTAGAACTTTGTTGAACTGTTTTCCCAGCAACTCCATAGCTTCAGAGATACTTTCATTAGATTCTTCATCCTCCTCCAGATCTTCTTCATTATTTTTAGATGAGAAGGCAATGCTCTTATTTTTCTTTTCACTTCTTCCATTTGCAGCACTTTCATAAGTTTGGAGTGATCCAACAAGTTCATCCAGCTTCATCTGAGATATGTTTTTGGCTTCTTCCATAGCTGTGACTTTCATATCAAATTTCTTTGGAAGAGATCTGAGCATTTTTCTTACTAACTTTTCTTCGGGAATTTTCTCCCCCAAAGAATCAAATTGATTATCATAATCTAGAATAGTCATATGAAAATCTTGGATTGTTTCCTCATCCTTCATACGTAAATTTTCAAACTGAGTAGTAAGGATCTGTAATTTAGACATCTTTACCTGAGGAGTACCTTCATGAACAGTTTCAAGAATCTTCCAAGCTTCCTTTGCTGAGACACATTTTTTGATCAGCTTGAAGATGTGTTTGTCTACCCCATTGTATAATGCATATAATGCTTTTGAGTTTCCCAAAGCAAGCTCATCTTCTTCTTTAGACCAGTCCTCCTCAGCTTTTAGTTCAAGTGTTGGCTTTCCATCTTTGTCCATGACCACAGGGGGGTCCCATCCTTTCAGAACAGCTTTCCAAGTTTTGCTATCCATAGATTTTAGGAAAGCAATCATGCGTGATTTCCAATAATCATAGTTGGAGACACCAACGAGAAGCGGTGGTCTGCTTACAAGCCCTCCTTCCTTTTCAATGTTGCCAGACATTTTCCCTGGAGCTCACCCTATAACCAGAAAGGGTGCCTGCTCTGATGCCAATTGAAATCTGGCACGCAGTGAACACAATGCTGCACAAGATGCTATAGCACACGTTGCAGCAAGACAGTCGCAAAACACAGTAAATAAATAAATAAATTGCAGAACAATAAATAAGACAGGTAATTGTTAACCCAGTTCAGTGCAACGTCACCTACTCTGGGGGATACCAATCCAGGAATGAATCCACTATAATAGCTCTAGTTCAAAGCCCTCGACCAACACCCGGTACTTGACTTATCACCTAGACACTACCCGTGCAATCCTACCTAAGAACCTCTTAGATAATGAGACCCCGTCCCAAATTCCCTCTAACAACACGTACCATGTTGCTGTCAATAATAATAATCAGGATGGAGACACTCTCCTAGAAACTAGAACACACTCTTGCTTAAAAGCTTATGAGTGAATCACACACACTAACTCCGTGCTTAAAAGCTTAGGAGCAGCTTACAAATAACAACACAAACACAGTCCTAAACTTGCATCAACACGATACAAGAAAGGCTCACAAAAAGAACACACTAAACCTTAAAAAAACTCACGCTTTAGTAATACACGGTTTAGAAAATACATGAAAATAATAGCTTGAGGCTTCACATATTTATAGTCTTCAATGTCTTGATGGGCAAGCTAGGGTTGCAGACAGAAACCCTTGCAACAGCTGCGGCCAAACCTAGATTAAAATTGAAAATATGTTTTGTGTTGTACCAAACAAAAAAAAACGAACAAAAATATAATATAATTATATTTTTGTTTTTAATAACTTTCCTTAGGCCGACTTGGACAATTCTTGTGCAGTAAGTCTCGTCTTGCATATACACACGTGCTGGAATTAATATTTGAAGCAAATCTTGAACGAGATTGACAGAAAAAATTCTGCACTTTAAAACAGAGCATCAGGATGCTGTACGAGGATGCTGCAGCATCTTTGTCCAGCATCTGGCAAAGTTGGCTTTTACAAAATGTAGCCAAACACAAAACCCAACAATCTTATTAATTTTAATTTTATGATGTATGCTTTATTTTTCTTCTTAATTTTCATAGATTGGTATTTTTGGTTTCCACTCTATTCAAGTGCCTGCCTCATAAATCTAACAAACTGCATCAAAACAACCAAACTGAACAAACCAATTGCAACAATTACTCTATGGGTTGGAATATTATTGTATATCAAAGTTGTGCTTGAAGATTTTATATATGAAATAGCAGGGTTTTGGTCACTAGATCTAAGTGAGAGAGTTGTTAGGGAGAAAATTGGAAGCATATTAGTTATTATATCTACAATTTTGCAGATGAAAGCTGCATCTAATGTTCAAAAGAATATTTCAAATATAGTAAAATATGGTGAGTTTTAAGAGGTTGAATTTTTTTGGTTGAATCTCAATTAGTTAAATTAATTAACTATTTGAATGCAGGGATGCTGATCTTGGTGTGTTTCAGCTACATGCTACTTTTTGTCTTCTTTGTGATTCTAAGAGGAGAAATTAAGTTATAGTTCCAATCCAAATTGTATACTTTTTGTATATAAACTTGGTATCTTTTGTGCACAACTGTAAATATTCGTTTGTCGCTTAATGGAATCAACCACAAAGTTTGAGTGAAAAGACATGATGTTTTTAATCTTACAAATTAAAGAGCTAAATTCAGACACACCACTACGTAAACTATGAATTTCATCCGCAACATTCTTCGAGTCGGTTTAAAAAATGACGTTTGTGAATCCTCTACGCGTCACCTCCTTCATAGCTGTCAGCAAAGCAATTGCTTCTCCCTCTATTATAGAGCAATTTCCTTGTACCCATGAGGTTCCGGCCATCACAAACTTTCCGGTATGATCTCGTATACACCATCCTACTGTGGAATGCTGCATCGACGTTGCATTTATGCCACCCTGTTGCGGTTTCAGCCACTGAGTTGCAAACTGTTGTTGATGTGATCGGTGAGCAGTACTGCTGTTCCGCGTGAGCTGGACTGTTCAACTCATTCCAAATGTTCAATGCTTTCGATCCTAAAACCTATCCCGGGTCCTTTGAACTATTCCACACTCTATTGTTCCTATTATTCCATAAAACCCACATCAAGACTGCAAATTTTCCAGCCACTTCTTTATCCCCATAATGACAAATATCCATAATAATGTCCTTCACCGTGTTAAATTGTTGACAGCGGTTAGCTATTATTCTATCCATACCAGCTGTTTGTCGCGCTACTAAGCTGTCAGTACAGTGAAACAAAGCATGCAAATCATCCTCATTACAATGCGCACAAGTAGGACATATCAACGGACACGATACACACCTTTCTTGAAGACAAAGACGGGTTGGAAGACAACCTTTGCATATGCGCCACAACAGATGCTTTGTCTTCGGTCGAGCATTCTCCTTCCATAACCATTGCCATTCCTCTTGGCCAAGGCTCACTCCTTGTAATTGTGGTGATTTCATCCATAATCCATCCTCAATTCTTAGCCAAGGCTCACTCATGACTTTGATTTTGGTACCATTAAATGAGAGAAAGAAGCTCACCATTAAATGTTGAGTTCTCGTAGTCGTAGGTATACCGAAATACCTCTTTCTGATTTATATCAATTGTCATGAATATCTAATTAATTTTCTGATTTATGCTTTTTTTTTTCTTCTTAATTTTTGTAGTTTGGTACTTTTGGTTTCCACTCTATTCATGTAGCTGCACCATTCATCTCACAAACTGCATCTTATCAACAAAACTGAAAAATTATTCTATGGATTGGAATATTATTGTATAGCAAAGCTGTGCTTGGAGATTTTGTATATGAAATAGCAGGGTTTTGGTCAATGGATCTAAGTGAGAGAGTTGTTAGGGAGAAAATTGGAAGCATCAGTTGTTATATTATATCTACAATTTTGCAGATAGAAGATGCATTTTATGAAGTAAAATTTGGAACAAAAACTTGGATGTAATCGCGGTTCTTAGCAAGCAACCCCAGTTTTGCTGCCATCGATCACTTCAGTGCCACCAATGAAGACCGGAGGCTCTCTGAAGTTTTTAAAATGCCGAGACCAAAATTGTGAAAAAAAGATGATTAAAGTTGCAGAGTTACTTAAATACCAAAAGTGCATTTAAACATTTTGGAATGAAAATAACATATTGAGTCCAGATCAGATCTCAGTACAATTTGAACAAATAACATAAAAACAGTTGCAAATGAAACTAAAGGAACAGATAATAAGGTAACATACAGATCATTATTATGAAGTAACATACAGAACCAAATAAACTCATCCTGATGCTAATTCAATGCAAAGTTTTGTAGCTTTCAAATTGAGCCTTGCTGGCAAATATCCATATTTTTCTTTCAGGGAAGCCTCCAGATTGTCTTGGCAGCATTCAGCGCAAGCAGTCGATGATAAAATATCAAGACTATTATTAGGCTGAGGTTCAGTCTTCTTTGCATGACTTCTTCTATTTGAATTAGATCTAGCCCTTCTTCCGAACCTATTTGATGCTTCGACCCAACTAGGTAGATTGTGCTCCATATGAACAGCTTCACGATGGCGATTGAGATCAGAAATTAAATCAAATTTCAAACCACAAAACCTACAGACTAGCTTCTGTGAACCACTTGGAATAATGGAATTATTGTTTAAAGAAGCTTCATTTCCCTGCTCAATCATTTTAAGAGAATCCTCGCCGGTAGAGAAAGTAAGTTGAGCAGGAGCTTTCGGCAGTTTCAGTTCAGCAGGGTGAGCCGACATAACATGTAGCCACAATTCGTCCATATTTTCAAAATCTCTACCACAAGGGATACATATTAAAAGTATGTAATGGTCGAAAAACTGCACACGGTGCCTCTCCCGAACATGTGATTCTAATATCTGCTTGTTGGTGAAGGTGTCAAGGCAAATTGCACAAGCATAGCTTCTGAATAACCATTGTGCTTCTTTTTCATGATTTTCCATCCAATGGTTGCCAAGTGTTTTATCATTAGAAAATTCTTCAAAGCAAATCTTACACTGAATACCATTCTCATTATCGAAACAAGAGTCTTCGGTGTGATCATTACCGTGGCTAGGAGAGCCTATCCACTGAAGAGCCTTAATTTCATTCCGATCAGTACCAGAAAGCATAAGAGTTTCACCTATGATGTTCCTTGCGGAGAAAGAATCATCCCTGTTGATGACAGACACCGGGTTGATTTCCAATGGAATTTCCGGATGTACTAAGACCATGTCAGTGCAGTTTTCTTCAAATTTCCTTTTAAGAGTGCGAGTGCGAGTGCGAATGCGACACTTTGAATTTGATGTTTGGCCCTTCTCTACATTGTGGAGATGTTTCTTGCAGAATGCACGTCCATAAAGGGAACGGTGCTTACATCTAGCACCGGCAATAGTTATACCTCCACAAATTGGGGTACGAACGTGAACAGATTTCCCTTTTTTACTTGAGAAATGCGAACAACAGTATATATTATTCCTAATTGCCTTTCTCGCACACTGCCTTCCCTTGGCTTCGATGTAGGCTCTGCATTGTCGATCTGTAGTATCAGGCTCTTCAAATATTTGAATAGCCAATCCATTAACATTATCATTATCATTGTCATTCTCATTCTCTTGCAGTTGAACTTGATTTTCTACCTGAGCTGGTACTTGCATTACAAGTAATGAATCGTCACTAGATTCATCGTCAAGTTTCATTATATCATATTGAGAATTTTCCATACAAATCAGTTTTTCCATGTCTTCTTCACTGTTTCATTAAAGATCATTCCATAAAAAGTTAGATAATGCAGTTTCTATTATTACATAGTAATTAACAAAAGAGACTGAAAATGAAACACAAATGAACTTCAGATTTTAATCGATCGCTATAATACATTGATTTTATGTCAAACATTTAACACAATTTTGTGACATTGTTAGTTAGCTTATATATCAGCTATAAGTTAGTTTATCAGATATAAACTATCTTATAGATTAATTTTACCAAAGAGAGTCAAAATGAACAAGTTTAAATCATTAGGAAGAATAAATACATAGTCACAATGTTGCAAATGCAGATCAAGAAAAAATAACAGTTTGTTTAAATTTTTCTATGTTAGTGTTGTTATACAAGCATTTTTCTCCACTAGTTACTGATAAATTGCAATATTTATGTAACATTTGAATAAATTTTAATAATAATAATATGATTACTGTTGTACCAAAAAAATAAATAATATGATTTCTGAAAAAACAAAATCTTATTACGTTCGTCTAACTTCATAATAAAAATTTATTCCCAAATAAAATTTTAATAGTATGGACTCGCAACCAAACCAAATCTACATTATCAAAAGTTGTCTGTTCGGTAAAAATAAGCTATAAGCTAGCTGATAGCTGATAAGCTAGCTGATAACTGAAAAGCTAGCTTATAGCTGATAGCTGAAAAACTAGCTTATTTAAATTAAAGTGTTTGGTAAAATTAGCTTTTAAAGTGGTTATTAAATATAAAATTACATAATTGATAGTGGGTAGTTTATTTTTTAGAGTGGATAGTTATTAAATTAAAGGGTAAAAATGGAATAAAGTGTAAAAAGCTATAAGCTATAAGCTCAAATGCTACTTGAAATAACATCTGAAAAAAAGCTATAAGCTAGTACAAAAAGCTTGTTACCAAACACCTCTAATTTTTTGAAACAAGCTTATAAACTCATATAATAAACTATAAGCTAGCTTATTTGTATTACCAAACAGAGCCTAACTAGGTGCAAAGATAGGTACAGGTAAAACTCGAATTTTAAATACCGGGTGGGGTGAACCTGCCTTGCACCCACCCCCGACCGCCTCTGTCCTACTTAAATTACCGTATCACTCTTATATTTAACATAGTAAAATATACATAAAATGAAAGTGAGCTTTGAAACATGACTTTTTTTCATTTTATTTAAAGAAGAAGCTTTGAAATAGGATCTTTTTTTTTAGAAAAACTTCTTTTTAAAATGATAGTTTCTACGGGGGCGGGGCTGGAACACGTTCCCTGCTGGGGGCGGGGGTGAGTGGTCAATAGTTAACCACGACAGAGTTTGGGGGCGGGGGTGGTATCGGGAGGCGGGTGCGGGGATGGTTCAACCCGACCCCGCTCCGTTGTCATGCTAATTTAGTCTTTCAATTGTTAAAGATTATAATCAGGGAAGGATTCGAATACGTGTCATACTGAGGATTGAAAAATAGTAAAATAATAAAATTAATGTATTTATTTATATAGATTATTTTTGTTTACACTGTCAATGCAAATTTTTTTTTGTTACTATGTTATAAGTACGAAATTTTCACTGTCGTTTAACAATGACTGATCTCCGTTGAAGAATTTGTAAAGTACATAACAAATTTTTTTTGGTCAAGTAACCTAGTGGCTAGAAATTTCACCTTGTGAATAAGTGATGTCGGAGTTCAAACCCCGGCTCTTGCACATATAATGTGACGTCCCTAATTATAAATTAGTAGTATTAGTTTTTTAAATAATGTGTGATGATTCCAAAAAATATCTAATAGTTCCAATTAACATTAGACATGAAGATTATATTAACATCCAATTTAATAAGCGTACTCCCTCTAGTCTCATATATAAGCAACTTTTCATTTTTTTGATTCATTCAATAATTGATGTATCTGGACCAAAAACTGACCAGATACATCAATTATTCAATGAATCTAAAAAGTAAAAAATTGTTTATATATGAGAGTAGAGGGTGTATCTCTTTGAATAAGTGGATTCTAAAACCCAAATCTAATCCTCTTTATGAATCAATGATCTTAAAATGAGTAATAAAAATGAGATATTTTTCTTTTAACAGGATTAAAAATGAGATCTTAAAAAGGGTTATTTAGGTCAAAAAAGAAAATTATCTTAAAAAGCATCATGAAAAAAATTTACCTTTAATCTTTTGCACATCCAAAACGGCACAGTACTGTTTACAAAAAAAAAAAAAAAAAAACGGCACAGTACTCAGCTAGATCGTGCTCAACCTGTAACACAGTGTGATAAACCCTAATTACATCCACAATATATCAAATTGAACAAAAAATAATTAAAATAAACTTTGTAATTAGATCAATATAAACATTGGGTATGAATTATATCATTAATATTTATGTAATCAATTACATCATCATGAAAACTACTTATAAAATATAAATTATTGTTTTTTTTTTTTGTTTTTTTTAATTTGATAATAATAAGGATAAAGTATACAAAATATCTTAGGGTGAGATAATTTCACCATTACTATTGAAAGAAATATAATTGTAACATAGTTTAGATAGAAATTGACTAAGTGTATGTTTAGTATCACAGTGAGTATGTTAGAATTACGGTAGCTCACTTTAATTACGGTAGCTCACTTTAATTTTGCAAAAACTAGTAGCATCTGCAAAATTACAGTAGGTCACTGTGATTCTGACATACTTTCATAGAATTAATATATGGAACTTGAAAAGAGGGCAATTGTAAAGAATGTACCTCAAAATATTATTTATGCAGAGATTAATTGGAACTTGGAAGTGTATATGTAGCTAATTTGATGAAATATGAGTTTGGATGGATTAGGCTTTGGCTATAAATCATTCACCTAAGCGCATAGGTAACAAAAAATAATCTAAGCTTGAGAGTATAGAATACTATAGATGTAAAATTTTGAGAATGGAAATGGAAAAGATTTGGTTGATTGAGATTGGAACTTGGAAGTGTATATGTAACTGAAATGATGAATGATGAAATATGAATAGAGAATTTGGATGGATTAGGCTTTCTCCAGGAGGAGATTCTTGGATCGTAACAAAAAATATATATTGTTGATAGATTTATTTTGCAAATGAAATGAGGAGATTTTTGGATTGTAACTAGCTACTATGCATTACCCTCTATGATATTTTTTTTTAAAATAAAGATATATATATTATTAGTAAAAGAATATATATTATTAATACATATTTATTATTAGTCAAAAAAATATATTATATAGTCAAACAATATTATTAATACAGTCAGGGACGGATTCAAGGGGTGGCAATGGTGGACTTCGGCCCCTCCCTCCCACCCCTAATGTTGTATAGACTATATATATAAAGTTCTTATTTTATAAATAATTATTATTAATAGACTATAATTTCTATGTATAATCATAGTGTAAATTAATTCTGATAAATAAATCAATGTAAAATAGTTTTATATCGGTATAATTTGATCCCTATTTATATAAATTACAATTAAATTTTATGTAATATTTATTAAAAATCCGTCCCTGAATACAGTGACACTAATGTTCGATAAGAATAATTAGTTCAACTTGTAGCGGAACAAAAAAAAAACAAATAGTAGCCGCACTTATATACAGTGGCTTGAGTTTGAACTCGAGACTTTACATTTATAATATGTAAGTCTTGCCAATAGGCTATTAAACAAAAAAAAAAAAAATACAGTGACGATAATGATTCAATATATAATTTGAATTAAAGTGAAAAAGTCAAAATATTTACCACGAAATAATTGCCCATCTGATCTCAATTATAAATTACAAGAATAAAAAAATTTATAAGAAAATATATAACTTTTGAGATGTCAATATTAATTTATTATTTAAATAATTTTTATCTTTCATTTAAAAAGTTTGTATTTTTAATAATAATGGGTGTATTTCATAATTTACAATATTTTCTCTATGACGTGCCAACTAAATATATTTTCTTTATCAAAGGTGTCAACTCAATAGTAAAATTTTGACTTTGTATTCACAAAAACTTGAGTTCATATCTCCTATGAATTATAAAATGATTATTTGGGTCATTGTTATTGATGAATAATTTCTCCTTGCTCAATTGTTCTTTTGTAAAAATGTCTCATAAATTTTTATAGAGATATATTTAGAAAAAAGTTGAGAAAGTTTTTCAAAACAAAAAAAGGAAAAAGTTGAGAAAGCTATAAAATTAAATAATTTCACTAATTTTGATGATTTTGAGATAGAGATAACATTATGAATAACATAGACAATTAATTGTTTTCTAATTATCAAATCTGGATGAAATACGTTAGAATATTTTTTTCCCATCTTTAGTCACTGTTTTCACACACTAGGTATTTCTTTCACCACCGATTTAATCCGATCCAGTGGTCAATTCTGGTATCAAGTATGAGTATAGTAAATTTTGGTTCACATAAAGAAGTCGTAAATATTTCTCAAATATTCTTTCCTTGTACAACCGTTTCATGGCTCTGCTAGGGTTTTGAGATTGCACTCATCTTCTTCCTTATGCCAACTCTTTCTATCATTTGGATTCTTGTTAAGCGAGAGTTTAAAGTCCTAGTACGGTTCCTTCGACAACGGAGGGCCTATTTGTCTAGGGACCGGTCTTGACGAGGATACCGACGGTAGGCTGAGAGCACTAAGCTCTAACAATGGGGGATGAGGATGATCAACAATGGCAGCCTGTGAAAGGACGTTACAGAAGGAGAGACAATAAAAAACCAGAATTGACATTGCGACTGCAAAGAGACTGAATTGGGAGAAATATACGCGATCCTTACAACGTATTTTTTTACAAATTTCCAGGATAGTTTTGGTGCCAAGGCGATGTTCAATGCTTTTCAACACTATGGGGACATCATGGAAGTTGCTATCCCAACAATAAAAAGATTTGGCTTCACCCGTTTTGATCGGGTTGCAGATTTGCGACGATTTGAATATGAGTTGGACAATATTATTATTGGGAGAGACAAGTTATCTGTTAACCTATCGTGAAGGTACTAGGAGGTATGAAGATAGAGGCGATGAAAGGAATGATGCAGGAGGTCATCGAAGAACAGAAGCAAAAAAGGATGGGCAGAACAATATCGATCAAAATCTCGGAGCGAGCAGCATCGTGACAAAAGCTTAGGAAGGATTGAAAATTGTGACAACAGCAGATCTAGACTCACAGCAAGAAACATACATCATCACCCCCATTATTAGGCATGGCAACGGAACCCGTACCCGCGGGTACCTGCCCGAACCCACCCCGAGTTTGACGGGGAAAAACCGATTTGACTGGGTTTGAGTTTGGGTTTGGGTTTTCCCCGATTTCAAAACATGGGGATGGGGCGGGTAACGGAGATATTGGTACCCACCCCGAACCCGTCCCCGAACCCGCCCGTTTATATAAAATTACTATATTACCCCTATTTATTTATTTATAATGTCACAGATCATATAATTTATCTACTTGAGTTAGGATTTTTAATGAACAATGGTTCTTAGTTATTTGTTTTTTTAGCAATTTCAGTGAACAATGATGTAGAACATTCTTGGTTATGTGGTTGTTTTGACGGTATTTTGGAATATTGGTTTGTACCGGTACTCTTTATGGTTTTGATAATTTTGGTTTGATATTTTGGAATATCATTTCATTTGTATGTTTAATGCATTGAAATTTTGGTTTGTACTTTATTATTTGAATTTTTTTGTATTGTATGTATGTCAGTGTTCGGGAAAATTTTGGGTTTGGGTAAGGTTCAGCAGGGCAGGGCAAGGTTCGGGGATACCCGAACCCATTTGGGCATACCCGAACCCATTTGGGACGGGGATTGGGTTCAATTTATCATCCCCGTCGGGTAATGGGCGGGGAACGGGTATTTATCAATGATTCGGGTATGGGGAACGGGGAAGGTAAAAACCGTACCCGCGGGTACCCATTGCCATGCCTACCCATTATCAACAATCTCGTGAGGTAGTGGAAGACACATATGCACAGGCGGTAAGGAACGGTAATACCAATAGGCAAGCAGGAAGACCGACACGGGCTGTATTATCATATGAGGTAGAGGTGAATGATATGATGAGTTTACATAAGGCTTTTGTTGGAGAAGTAGCGAAACCGGGAATGACGTATAACATCCAAAATGCTTTCCACTCACAGGGGTATTTTGGTGTTAAGGTAACTCCGCTAGGATCCAATTTGGCGTTATTACAAGGACAAGAGGATGGAGAGGTTCAAGCACTGTTGGAAGATGCGAAAGATTGGTTGAACCAATGGTTTAGGGAGATTCGCCCGTGGAAACCAAAGGAGGTTGATTTGGACAGAATTGTATGGTTACGAGTCTAAGGAATTCCTGCAGATGATGCAACGAGCAAGAAACTGTCCATGGATGTTGCCCGACTCTTAATCCGTACTTCATACCAAAAAGCGGTGGATGAATTTATTGACGTGAAGATCAACAATGAGATTTTTCATCTCCGTGTTCTTTAGGATTCTTATAGTCCTATGAGATTAATGGTACCTCAACCCCAAGTCCACGATGAGAGACTTTTTTCGGAGGAGGAGGAGGAGGAGGAGGAGGAGGAAGAGATGATATTGATGGCGGCGCGCGGTGGAGGAACCGGAGAGAGAATCATAGGGGGAGGGTGAAAATTTTATGGCATTAAATTCCTTCATTAATGATAATAATTCTCCGACAAGGTTGTCTTTTCACAGCGCAACGACAACGATGCAGTTGTAACTAAGAGAAGCTCACCTTCCAATTTTTGTGTAGACAAGAAACAAGCATGTTCCATCTCGTCAGCCGGCGACATACTCTGTTGTAGTTCTATCAATTCTTCGGACATTAGAAATTGTAACAAAAAATTTCGGGCGAAGTTTAAGCAGGAAGTAGCGTCTAAAGTTTGGCATGGAGCTTTAGAATTGGGGGTGGAGGTGAGTACGGCGGCAGGGAAGAGCAGAAAAAAGAATGGTATTGTTGGCAATACGGAGGAAGAATGCATAAAAGAAATAAAAGGATAATGAAAAAAGAGACGAGGACGAGAGAATTAGAAGGGAGCATCAACAATTTTTCCATTAATGAAGATTGTGTCTTTGAATTTAAGAGGATGGGGAGGAAGTGCAAAGATGAGATGGTTGAGTTTATTTCTTCAAAAAGGAGCATTTGATGTTTGTCTTCTTCAGGAAACAAAAAAAGCAACTTTTGAGGATTATCTCATTCATAGTTTATGGGGGCATAAGGATGTTAGATGGGTGGTTAAAGAACCGGAAGGTCTTTCAGGGGGCATGCTAGTTATATGGAACTCTGATTCTTTCATACTGCGCAGTTTTGATGGAAATGGTTTTTTAGGTATTAAGGTGGAACTGGATGGAGTTGTTATGTATATTGTTAATATTTATTCATTGTGCAGCCTTTGTGGCAAGTAGAAACTTTGGGAAGACCTCTTGGTTTTCAAGCAACAAAGTGGAGGTGGGGAGTGGTGCATAAGAGGAGATTTTAATGTAGTTTTACACTCGTCGGAGAGACAAGGGAGTAGTGCAGACAGTAGACAAAGCAAAAGAATTCTATTTAACCACTTTGTGGAAGAGCTGGAGGTGATAGATGTTCCGGTGCTAGGAAAAAAATTCTCATGGTTAAGTTTCGATGGTAAATCTATGAGCCGAACAGATAGATTCTTGTTGTCAGACGATTTCATCACCATACCTGGTATATCAGGCCAATGGATAGATTTTAATTATTCATATTGTTTGGTTTTAGTTAATAGGTCGTTTTGGGAGCAATATTAATGTAGCTTTCATGATTGGTGTAACAATCCCTTAATATGCTATCATAGCATTTAAGGTGACCTCTTTTGAATTGTAAGGGTTGAGTACTTCTTGTACTCTTTATAATTTAAATTTTGTTTATAAAAAAAAAAACCGTAAATATTAATGGTTGCTAGGTCATTTAGAAAATTAAATTCATAGTTCTAAAAGGAAATTGGTTGTGTAGTTATTTCTATTCAAATTTTGGATTATGTTTCCTTTTTTTTTTTGGTACAATGGATTATGTTTCCTTAGATCACAAAAATACTCCCTCCGTCTCAAAATATAAGCAAAAAGTGGTCAACCAAAGTGGATGTATTTGGTTAAATTTTTTTTTTTTTGAAGAATTTTAGTTTATATATAAAGGAAAAATAGATATATAGTTCACTCAAAATATAAAGGTGAAAGTATAATTGTTGGAGTAGTGGATAAAATTTTCTAAACGGTGAATGAGCACCAAAACACATGTTTTTAAATTAGGGACCAAAAGTTCATATGACAATCTTTAGTTCCTAGAATATTCTCTCTACATTAATGACTCGTGCCTATACTATGACCATGGGTGTGAGAAATGATTCAACCATAATAATTTTAGGTTTTAGCAACAACAATGCTAGGCAGATCGAGTTTCTCTCGATGCAGCATTGGGTCTTCTGATGGTCCTCTTTAATGCTTTTGGCCAATTAGCTAGGCAGATCGAGCTCTCCATATCAACTTGATAATGGCGACTGAGATTAGGTAATAAATCAAATTTTTAAACTTCCAAACTTGCCGACTAACTTATGTAAACCACTCGGATTCTCGGAGTTATTGTTTACATATGCTTTTATTAACAATACAATCAATCAAAGGAGAAATATAAAACAAAAGGAGGCTAGGTTTCCATTAGAATAAGCAAAAACATATGAGTACAATATAGTTTTTTTTTTGAAATTTATGAGTACAATATAGTTACTCTTACAATATATAGTAAATATAAAATACTAAATTATCCTAAGCCCAATTATAACAAAAGGCCGAATGATATAATCTCAAACTATTCTCTAACAGCTTCTTCATTTCCTTGCTCAATCAATTTCTGAGAATCATCGTCGGTAGACAAAGTTACATGCTCAGGAGCTATCGACAACTTAAATTCTGCAGGGTGAGCCGACATAAAATGTAATTGTAATTCCTCAGTCTTGTCAAAATGTATACCACAAGGGATACATAATAAAAGAAATAAGTGTTCCTCAAAATGCACATGATGTCTCGCGTGAACATGTCTCTCCAGTAGTTGCTTGCTTGTGAAGGAATCAAAACAAAGAGCACAACAATAACCTCTAAATAATTCTTGTGCTTCTTTTGTATGATTCTCCATCCAATGGTTAACAAGTATTTGTTCATCCGAAAAATTCTCTAAGCAGATCTTACACTTAATAGAATGCGTATTTGCATGACGAACCTTAAGTTTAGGCCTTTGTGTGCCAAACTGAAGGCTTGCTTGTCGCAAACTATTAGAACTCGAAGCATGCTCCGGCTGTGTGCCATTGTTGCTAGAAAATGAATGAAATGTAGCAAAACTTTTCATCACATCATGCTTCCATGTTTCCCATTCAGAACTCAATTTTAGTTGCACAGGTGCATTCCAGAGAGCTCTGACATCTTTCCATAAAATTGAACCATTCAATTCCTGAACAAGAGGATCCATTGAATATTCATTTAAACATGAAAAACAATTCATTGTTTTTTCAATTATTAAATTAGATGCCAAAATTATATATTAATTACCTCCTCAAGCAATTCTATTGTCTCTGCACTATTTGCATTCTTGCATCTTTCAGCCCAAGACTCATAAGAATGTAGTTTCCAATTAGCCTTTATATATTGCTGCATTATGTTCTGTCAAGGGTAAAAAATGTTAATAGTATTACAATTTTTTAGTCACTTAATATGGAAGTTAAATATTAATTGAAACCATGATAATTGTATTTATGTAATGAAAATTTAAAATATATATTTAAAAAAGAAAAAATATAGCACAAATTACGTGTTAATCACTTAGATTGTTGTCGTAAAAGTTGTCAGATTTTAGTTGTTCAAATAACATAACTGAAAGGAAAGAAGAAGAAAATACTTAGGAATTGGAACTTACATTTTGTAGCTTCTTAACCATTTTTCCAAGTTCTGAATATGTGTGACACTTATATGCTTCCATACCAAATTGCTTCCAAACAATCACATTTCGAGCAGATTCTATCAAAGCCTATATATATGTAATGTAAGAAAATAAATTAGAAAATATGGAGATTAAAAAAAATAGGAAATTAAGAGGAAAATATCAGCACCAAAAAACTTACATTATAATGAATTAAATGCACAAGATGAAGCATGTCGCCGGCAAGCTTTTGCATTATAAATTGTCGCGCAATAGTGAAGTCTTGTACAAATTTCAATCCATCTTGATGAGTTTCATATGCTATAGGTTGAGGAAACTCATGAATTGATTGAACAAGAAGCATATCAACCCAGAAATAATTCTTTGTTTTTGGAGAAAAAATGACAAATTTTTTGTTCTGATTATTATTAGTTGGTTTGTCTCTTATAATTGTTAGTGGACAATCAGCCCTTGCACATTTGATGCCTGCATGCCACTTCTCTTCACACTACACAGAACAAAGAAACAAAATTAATGTATTGCATTTTAATTTTCCTTATTTTCTAATTGCTCAATGAAATATGCAGGAGAGAAATTTGATTCTTGACAGCGCATTTGTTTGTTAAAAGTCGTTTGGTAGTTTTGCCAACGACTCGTAACGAAAAAAAGCGCTGGCAAAAATCAATTTTCTTGTAGTGAGGAGATCTAGTCTATAATACTAACAAGATATATCAATTATAAAAAGAATCGGAGGGAATAATAAATATATACCTCAAGCTTGAACCACACAGCCATAGGCTCATCCACCTCCAACCATTCATAAAATGACAATGCTAATTCTTCTTTGTTGTTGTTTCTTGATGCTTCACCATGAAAATATTGGTTAGTAAGAACGTTAACATTCTCTTGCACTTGAACGTGATTTTCTACTTGAGATGGTACTTGAGAAATTGGAGTACGAACGTCAACACATTTGCGCTTTTTACTTGAGAAATGTGCACAACAGTATATATCATTACTAATTGCCGTTCCCGCGCATTGCCTTCCCTTGGCTACAATATACGCTTTGCATCGTCGATCTGTAGTCACATGAGCTGGAACTTGCATTACAAGTAATGAATTGTCACTTGATTCACCATCAAGTTTCACTATATCATCTTGAGAATTTTCAAAGCAAATCCGTTTTTCCATGTCTTCACTGTTTCATCAAAGATGGTTCCATAAAAAAATTAAGATAATGCATTTTTTTTTATTACAATGTAATTAACAAAATGAAACACAAAATGTCATAAAACTTTAAATTTTAATAGAATGCTATAATAATATATTGATTTTATGTCAAACATTTAAATAGTTTTATCACACAATTTCGTGTCATGATAGTTAGACCGTTGCAATGTCAATTTACTTATAGATCAAAATAACTGTTTGTATGACTTATAGATCAAAATTATATACATGCATTTTCACCAGTAAATTATATACTGATAAATTTCAATAATAACTTAGGTATCATCTGAATAATTTTTAAAATAATAATTAGAATTATGAAAAAACAAAATAGTAAAATTTATATATATAACTTCATAGTAAAATTTTAACAAAATAGTAAAATTTATATATATAACTTCATAGTAAAATTTTATTCACAAATAAAATTTTAACAGCATAGACATGCAACCAAACCAAATCTACATTATCAAAAGTTGGAAGATCGTGCATTAAAAGTTACTTGACCGTGATAAAAAAACATATAGTTTTAAATCTTATAAATTACAGTATTTACTAGTCTCTCAATTGTTAAATTTATATTTTGTTTAGGCAACATATATAGTTTTGTAATTTTTATCATCTCCTGAGGTACTTCTTGTGCTTATAAATTAGTTTTTTAAATAAAGTTTGCTGATTTTAAAAAAAAAAAATTTATAGTTGAGATTTTCAATTAACATCAGACATAAAATAATTAACCAATCTAATAATTGAATCTCTGTGGATAAGTGGATTGTTTTTCAAATCCCAAATCTAATCCTCTTTTGACGTCCTTAATAAAAAATGAGTAATAATAAAAGTGAGATCTTTTTTCTCCTAACAGGATTAAAAATGAGATCTTAAACTTCACCAAAAAAAAAAAAGAGATCTTAAAGAAAAGGGTTATTTAGGTCACACAAAAAATTATCTTAAAAAGCTTCTTGGAAAAATCATTCCATGGAAAGTAATACCTGAGAAACTTATTTCTGGAATTCAATTTTGATACCTTGAAATAAACGCCCTCTTAATCTTTTGCACATTCAAAACAGCACAAAATTCAACCAGGTCATGCTCAACCTGTAACACAATTATAAACCCTAATTAAATCCACAACATCTGTAAAGCTATAAAAAAAATCTAAAATTGAATTTCATTTGTATTATTAATATTTATGCAATCAATTCCATCATTGATACATGAAAACTACTCATAAAATATACTTACTGTTGTTTTTTAATTTGACTATAAGATTTTTTATTATAAGGATAAAGTATACAAA
Source organism: Trifolium pratense (assembly GCF_020283565.1). Lineage (NCBI taxonomy): Eukaryota > Viridiplantae > Streptophyta > Magnoliopsida > Fabales > Fabaceae > Trifolium > Trifolium pratense. The sequence goes on along the minus strand of NC_060062.1, from coordinate 48,050,444 downwards.
TTAGCTTAGGGGTGAGATAGATTCACCATTAAAATTGAATGAAAATTTATACCCAAAATAATTGGGAAGGCTATTAGCACAACCCTAGACCCTGAAACCCTAATTACTTCAATTCAATTGGGAAGTAGTTGTTTATCACTCTTACCTGAAGTCAACCGGTGTACAGATGGTTATGGTTGTAAAATGAGATCTGGGTATTAATTTTTTTTTAGTGTTTTGTCTGAGTGCTTTTAGTCACTTGCTGGCTATACTAATGTACTGGGAATATCTTCCCCTCGTTTAATTCGGTTGTAATCTCTTCTGAGTGTTAGCCCCTTTTTATATTAAAAAAATAAAATCAGAGAATTAATATATATGGAACTTGAAAAAGGGAGTAGTTGTAAATAATGTACATACCTCATTGAAATAATTTAAGCAGAGAAATGAATTGGAGGGCTTGAGAGTAAAATTTTGAGAATGGCAATGGAAAAGATTTGACTAGGATTGGAGCTTGGAAGTGTATATTTAACTGAAATGAGGAATGATGAAATATTTGAATAGAGAGTTTGGATGGATTAGACTTTTGCCATAAATCATTCACCAAAGTGCGGATGAGATTCTTGGATCGTACAAAAAAAATATTTTGCTGGCAACTTTTTTTTATAGATTTATATTTTGTAAATGAAAGGAGGATTCTTGTATTGAACTTGACATTCTATGTATTACTCTATTAAATAAAATAATAATAAAAGATAGAGAAAGATATTTATTATTACTCAAAAAAAGTATTTGGTCAACAAATAATAATTATTAATACAGTGACACTATTCCATATGTACCAATTCAATCGGTAGCTACAAGAACACTAATATGAAATGGCTCTAGTTTGAATCTAAGACTCTATATTTAAAGTGAGAAAAAAATATTGTGACACTTATAATTCGATATATCATTTGAATTGTCTTTAAAGTTACCACAAATTGACCATTTGATCTCAATTATAAAATAGAAGAATAAAAAAATTAACTAATAAAAAAAATTATTGTAATTTTTTCATTTATTTCAAAATATCAAATCATATAAAACTGTAAAATATTAACCATATGCATTAAAATTAATAAAAAAATATTAAATGCTGTATTATTTTTAATTTTTTATAATGAGACCAAAAAATATTTGATAAATTTAATTTTAGGTTTAATTAGTCTATTGATCCCTTAAAGATATTTTAGATTTCACAATGGTCCCTTAAAGAAAAAAAGTCCAGATTGGTCCCTTAAAGACACATATGTTTCTCACATTGGTCATTTCCGTCAATTTTTTTACAAAAAACGTTAGTTTTAGTTGACTGAATATTGTGGATGTCATTAAGTGTAATTGGTCCACCAAAAACCTTATTAATTTTTAAAATTTTAATCATTTGAATTTTTTGTTATATTTGGAGTTAAAATTTGACGGAAATGACCAATATGACAAACATTATGTCTTTAAGAGACCAATCCGGACCTTTATTTTTTCTTTAAGGGACCAAGCCGGGCCTTTTTTTCATTAAGGGACCATTGTAAAACCTAAAATGATTTTGAGGGACCAATAAACTAATTAAACTTTAATTTTATCACGAGAGGAGATAATAGTACTTGTACTTTTTACACTTTTTTTTTTACGGTTTTACAACTCTTACCTATTAGATATTACCTATAAATAATCCTTATTATAAAAATAAGGGTAAATTCTAATATGGTGGATCAGTCGTGAATAACATTATAACGAATACGAATTTTACAAAATTCATCGTTGGATTGAAAGTTTATATCATATAGATCATCCATAGAAAAATTTAGAAAAATTAAAAATCATTTGATATGTTATTGAGACACATCAAGATTAACGGTTTATTAAATAACGTAAATCTTGATGGGTCTCAATAACATATCAAATGATTTTCAAAAAATTTTAAAAAATTTATGGATGATCTATGCGTTATAAACTTTCAATCCAACAGTGAATTTCGTAAAATTCATATTCCGTAGATCACTTGTCCACGGTGGATCACTTGTGAAGGTGATCCATCGTAGCATTAGCTTAAAAATAAGGCAAATGCTAAATGAGTCCCACTTGTTTTGTCTTGAATATTGATTGAAAAGAGATAAATGAATCTGTTAATTAAAATATAACAGCATATCAAATGATTTTGGATTTGTCTGAAATTTTACACAAATGATCTATATGATATAAATTTTCAATCCAACAGTGAATTTTATAAAATTTATATCGGTTAAAACGTTATTGAGAGGTGTAACATTTGGTGTCAAATTAGTTTATTTAATTTGTTCCTGACCCTATTAATAAAAGTTAAGAATATGAAACGCTCATCTCTCACGCTCATGTCTCCCCTTAGATTTCTCTACTATTTTCTCCACTTTTCATACCAACAACCATGAGTTGGAATCACAGTAAAAAAAAAAAAAAAAGAGCAGAAACTATGATTTTGAAGCATTCCAAGTGGAGTTTCGAGTTTCCAGCAACTCATCAAATCGTTTATTTCTCCAATTTTTCAGTCATACTATCCGGCGCGGTGGTTCTACACTTTTCGGTGATTAGTTTTTTCTTTTTGCAGATAAGCTCCGACTGACAACGGATCTAGGTAATTCATTGTTTGTGCAAGCTGTCGACAACGTTGCTTGTCGGCCGGAATTTTTATTGTCGTCTCCCCACCTTCATTCCGATCTCTTTTGTCAACAGAAAAGGAACAATTTTTCTGCGAAGAGTCAACAAATCTCAGTCGTATTTACTGTTAAGAAAAAAAGTGTGCTATAATCTTTTTTATTTAATTTGTAGCTTTTTTTTTTATAAGCAAATTTGAATTATAAAGGAGTACAAGGGGTACTCAAACTCTTACAATTCAGTATGAAACAATTATATACTTTGTAAACATGCAATAGGATTAGAACACCAATCCGAAAAAGAATAGATAGACTTACGTCCTGCTCTTCCGCTAAACCATATTCATGAAATCGTCGTAATATTATCAACCAACCTAGGAACAACCGTCACCTCCCCTCGAAATATAATATTGTTCCGCAATTTTCATATGCACCAATTAGTGGTCATCCAAATCAAATGTCGAATTCACCCACCTTTTTTTGACTTGACAAGATCCCCACACTTATGAAAATGGTTCAACCCTTCCTCACCAATAGGAAAACCACAACCCATCCATTTGAAAATTGCATTCCACACCATTTGAGTGAATTTACATCTATAGAAAAGATGAGAACAAGTTTCTACATATTGAAAACAGAACACACATATAAATTCATGAGGATTTGTAATAATACCATTAGATGCTAAAGCATCCCGCGTTGATAATTTCTCCAATAATAATCTCCACCTGAATATACTCACTTTTGAGGGCACATCAGTTTTCCACATCTTTTGAATGGCCTCCAGCAACCTTGGATTAGTTGTTTCAGCCGTACCAATTTGTGCGAGTAAATTATAACAAGAATTGACCGAAAACATACCTTAAGGTCCAAAAATCCACCGCCATCTGTCAGCACAAATTGGATTCAGATTAACATCCATAAGTAGCTCTTTCAGCATAACCAGATCATGTTCTTCCGATTGCGTTAAAGCATCACGTCATTCCTATTGCCATATCATTCCCTCCCTGCCACTTAACAATCTGTCTGCAACCATAGCATGCTTCCTCAATTCTTTTACAAAAAGATTAGAAAATAAGTCTCCAAACGGAGTATTACCGCACCACTTTGCATTCCAAAAACTGATCTCAGTGCCATTACCCACCACACAGCTAGTACTTGAGCGAAACCAACCGGGCATGATGGACTCTCCCACACTTATCACGTCCCTCCACCATAACGAGTCCTTTGAACCATTAGAAATTGGTACTCTACTCAACAAAATAGAAGACAAAGAACCGTAACGGTGATACAGCAAAGCAGACCAAATTGCCTCTTTTTCGTTGATACCCCTCCATTTCCACTTACTAAGGAGTGCTATATTGAAAAGTTCCAAATTTTTTACCCCTAATCCACCATGATCTTTAGCGCGACACACTTGCTCCCATTTTACCCAACAAAACTTTTTATCTTCTAGTCCGCCACCCCATAAAAAATTTCTTTGAATCCGCACCAATTGTTGGAGGACACATTTTGGAGCTTTGAAAAAAGAGAGAAAAATACAGTGGTATACTTGCCAACACCGAATTAATTAACGTAATTCTACCACCATATGACAATTGTCGACCGCTCCAACTACTTAATCTCTTCGACATAGCATCCACCACCGGTCTCCAAGTCTCTCTACGCCGAGGATTAGCGCCCACTGGAATGCCCATGAATTTGAAAGGGATACTTTCTGAGCTGCAAGTTAAGAAAGAGGCACCAGCCAATAGAAACCGTTCATCGACGTTTATACCGTATAACTTACTCTTAACAAAATTGATCTTCAAACCTGACACCATTTCCAAACCTCTCAAAACATATTTAATAGTCCATAAATTGTTCCAAGAGCCTTCCCCCACCAAGATCGTATTATCCGCGAATTGAAGTATCTGGAATTGAATCGAATCACTTACTTTGTAACCTTGAAATTTACCAATTTCTACCACTCTTTTAACCATGTCTGTTAAACCTTCAGCGACAATAAGAAAAAGAAAGGTGATAACGGATCACCTTGACGTAAGCCTTTGTAGCCTTATTTTTTACTTCTACCAAGGTTAAGCAAGTGGGACCTATTTAATCTATTGTTCCTTAAACATTGCCCTAGAAATAATTTTGGTATTGTTTTAGTTTCATTTAAAAGAAAATATACAACTTTTGAGATGTCATTATTAATTTATTATTATTTAAACAATGTGTTTACTTTCATTTGAAATGTTTGTAATCGGTGTATTTAATATTGTACAATATTGTCTATGAGGTGCCAACTCAATATATTTTCATTTCCGAAAGGTATATTAATTATAAAATGGTCATTTGTGTCAAAATAATTTTCGTAGTTGCTTTTTTTAAAAAATTTCATAATTTTCTATAAAGATAAGTTTAGAAAAAAGTTGAGAATGTTATAACAATAAAAATAATTTCACTAATTTTGAGATTTTCTTTTATTATTACTCAACTAACTTTTTTAACATTGATAATAAAAGTAAATTATTGTTGATGTTATATTTTTGCCAATGAATGTCTGTCACCAGATATAATAATATGATTTCTAAAAAAACAAAATTTTATTACTCAACTAACTTTTTTAACGTTGAAAAAAAAAAACTTTTTTAACGTTGATAATAAAAGTAAATTATTGTTGATTTTGCTTTCCATGTGCTATATTTTTGCCAATGAATGTCTGTCACCGGATATAATAATATGATTTCTAAAAAAACAAATTTTTTTTTTGGTACATAAACAAAATTTTATTACGTTAATTTAATTTCATAGTAAAATTTTATTACCAAGTTGAATCATAATATCATTAGATACGGTTCCAGAGTAAAAAAGAAAGAGAGATTTTTATCATTAACTTAGTGCGTGTTTAGAAAATAAGTTTTTAATGATATAGATGATCATAAACCAAACCAAATCTACACTATCAAAAGTTGGGTGATCGAAACCAAGATATTGGTTTTCAGTGGTTAATGAATTTTTCTTGAAATGAATCGTTCGAAAAACCCGAGTTTCATTCTTGGTGTGAACAATTTTTGTTCAGACTTTACTTACTTTGCAGCGAACTTTAGATTATGAGAGTCACTTTCCCTAAAAAAAAAAAGTTAATCTTATAGCTTCCGGCATTTAATCTTTCAATTGTTAGATTTAGGTACCGTTTGGTCCAGCTGGTTTTAGGTGTTAAAGCTCTTTTAAAACTAAAATTAAAGTTGTTTGGTAAATCTTACTTATTTTTTTGTTTTAAAAAAGTTAAAAGTTAGTTTTTATTTTTATTTTTTATTATTATACCACAATATTCACACAAACTAAAATATTAAAAAGAGACTAAACTGGTAAAGCAAAGTAATATATATGATTTGGAAACCACCTTGCAACTTTTCATCATAGCCAAGAAGGAAGAACACACCATCCTAAAACTCGAAATAAAAAATATACTATATTAAAAATGAAACATTAAAATGATGAACACAAAAAAATTGCACTGCTATAGAAATATAAAGTTTGGAAAATGAATTCTATTCAAGAGCTCCATAGCAGTGTTATTTTGGGAAAAAAAAAATCAAAAGAAAGCAAAAGTGTAAAATTTAGGTTTTAGGATGAGATCTTAGAAGAATAAATGTGACAAATATGAGAATGTAGTGTAGGCAATACTAATTAAAAGGATATTTATAAATGATACATAAGAACCATAGGTAAAAGATTGGCAACTACGATATATCTTTTAGCATTCAACATGATAGTTAATGGTATCTTTTAATTTTTTTTATAAATAAGTTAGTGATAATTTTGCAAGGAAAATGAGTAAGCACTAATTCTTACATTGATGCATTAAATGGTTAGTTACCATTGAAAACTCATTACATCCACAACCTCATGATTACTTGCAGGACCAACTAGTAAATCATAGGACATGTTTTGTGTATAGATTTTAATGTTCATCACTGAAATAAACATTTGGTAAACTAGTTTGAAAGAACAATTTACAAAAGAAAATTTAAATTAAACAAGATTCACTCGAATGAGAGAATTTGAAACGATAAATAGCAAAAGAAAGATTAAAATTGCATAAAAATGTAAAAGTTTTACAAAGAAAGTAAATGGTTCACGAATTCATACATTTTCTTCACTTCACCCTTTTCTCTCGAACGCATGGATACTTTAGGTTTGTGAATTTTGTATATGAATTGTGACCCTTATTCCAACTAAAGGAACTACTATTTATAGGCACAAGAATAAACAACTGCTTGTGCAAACGTGCTTCGCCAGCTTTCCAAACCCATGAACCCACGATCTCTTGGTCAAGTTTGAAGAAAATAACCGCTTCTTTAGCTTTAACTGTCGCTCGAACCCTGTCTTCAAAACTCATGTCATTTCCTACTGAAAATAATGAAAATAATTCTAAGTCCAGAACATCTTCGAATACCAAGACTCGAAACCCCATTCGATTCGAAGACAATTTTGCCATCTTGTTATAATAAAATATTTTATGAAATTAAGACTTTAAATAGACTTAATTAGGTAATTTAATCACCTTTTCATATCTTTTATTAATTTATTTAATGTGTTCATTTTGGACCTCCATGGATATACATTCCATTTATTATTTCCGTCCATTCTATTTTGTTGCATATTTAAGATGACGCACCAAATTGACATTAAATGCATATGGTCAAAAATTCGAGGTAACACATCCATATTTTGAGGCTTTTGGTTATTGCATTTGCTTTGTTTGAAGCTTCATTTTATACTCCAAAAAATTTTAAGTTTAGGGTTTGATGTTCTTACTAAGCTTTTTCCTTTATAGCTAACTGAAAGTTGAGGCAAAATGAGAGGTGAAAGTGTCGTAAGAAGTTGTTTATGGGTAATTCGAAGTTATTTTAAAAATAGGGAGCATAAAATAGTTTGTATGAAAAAATGATAGTTTGAAAAAAATAATAGTCGAGAATACATAGACAAAAATGATAGCATGAAATACATAGGATTAATGTATTGTTTAATAAAATAAACGTTTTAAATTAATCAAATGAACCAAAACAAATAATTTTGTTTGATTCTATTTCTGAAAAACCATTAAAAACCGAACCAAATCAAACCAATTCGATTGAGACTTTTCACTAAAAAAGAGAGTTCCAAATTGAACCGATTAGAATCCTACCCATATTGAATAATCTTATAAAAATGATAGAAAATTATATTAAATTTTCTCCGTCACAACAGTTTTGAAAGCTTAGATATTTGTGTATTTTGACTTTAAGTTATATAGTGTCATGACTACTTTGAAGTTTGATGCAAGGAAGAACTCATCCTTATGACTTTCACCTTCCAAGACTATGTAGTGCCTAATGAATTTTAATCTCGTATAGTCTCTAATTTTAAGACTTCTAACGGTCGATCTACACACTTAATTATATGGTCTATATTTCCTTCACTAATATTTTAAGAACTCTCAGATGAATTTTAGGGTGTTGTAGGACCTGTTTGTTTCAGCTTTAAAAAAATGGATTTTTTCTTTCTATTTTTAAAAATAGATTTTCTAAAACCGTTTTTCAAAATATTACAAGTTTTTTTATATTCGTTTTTTCTAAATTCAAACATTAATTTTGACATAATATAACATAAACACACATTATTGAAGATCAAAACATAGTCAAAATCATAATTTCTTGAAAAAGTTGTATTTCAAAAATGATTTTTATGATAATCTATTTGAAATAACTTCAAAATTAAATGATTTTTCGAAATTTTTATATCCAAAATTTTTTTCAATAAAATGATCAAATACCTAAAATCATATTTTAATAATAACTATTCAAACCAAATTTTCATTTGAAACTTTTATAAAAAAAATTCTTTGTAAATATTTTTTACTCAAAATTATTTAACACTACAAAAATCTATTTTGAAAAAATCTATAACAAACAGGCACGTAGTAGTTCATTGAGACTTGAGAGTAGAGACTGTGGGTAAGAAAGGTTAGAAATGTCCTCCATCAGAGGTTCAATTTGCAGTCTACACACACCGCAATGCCTAAGCCCGTAAGACATATGACTCAAAAATAAGTGTCATTTGAGGTTGCTTACACATATCAAAAAAAGTTAATAAACTTTGCTGGTAAATTCTTTGGGATAAAATTTGTCTATGGGGGTACCGTTACCCACAATGTAAGTTGGGTAATGGAGTTTGATTTATGGGTGCGGTTAACTTGAAGCCTGACGTTTTACATTTATCAAAATGGACCAATGATTTTAACTCTTGTAATCGAAAACTAACTCATGCTCAGATTTGGATTTGACTTATGGAGTTACCGCAAGAGTATTGACAACAAATGCTTTGTTTGAAATTGCGCGTGCAATTGGTACCCCCCCCCCCCCCCTTCTCGCCTTAGATGATGTGACGTTGAGTGGGACTTTTGGTCATTATGCATTTTGGTTGATATGGACCTGTCGCCTGTCGAAACAGCTATTTGATGAGATATTGGTTGAACGCGATGGTTATGCGGTCAAGCTTGCAGTTGTTTATGAACGTTTACCGGATTTTTGCCATCATTGCCATGTTATTGTCATCACATCGCGACTTGCAAATGGTTACATTCGCCGCGGATTGATAACAAGGAAGCAAATGAAAAGAAGCTGACCAGAGATAGTTCATAAAATTATTTTAAAAAAAAGTACGTCGCCAAAGTAGTTCAGAATTCTCAACAACAGGTACCAATATCCGCACCAGAAGGGGATAAAAAACCTTATGTTGAGATCGCACATGATAATGCACAACAAGTTCACTAATTAGATAAGCTTACAGGGGATATTATTGAGTCGAAGCCAAAACCAGTGCCTGCCAAAGAGGATGCCCATGAATTGATACAATTACATGATGAGGTACCTAAAGGTTGTGCATCCATCGCTAAGCAATAAGCACAATCATCGATTGTGATAGTACCAATAACTGACCTGAAGGTAAAATGCATCACTTCTAAGCAACCAACACAGTCACCATTTATGACATCACCGATAACAATAAGAACTTAAACTAAGAACCAAAACATGACACTTTTTTTTCTTCTTTTTGGTCAAGTAGTCTAGTGGTTATAAATTCCACCCATAAGGTGAATAAGTAGATGATTGAGATTCGAACTCCGACCCCCTTACATATATAATGTAATGTCCCGCTAATTGAGCTAATTTTATGAGACTACCTGCCACTTTTTTTACCGAGACAACAAAAAATAAAATTTGGTAATTACAAAGACAAAAATATATATTTAACCCTAAGATTTTAAAAAAAATAAAAATAGTATAAAAGTTAGTAATTATTAAAAAAAACAAAAAAATCAACCGGCCCATTAAGTGAGGGTTTAAATATGTGCGTGCTTTTCAATTTTACGCTATTTTGTGATTTGTGATGTGAAAAGAAAATAAAAACTCATTCTTTCTTTCTTCTTCAAGAAACGAATGAAACAAAAACGCAAACATTGTGGATCGAATTCGACACATCCATTCTTTCTTCTTCAAGAATCGAATGAAACAGAAACCTCTGTGCGTGGATGTTCGGTGGTTCGCTTAATCAACTTTATTATTAGCAGCATCAACGAACAACATTCAATTTCCTGCTTGAAAAAAGGTACAAACTTTACCCATTTTTTCTCATTCTTGATCATTCAAGAAAATTCAATCTTCTGTTTTAGAAAAACAAAAGAACCTTAAGTGTGCAAAAGGTGTTCTGTTTTGTCCCAAAAAAATCTTAAAAGATAGTTTTTTGTTTGTCACTATAGAGGAGTTTCACTCGTGTTTTGAATTGAGACATGTTGGGAACGATGGTGGGTTTCCTGTAACCCTAAATTTTCATTTTGTGAAGGAATCTGTTTTCATTATCTGAAAAAGGGATGGAGTATATTGCCCTAATAACCCTAAATTTGACCGTTGGAATGAATAAATATACTTTGTTTTATAAATTTTGTAATGGATGGATCATAGATGCCTTAATGACTCAAGTCCCTGAATGTGAAATCTATTTGTTGCCTATTTGACAGTTGGAATAGATGAATATATATAAGTTGTTATATGAATTTTGTAATGGATGGATCATAGATGCTTCAATGACCCTAGTCCCTGAATGTGAAATCTAGTTGTTGCCTATTTGACCGTTGGAATCGATGAATATATATACTTTGTTGAATAAATTTTGTAACGGATGGATCATAGATGCCTCAATGACCCTAGTCACTGATTGTGAAATCTAGTTGTTGCCTATTTGACCGTTGGAATCGATGAATATATACTTTGTTATATAAATTTTGTAGTGGATGGATCATAGATGCCTCAATGACCCGAGTCCCTGAATGTGAAATCTAGTTGTTGCCTATTTGACCGTTGGAATCAATGAATATATATACGTTGTTATATAAATTTTGTAATGGATGGATCATAGATGCCTCAATGACCCTAGTCCCTGAATTTGAAATCTAGTTGTTGCTTATTTGGAATCGATGAATATATATACTTTGTTGAATAAATTTTATAACGGATGGATCATAGATGCCTCAATGACCCTAGTCCCTGATTGTGAAATCTAGTTGTTGCCTATTTGACCGTTGGAATAGATGAATATATATACTTTGTTATATAAATTTTGTAACGGATGGATCATAGATGGCTCAATGACCCTAGTCCCTGAATGTGAAATCTAGTTGTTGCCTTAATTGCTACTCAAGCAATTGTCTCTATATTCAGTTTTGATGACCCTTAGTCCCTAAATTCGATTATGCAACTGCAATTAGAAGTGATTTTGCATTATGTACAACATTCAATCTTCTGCATCATAAAAACAAAACAAAAGAACCTTAATTGAGCAAAGGTGTTCTTTTTGTCCCATGACCCTTTTGTTTGTTTGGCACCAATTTTTGAAAGATATTAACTTTTTGGGTTGGTACGGTAAATTTTGGAACTTTCGTTTCAATATATTTGCATTCATGAATTCATGAATCATATATGATGAGATAGCCATTTTTTCATTTTTTATTTTGTCAAAAACATTCAATCTTCTGCTTGAAAAAGAGGTACAACTTTACCCATTTTTCTGGTTCTTGATCATTGAAGAACATTCAATTCTGCTTGAGAAAAACAAAAAGAACCTTAATTGTGCAAAAAGTGTTCTGTCCCAAGATCATGTTTGGTAACCAATATTTTAAACAAACAGTTTTTTTTGTTTGTTATGATAAAGTAGTTGCACAGGTTTTCGGAATTTTCATTCCAACATATTTGCTCCATCTGCATTACAATCAATACCTGTTGGGAACGATGATGAACTTCGATAAAAACTTTTAATCTTCTACTTTGATAAAAAGTGATTGGATGTCTTGATGCCAAAAAAATGCTGGATAAATTACTTAATGACCCTAGTCTTTGAATGCGAAAGCTAGTTGTTGCCTTAATTGCTACTCAAGCAATTGCCTCTATCGGTGTCCGCTTTTCTATTAAAAAAAATTATGAATTTTTATTCATAATAATGCATGAATGGGTATATAGTCTGCTTTGATGACCCTAAATTCAATTCTACAGGTGCCTATAGCAAATGCCATCTTTTTCTGTGGTGATCGAGTTGAAAGGACCGGTAATCCAGTAATTGAGAAGCTATCTGATTTACAGAAACTATCTGAAATTGTTGTGTCCAAATTCGGTTCTTCCATCAATGCTTGGGTTATTGAAGCTTCTGTTTTCAATGGACCTTTCGCTGTCTACAAAGATTTCATATCATCTGTGAATCAATATGGAGAGCCAGGATCGTACAATCCAATTGGATTCCCGGCATCTATATCAACAGCCTCACTTCTATCTAATTGCATTGAAGAAGTATGAACTGTTTCTTCCCTTTCTTATTATATGGACACATAGGCACTGTACTGTTTGCAACCTCTGTTTATTCCTGTCTGCTATTAATCATTTTGTCTAACATAAGTCACAGCTCAAACATATCTCAATCCTACATGCCATGTGTGCAGGGTGCATAGAACTTAAATCCTAATCTTGACCCTTATTAACATAATCTGACCTTAGTAAAAGTATGTGGCCTAATTATTTTGATAGGCAAATGTTAGTTATTAGTAGTAAATTAGTGGATAATGTTAGTCACGCAAGCGGCTCGAGCTATCAAGTATGTCTTCTTTCGTTACTCTTGTGTCCAAAAATGATATCGGTGTTACTCTCGTGTCCAAAAGGGATATTGGTGTTACTCTTCTTCTACACACCACTTCTACAAATCTACAAATGTTACATTCTTTGAGGACATACCATACCCACAATCCGGAATGGTCCCAATAGAACTGGGAGGAAAAACAACAATGGGATGAAAAACGGCGGCTCAAATGGATGGCTATAGTGTGGCGTGTGATAAACACGCGCCGGAAAATTTTGGCTATATTATGTGAGGAGAATGTACATGGCCTCCAAATCCATGGCAAGAATAAGGGAAAGAGTTAACTAAGAAAAGAAAGTTAACTCAATATAATCAATACAAATTCACACATTGTCCTCCTAATGGACACTAATCAAGAGGTATATGATTCTTATCTTAGTTTCTTATGTTTTGATTTCATGAGTGAATGTATCAATTTTCCTAGTTTGTATATATTTTTCTTCAGAATAATTGTTTGAGTTGCAATTTATTAAATAAATGGAGATTGCAGTTGCTACTGTAATTGGAACTCTAGTGGCATTTCTTTTAGTTCCTATGAGATCTCTTGGTCCTGACAACTGGAGAATAGCAGCAGCGCTAATGGGAAGCTATATTGGTGGACAGTCGCTTGGTTTGTCCGCATCAGTTTTAGCTGCAGGAGTGGCCACAGGTAATTTTATCTGTGTTGTTTATTTTATGGTGTTGCTTGCATTGGCTTCTAAAATACCTGCAGAGACCGCAACACCAACCACCGATAATGCAATGCATATGAAGTCAGAAAATGAGGGAAACATGCCAATGTTACAGACAGCTACTACAGTAGCTACATTATTTTTAATATGTTGAGCTGCTACATACTTCACAGAACAATATGGTATAACAAGGAGGAACTCTTCCAGGAGTAACTGCAATCATAGTCATTTTAGAAACTTTTCTACCAAAGCTGATTAGTCCCCTTATACCTGCTGGTCATACTGTTGGCTTGGTTTTGATGCAGGTATTTTTAGTGGTGGTTGGAGCTAGTGGAAGTATATTGAATTTGATCAAAATAGCCCCAAGTATATTCATATTTGCATTAGTTCAAGTAACTATTCATCTTATTGTTCTTGGATTAGGCAAGTTATTTAAGCTTGATTTGAAGCTATTACTTTTAGCATCAAATGCTAATATTGGAGGCCCGCTTGTGGAATGGCTAAGGCTAAAGGCTGGGAATCTTTAGTTGTTCCTGGAATTCTTACAGGTATTTTTGGTGTTTCAATTGCAACTTTTTATATATTTTGTAATGGATAGACCATAGAAGCCTCAATGACTATAGAGTAAAATGCTGGATGAACTTAATGACCCTAGTCCCTGAATGTGAAAGCTAGTTGTTGCCTTAATTGCCACTCAAGCAATTGTCTCTATTTGTGTCCCTCTTTTTTGACGAAAAATATATATGAATTTTTATTCAAAATGCATGAATGGATATCTATAGTGCTTTGGTGACCCTAGTCCCTAAATTAAATTTTGCAGTGATTTGAATTATGATCTTAATGACCCTATTACCTAATGTTTCATAAGTTTTGTAAGGAATGGATGCCTCAATGAGACAATGGCGTCAGAGTAAAATGCATTATGACCCAAATCGGGAATCTGTCACCGAGATGAATTTTTTTTTTTCATTATCTATAATGCGTTGTGTGGTAAACATGAGCCCACTAACTCAAAATTCAACAATAAGATGAATATACTTTGTTCTGTGATTTTTGTAAAGGATTTTCTTGATAGTCCAAAAATGCAGGATGATGCCTTAATGTTAAAGCTAATTGGTGAGAACTTTGTTCAACATTATTACACTAGTGCAGTTCTGTCAATAGTAGGGTTTTTTTTTTGACAAACGTCAATAGTAGGGTTAAAAACATATACTTACATGAATATCCATTTCATATGCTTCTTGAACGGCAAGGATGCAACAGAAGACAAAAATAAAAGTTTCTTTAATCTCTTCTCTCTAATTCACATGAAAAAAAATAGTCATCTTTACATTATTCAATAAAATAAAATAAGAACGTAACATTGATTTATCATTCAAAATTTCAATGACTATGATTTTAGAAGGTAACATGTAATGAGAAGTATGCTAATATTATCCTAACCAGAAAAGTACAGGATTTTCGGTTGTGTAAGTCTGACTTGCTTTTACCTTTTACTCTGTTCAGTGTTCCTTTATATTTAATCCTTGAAATTTCTCCGGGTAAATTTTACTAGGTGTTCTTTATTTGTAATATTTTAGATTTTTCTTTTATCATTTTTTGTTCTGTTTAAGTCATTTATCTTTTATAAAAAACACATATATTATTTTTCTCATTTTTTATTAAAAAAAATGTTGACGTGACAATCCACATAGAAAACTTTTATTTTTATTGAAATTAAAAGAAATTCATAAAATGTAAGAAAATATTAATATCTTCATATCTCGTCTTTTTTTCTTTGGTACATTCATATCTTCATCTTTATCGTAATATATATATTTTATTAAATTATTTATTAAAAATTTACACCCCCTAGACTAGGGTACGAGCAACGCCACTGCTTGTGTGCACATATTCAATGAATGCATACCGCCTAATTTTTAAAATAATTACCAACTTATTGGCTGTCTGGGGCCACCAAGAAGTTGTCGTGAATAATTTATTGAGGATCCTTGGCTGCCAATAAGTGTTACCAGCAGATTTTTTATTGGCTGACCAAGGCCGCCAAGAAGTGGTAATTAATTGGCGACTTATTGGAGGTTTTTTTGGCCGCAAACGAATTCTTTTTTTCTTGTAGTGATTCTCCTTAATTTATTTCACCCAACTCCCATCTCATTCTCTAAATACCATACATGGGGCTAGAAAATATGTCGAATTCATCTGAGGTCGACTTTACTCGAAACTCGGGTCAAGTTCGACACGAACTATTTTTCAGCTCGAGTTTGGCTTGTTTAAAGTTCACGAATAGTTCGATTCGTTAGGTTTAGTTCATTATCAAGTATTAATTATTAAAAGTGTGATTAGCGTGTCTTTCTCTCTTTTAATGTAAATACTCCATCCGGTCCTTATTATAAGGAACACTTTGAAAAAATCACACAGACCAACGAAGCACATTTAACATAATTATTTTCATTTAATACTCTTATAAATTTTAATTTATTCCATGTATACCCTTATTTAGTTACTCTTTATTCAACTAACTTACTTATTTTTAAATTCTCTCTCATAATAAATAAGGGCATAAGTGAAATTGAACATTTAAAACATTTGAAAATTGGTCAAAGTTTCTTATAAAAAGGACCAAATTTTTTGCCCTAAGTGTTCCTTATAAAAAGGACCGGAGGAGTAAGAAGTATGGTTAGTTTCAATTTTGGAGGAGTTAGAATTGATTTAAGATGAGTAAATTAAATTTTTCCATGTTTGATTTCTCTAAAATAGAATTGATTTTGCTTTCGGAATTTATTCCACTTGTGAAGTTATAAATTGTAGCTCCGGAATCTCAAATTGATTTTTACACTTAAATTTATCGTTTAACTCACTTTTATATAAAAAATAAATGTATATAAACATAAATCAATTTACATTCAATTGAATTAATTCACTCAAAGTAAAATTTCTCATCACATAGCCAAGTTTGGCAAAATTAAGATATAAGCTAGCTTATAGCTAAAAAGCTACTCCCTCCGGACACAAATATAAGAAAAAATAACTGTTTACGCGGTGTTTAAGAAATTTAGTTAAGTGTAGTTAATTTTCTAAAATTAATGTAAAACATGAGTTAAGTTTACTACTTTTGAAAAGTGGTTTATGCCTTGAAAATCACATAAAATTTTGAAAAGTGAAATGATTAAATAAGAGTATATTAAGAATAGTAGTATTAATTAGTTTAAAAGTAGTTGACTTTTGCTTATATTTGTGTTCAAAATTTGAAATGTTTTTTTTCTTATATTTGTGTCCGGAGGGAGTAACTTATAGTTGATAGCTGATAATTGATAGTTTATAGCTGAAAAGTTAGTAAAATGAAATTAAAATATTTGTCAAATTTAACTATTGTAAATACTAAATGACATAAAAGTACATGGTTAGTGTTATCAAACAAGTACTTAGTATTTTTTTTTGTTTTGTAATTTTGTCATTTTGGTGACATTTGATTTGATTTTCTATCTTGATACGGTTCATTTGTTTCAAGTTGAATGATTAATTTCGATTGAATATACATATCCAATCAATGACTTGACGTCAACAACATTATATATTCGCTTTCGAAAAAAAAAAACGTTGTATATCCAGGCTCGAGAGAGATTTAACAATTTTAAATTTTTATTGCACAAATATAATCCAACAATTTAACCGAATAAATATCATATTTTTTTGTGAAATAAAAAAAAAGTATTTGGTAAAAAAAAAAATTAGTAATAACCAATAACTAGTAGTACGGTACTACCGTGCGTCAAAAAAAAAAACTAGTACCATGACATCATCAAACTCTCCCAAAAAAGTACATGGACTATTTATCCGTAGAGTGTTCTGCGGGGCAAAATAATCTCATACATCTCACAATAAGATATTTTCTAAAATCGTAGCCATTGAACATTAAATTATAAATCATTGGCTGAAGTTGCATTTGGGTTTGATCTAATAGAAAAAGGTGTTGGGTCACAACAATGGGTAGCTCGGGAATCATTTATATTGGACTTAAAAACAACCATATACGTGAATTGAACACTACACTTATTTTATCCAAAATCTTAAGGTATTAAGTTTATGCATCATGCCACAACAAAAGTGTATTTGCAAAATACACCGAAGCTCAAACCAATATAAAGAGTTAGAGTGGAAAGTTTTGTGATGTCTTGCATTAATGTCAAAATGCAAGACATATCACAAATTGACCGCTTACTACTAGCCATTTGCGAACCAGAGTGGATTCAAGACTGCTTGAAGACTATGTTATATCGAGTCTTTGGAAAAGCAGGACTTCTAGTGGAGTTAAATTGAACCTTGGGTCAGTCCATATATACAATTCAATTGTTTCGAAAAACATTGAAATCTATGCATAGTTACAATTTTTTAAATGATATTAAATAATTTTATTTTAAAATTGCGCTTAAATTAATAAAGTTTTAGTCTCTATAAATATTTCAAATTCTAACTTTTTATTTCTTTAAAATAATTATCAAATTTTTGTGCTCCATATGTTTTCCGGTATGACTTTTAATGTCTGCTTTTAAATCATTAATGTGTATTTAACGAGGGAGCTTCTACGGTGCATTCATGTTTTAGACTGTTTTGGTGCAGTCCCTTTAGTTGACCAATAGAATATCAACTTACTGTCACATCAACGCAAGTTCATGGTAAACTCTATAAATTTTTTATTTATTGCACATCAATCCCTCATTAAGTAATATATATATATATATAAACATAAAAAGAATAGGAATCGTTATTAAAGTTAACCAACGAAATCTGAAATCTCAAGCAATCATCACAGATCTTCAATTAACTAGTGATCGAAATAATAATACTCACCCCTCCACTTTGGAGTATCCAATTATTGGTAGCAGATATCGAATAATACAAGTATACAACCATAACTAGGGTTATTGTTAGACATCTCATGAAAACAAATATTAGGCAGTTCTCGTTTATTTGTTAGACATCTAATGAAAACAAAGTTGTTGCATTTGATTTGTTGATGAAGTGGTATGTTCGTTCTTAATTTGCAACTTCAGATCCAGATCTATTAAGTCATAACGAACTCATATCTATTATTTTTTGTAACTTTATTTTACGTTTGTTTTTTTCATCAATTAGTTGGAATATTAGATCTACATCACGAACTTCCTTTAATAAATCAGATTCGATCATTAGAATGAGGATGACGAAATATTCTTTTTATTTATTTGTAAAGAAATGGAAGAAGCCATTTGTTATGATGGAAGAAGAAGAATTTTTTATTTTTTATTAGGAATGGAAGAAGCCATTTGTTTGAACAGAACAATGATGTTGTTTTAATTGATTTTCACAATAACAATTGGGGTAATGGTTTAACTTTTATTATAGTAGGGACTTAGTTGCAATATTAATAGATAAAGATACATGGTAAGTACCATATAAGTGGTATGTACCATATAATTCAAAGTGTTATTGATTGAGTCAACATTATTTTCTCATTGGCCAGATTATAGAATGTATCAATGAAGGTACAAATTAGGAATGCACCATAGAATTTTCCATTTAACAAACATGTCATGAAAATTGGATTTAGAGGCCTAACATATTTGAACCATTCAATTTCAAGTTGATGGCTAAAAACGTGAAATTAAATTGCATGAAAAGTGTAAATATATGAACCCGCGGGTCCTTCTTTCACGTACTAGTGCGTTAAGCTAAGGGAGACAATTTGTGTTGCCAACTCGAGACAGTCACTTGCTTATATTGATGCTGTGCCAACAATACAAATATATGGTTCACATATTTCAGAACACAACTTTGATTCTGGCACTTATGGTCTAATGATTTGAGCAAAAAGATGTTCTACCCTTTTCTTTGAAATGTCGTTTCTAATTTGGTGTATTCATAAAGTGCCATGCATGAATATATAGTGCGCTCGTATCTCAAGATGACCGATAGAGAAAGCCGATTTTTAATCGCTTCACGATGTTATTTCAAAAATCATGTATTACGTACGTACTCTAGTATTATTATTTTTTCGTTAATTATTTGGTATAATATTTTTAGCGGATGATGTTTTGGTGGACCACCTTCACAAGTAGTTAACTGTGGACAAACGATCAATACTATTATAACGAATACGAATTTTATAAAATTTATTGTTGAATTGAAAGTTTATATCGTATAGATCATTCATAAAAAAATTTAGAAAAATTTAAAATCATTTGATATGTTATTGAAACTTATCAAGATTAACGGTATTTAAGAAAAACTCATAAACCGCTAATCTTAATGAGTCTCAATAACATATAAAATAATTTTCAATTTTTCTAATTTTTTTTATGGATGTTCTATATGATATAGACTTTCAATTATGAATGTTATATAATAGTCGGTTTGACACTCCACCTCATGATTTTCTTTACTCCCCTATCTATAGAGTTTTTGTCTTTCATGAAAATTGAACTACGTACCCCGAAATTCAAGTACATCTTTAATCTATTTCTACTACAGATATATTGAGCTAGATATGTGTGTACTCAGATTCTTGTCTTATGAATGTTAGTATTTTGTAATCCTCAATTTAAGAGTTCTATAAGACATTTTCGATGAATACATAGATCTAGGAAGCATGTATGTCAGATTGATTTGAAAATCGATCCACTCACTTGGACTGAACCATATACTGCACATAATTTTCTTCGTATATCTTGGAATTTTCTGCCATTAAAAATTTGTCTTTGAAGAATAGTAATGGAATTTCAATTTCAACTATAAGATAAAATAGAAGTTTCATTTGTTTATTTATTGAGACCTTAAATTTTAACTCTTCATGCAGTGAAATTTAAAATAACAAATGTGTCCAAAGAAAAAAACCTTACATTTTTGTTTTACTTGTTGCATTGAAAAAATAACTTCAATTAATATTTTGTTTAGACAATGTTCAGATTTTAGATTATATACTTTGTCATTTTCCCTAAAAAGCAATACTATATATGTTATGCATAATCTCCTGTATCAAGGAAATATACTATATGTTGTTTGTCAAAGAAGTTTGTTGGTCTTTGTCTTGGTTATATTTTTTATGGAACGTTTTTTTGCTGTGGTTTGAACAAAAATTAACCTTAGTTTTAATTGAAAAAAACAAAGATAAGAAGTTTAATATATTTTATGAGAGAAAATTTGAATTATGAGAGAGGGAGCTGATGGAGTTTTAACTTTTAGGATATGTTTGGACTGGTAATATAGCCACTTTAACCTCAATTGGAGGCTACTGGATTTCGGTACACATCAAAAATTGGTGTTGTTTTGAATTTTTTTTTTTTTTTTTGGTGATATGTTGTTTTGAAATTTAAGTTAAGAGTAAATTAACACTCATAATTGTCAATTCAACTAGAGGCCTTTTATTTTGTCATAAAAATAAAATAAAGTCCTTCTATAAAAAATAAAATGGTGAAGAACTTAAATAATAAATCTAAGGTGTGATTGACTTGGGATTAGAACACTAACTAGTTTATCTTACATTTACGTAAACGTATTCAAATGTAAATTAAACCACTTCTATGAAGGTGAACAATATATTTATGTAAAAATTGCATATAAAGTTAAAAACTGCAAATATTAGTTTGAAATTAGAATTAAAGTTGAGTTAGGCCGTTTTGCGTGTTAAAAAAACCGACTTAGGCCGAGAGGATATCTCATCTTACCATATGGGCCGAGTGGGGAAGAAGGGTAGAATTACGGAATGAATACGTCTTGTGGCTAATACCTAAGGCATAAAAAAAGCATTTTCTACGGGATCTCGAAACCACCAACCACCCTGACCTAATTCACGATGAGCCCTCCAACTTCCTACCATGATGCCCACTGTTAAAAATTCAAATCTGTTTTTGGTCCTAGTCGGTGCCCTTCAACTAGGTTTTCCTCACAAACATAAAAAACATTTCTTCCGTATGAGTGGTAACAACACTCTAACCTGATCTACCACGCTAAGTGTCCCAATGACACATCGACCTCTACTGTATAACATTCTTACAATGCATTTGTAATAGTGAGATCCTGGACACCATCCTTTTTACCTCTTTCCTTTGTCTCACGATGCCCTCTAGGCAAAGTAAGTCACCAGTCATCTGCACAATGCACGACATACTATATAGCCAACTTCCTGGTCTCCGTCTTTCAAGCAGCATGCCCAAAGCCTATGAGTCATTCAAGACTATGTCGACATTAGAAACAAAATCAATTTTACTTGAAGACATCAAAGTATGTCAAAATAAATTTAACACATCTATATTTTACATTGTCTTTTAACTTTCAACAAGTTTTAAGAAGATACTCAAATTCTTATATCAACATTAAAATTCTTAAAATTTTGAGTTTGATCTAACCCAATCTTATAAAACTAACTATAGGGCGAAAATTGTCTATCTTTATAAACTAACTATAACACATCGATTTGGGCTCTTAGCACTGATGCGTGAATATAAATTGGGGGTAGTCCAATAACCGAAACTTAATAGCATGTGATTCAATGAATTTTAAAGAAAACTATTTAGTCCCATCTTAAAATTTTGGATTGGATCTAACTTAATCATACCATCTTAAATTATCTTTACTTATAATAAATTCATATCACATCATGAAACTTTTAACAAAAATCAGATAAAATCATCATTAGATTTTTGAAAAAAAAAATCATCATTAGATCAAACTACTGTGGTTCTGTCAAAATTAAAAAGATACTGTAATTCTAGTACTAGTACTGTCTACTAGTATTGTATTATTGTGTATGTGAACAACAGTGAACATGTGAACTTCCCTATCCTTTCCAGATCAAGCTTTTTAGAACTTATATTTGATATTTCAGCTTTTCCCTAAGCTCTTTCCCCTTCCTTTTTGAGTTCTCTTTTTCCGTCTCAACTCTCAACAAAGTTTACAGAGAAAAAAAGGAACTTTCTTTGATCAGAAATTTATTATAACGACAAAAAGAGGATGATAACTGGCCACCATACCACACTCCCATCATTTTCTTTTTGTATTGGTTTTGGTAAACATAAAGTCCCATTTGATTAAAATTATTTGTATATTTGTGACCATATGTGACAACCGTTACTTTACTTTCTTTGATATTGAAAGACAATATGCTTATCTCCTAATTCAACCAAAAACATTTAGACAAATAGAAAATTCACAAAAGCTATACTACTTTATATGTGTACAACATCTTTATGCATTAGCTTTTTCATCCCTTTTGAGGTAAATCCTTGCTTTACTTTCTTTGTAACAAGGTTATTTTGTTACCTAGTCACTTGTTTGATGTTTCCTTGTTATTCAGTTAAACTTTAGTGTTGTCTAGTGGGACTCTGTAAATAAAATGCCATTTTCA
This sequence comes from Trifolium pratense, assembly GCF_020283565.1. NCBI lineage: Eukaryota > Viridiplantae > Streptophyta > Magnoliopsida > Fabales > Fabaceae > Trifolium > Trifolium pratense. Next base: position 48,027,543 of record NC_060062.1, on the reverse strand, counting down.
TCATACATATATATGGATTAGACATGACAAGTATCACTTCCAATAGGAATGAATTCAAATAATTTTGGGAGCCTTCCCCATAATATGTTAGCGAATAGGTCGTTAAAATTTGTAAGCGTCGGTCAAATTAGTTCTTGAATTTTATTATTTATGAATACATATTTTAGATAGTAAGATGTCGATTAAAATAGTTCATCTATTAATTTTTATTATTATAAACTATCACGTGATGAACTACGTTATTTGTTTGGTACAAATGGTTAATAATTTTTTCTAAGACGAATTATTTATGAAAATTTGAATGGATTCTTGTGAGGAATAATTATTGATCAGATTTATCTTATTATAGCACAACAAAACAAAAATAAAAAAACTAATGATATGAGTCACTAATCGAATATGTGATTTTTTCACATTGATCACACACCATCTCACCGGAGATTAATTTGCCTACGGAATTTGACAATCTCAAAACAAATTTTGTGTTGAAAATGATATTTATAGAGAATAAATGCATAAAATCCAAGGTAATTTTTTTTTTATCTTTAGTTTGATTTATTAATTAACATGTGTTTTTTTTATACAATATTATTAACATGTGTTTTTTTTTGAAGGATATTTTATTAACATGTGTTATTAAGTCACTTGTTAACATTTTTCTAATCGTAATTGTGCAATGACTGGAATATTAGTCTACAAAAGACCTAATTTAAACTACCATTGATATAATCTTTTAGGCATGCATTGATATAATTAATACAATTAAAATTATAACTTGTTGTGGATTGCACCTGAGCCGAATTTGGCATCAAGCTCAACCTACTTAGCCGTCTAACTCGGCCCAAAAGTATGCTGACCCAAAGTCAAGTGAATCTGCTCAAACAGCCACATAAGTTAACCCTTATGTAACAGCCGGCATCGAAATGATTGACATTTATTATCAATCATAACTTTTGAGTGTGAGAGTATCTACAGGTATAATCCTCTTTCACACAGCCATATCAGCACCACCGGCTACATATGTTCTAATCAGGTGAAATCACAATCTTTAATTTATTTTATAATTTTTTTTTGGTAAGAATTTATTTTGTAATATATGAAACCCAGTTATTGAAAGTTGAACTACCAATGACAAAAAATCATTTGAAGATAAGATAAATCACCTGCCTTACCCAACACTGTATACGGATTAGTCCAACACACCTATAAAAATAAATATGACACAATTGTAGCATATGGTAAAAATATATCTCTTCAATTAAAAACAAAACTACTATGTAACTATCTAATATAATTTTATTTCAATTTTCTGTCCTTTATTTGTTACGTAAATTGAATTGGATTATAATTAAAGAGTGATGCAAAATGAGACAAATGGTGGAGGACAGTCACCAACTCTCACTTACTTACCGACGAGAGTAAAGAACATTGCATATGCATATGTACTGTAGTCAATGTAGATGTCTTTGTCTCTACTCTAGTCATCTACTATGTTCACCAAAAATATGTCTTCATTTTTAGAGGTATACTAACTCATAAATATACTATTTATAGATTCTCATTGACAAGAAACAAAGTTATATAAAATCTCAGTTCTTCATTCGAATGAAAATGTTAGAAAAAACACTAAATTACAATATACATAAATGTGGTAAATTGTTTTTTTACTTATGATTCCTCTTAGGTTGGAATTTTAAATTTGTTATATTGTGAAAGACTAACATTTATGCTCAAATGTTGCCTAACTTTGTACTCCTATTTATTTGTGGACTACAGTATTATATAATAATAAAAAATATTATAATATATTAGCCATGCCTTGTCCTTTGTTTAAGCCTAAAAGGGAAACAACTTTTCCATAGTGCATTTTTACACCTATTTATTCACATTTACTTATATGAATTCCTTAAATAAGAAAAAATATATATATATATATATATGTTCAAGTAGTTAAATATTTGAATTCCTTAAACAGTAAGTTATGAGTTTGATCTTGAAATTTTAGGTATGGAGAAGATTTAATTGAAAAGGGAGAATCCACCTTATATATCTAATAAATTTTTGACGAAATTAATCAAGGCTAAACAACGATAAAAACTTTGTATTTATAAGATAATAAAAAGTATAGCAAATTTTAACAAGTGTAGCAGGATACTAATATTAGATTTAAAAAAAAATTTGATGATGTGAAATTTAGGGTGAGAGATGGTGCCCCAGTCCAAGACAGAAAAAATTTTAGGGCTCTTAAATTAAATGTAAAAATATTTTCTTAAAAATTGTACGTTCAATACTATAAAAAAATTATGTTTTGGTTTTTTTAAAGACAAAACTCTTACTCCCTCCGTCCCATTTTATAAGATCTAGTTTGACTAAATACACTATTTATATGTCTTGTTTTAACTGTATTTTTCTAAAAGTATATAAATATAAATATTATCATATATGATCTTGTTTGATTTGTTTTGAAGAATATTTTCAAAATATCAAATTTTTATAATTTTTACTAATAAACAATTAAATATATTTGTAATTAAAAGTATGTATTAGCATACATGCAATAATTAATGAGTTTTTATATTTTGGAATGAATAGAGTATTTTATTTTTTATTTCCTAACAAATGCCTTTAGCAAGGCCCAAAAAATATTTAAAAATGGATGCTAAAAATTCCATGTATACATTGAGTGTTCACTTTAATAATTTCTACTAGTAATAAATTAGTTGAACTTGTGCCACTAAGATTATTTTCCTAATATAGTCTTCATTGAAGATAGTGAAGTTGGTCACTTTAAAGCCCTTTCTTCTTCTCTCTAGTGACATTGGATCTCTAGACCCTTTATGGTACTTTTGAATGTTTTGACATTTTGCTTAGTCTATCATTTTTCCTTCCTTCAACAAACCCCAAAAGGTAGTAACCCTTTACAAAAGCCTAGGATCATAGCACAACACAATAATCATTAGTGTATTAGTCAAAAACAAAAGCCTCATTAGTCAAAAGCTTCATTCTTTACTCTAATGGGTTTGGTTTGGTTTGGTTTGGTTTTTTTGTTGTTGGATAGTGCCATTAACGGTTCTGTTTAAGTTTTAAGCATTACTTGCTGAAAAAAGTAAACTTTTTTCTATGGTGAAATGCAACAAGAGTACAAGACAAGTCAACTGAAGTGAAGATTCTAGCTAAGAAAGTGTTTCTTTTTATCTTCCTAGGTAGGAATTTTGATTCTGTGTTGCTTTGTTTTTCCAATATTTACAGCAATTGATGTTTTGTTCTGTTAAATGTAATAAAAATTGTTTTTTTTATGATGGGTTTTAGGAATGGGGCTTGAAGGTTTGATTCCAAGGCACAACCGTTCTAAGAGGTGCTTACTCTATTTAATGTGTTTAAGTTCTTTTTTCTTTTTTTGAAGCATTCTTTTGTTGCTTAAAGTTGGGTCCTTTATGTATAAGCACTTTTGATTGTAGAATTTATTCATGAGGGGTTACTTTTTTTTTTTTTTTTGAGAAAATGAGGGGTTACTTGTTTTTCTGGAAAATAAAGGTTTCACATTTATGTCAATATTGTTTTTTTTTTTTTCCCTTTTGGGTCTAATTTTGTATACCCATTTGGATTTTGGAGAGAAGGGTGTACCTCTTTGAAAATTAAAATTGAAGGTTCATAACTCTTGAAAGGGTATCTCAAAATACAGTTTTTATTATAATTTTTCTTTCATATATTAATTGTGTTTTACTGTTTTTATATTATATTGCAGCTTTCCTGATAAGAAAACAGTAAAGGAGGATAGTTCAAATAGCTTTGAGGTTTCAGATCAAACAAAGCTGGTATAATAAATCTCTTCTCTATTTTCATCTAAAAGTTGTCATAACTTTTTTCTAGCTTTTTTAACTAAGGGAATTTGAAGGCACAATTCTGATAAGCACATTGAGTTTAATTTCAGTGTATATCAAAAGTAGTTTTAATTAAAGTATGGTGCTGAAATGTCATCATTTTTTTAGTTAATTTGTTATTGGGAACAGTGAACACCAAGGGCAGCCCAATTTTTTTTGGAACTGATTTTGTGGCATTTCCGGACACTTTAGATCAAAAGTGTCTGATGTCTAACACTGATACATGTGATTACATACAATTACTTCCATTTTTCAAATTATTATCAGTATTGATGTGCCAGTAGAATGAGTATCATGTCTGGTGTCGATGCTTCATAGAAAGCATGTGTATGTGGGTGGTATAAGTAATCCTATCTCTTACAGTGGTGATATTAATGATCTAGTTTATTATCATTGTGGACTGTTATTTATAACCAAAATTTTCATGCCTAAAGTATGGATTTGATCTGGTTCCAGAATGCAGGTTACCTCACTGAATGCAGTGAAGCTCGAAAAAAACAAACCCCTATGAATAATGTTCGACATAATCTGAAGCAAGAGGTACAGCAGAAGAACTATTTAATTATAATATTTAGCCATATGATTCAATAAGTCATTTTGTTTTAATCATGTTTTAACTAGTGTTTTCCAATTATCTATGTCTATTTTGTGGCAGATTCTACAATTGGAGAAACGACTAGAAGACCAATTTAAAGTCAGATGCACGCTAGAAAAGGCACTTGGATACAGACCTATATCTCTTGTTAATCCAAATGACATGACAATACCTAAGGTTGGAATTTCTTCAATAAATTTTAACAATCTTCTTGTTTTGGTTATGAAACCATTTTCTTCTGATGCCATAACTTTTAACTAATTATTATCAACATGTGTGACATATCCAGAATTAATGTACTAAATTGTTTTCTCAAATAACATTGATTTTGCAAGCATACGTATGGTTTTGATTTATCATGTTCGCGAATTTCTTTCTGTCTGATAACGGTTTTTTCTTAAACCAGCCAACCACAGATTTAATCAAAGAAATTGCAGTTTTGGAGTTAGAAGTTGTATATTTGGAACAGTATCTTCTCTCCTTGTACCGTAAAGCATTTGAACTACAACTATCCCCCGCCACGGTTCCATCTACCGTGGAGGAAAGCGAAAAGACTCCTTCTCTAACAACATCTAGAGCAAGATACCTTGAAGTTTCTTCACCTGAGGTCGTAACCAAAAGAGGATTTTCATCTGTACAATGTATTGATCATGAGCTTAATACTCCTCAAAAGGAATGTAATGGATACGAACTCGAGACTCCGGATAAAGAATACATTGTACATCATCCAGAAGAAAATAATTTAGACTCCAGTGTGCATCGCTGTCACTCCTCGTTATCCCAATATTCAGCATTTACAGAAAAAGTATCTCCTCCAGAAGAAGCGTCGACCGATTCTCTACGTGCGTGTTATTCTCAACCCTTGTCCATGTTGGAGGTAAATCATGTTTCACGGAAAATCTTTTTGTTTTAATATATAATGTTACTCCTAGTACATTGAGTTGCTGCGACCATATCGTTCTTAATTGGTTTTTGACTCATTTTGTTTTGTACAGTATGCCGAAAGTGTTGATGCTTCAACAAAAATAATCAGTCTAGCAGAACATCTCGGTACTCGAATATTTGATCATATTCCAGAAACAGCTAATAGGCTTTCCGAGGATATGGTTAAATGTATATCAGCTATATATTACAAACTTGCAGACCCACCTGTAACAAATCCTGGCCTTTCATCTCCCAGTACTTCAACAAGTGCGTTTTCTATTGGAGATCAAGGCGACATGTGGAGTCCAGGGTTCAGAAATAACTCATCTTTTGATGTACAGTTAGACAATCCTTTTTTGGTTGAAGGATTCAAGGAGTTTAGTGGCCCTTATAGCACGATGGTTGAGGTATCATGGATTTATAATGAGAATCAGAAATTGAGTGATACAGTGCAGTTGCTTCAGACTTACAGGTGAGTTTATTAATAGCTCTGATTCTTTTGTATGACTTATAGTTTGCTTATATGTCGGCAGGTCGATCAAGTAGACGTAGTCTTTTAAACTGGATTGTAGTATATTTGTCATGTACTTCTATGCTGTTTCAGATCACTTATTTGTCAATTAGAAGAAGTAGATCCGGGGAAGTTGAAACACGAGGAAAAGTTAGCTTTCTGGATCAACGTACACAATGCTTTAGTGATGCATGTAATTATTATTCTCAAAGCCATTTCACCCTTTAATACATTCCATTCCTCCCGCTTGATTAATTAATAGGTTTAGAATATGTTCTTTGTTTTCTGCTAGGCTTTTTTGGCTTATGGAATTCCACAAAACAATGTGAAAAGAGTCTTTCTTCTTTTGAAGGTAAAAAACCAATAGTAGCATTACTAGTCAATTTGAGTAATGAGTATGAAACTGAGCCTAACTGCTTTAGCTGAATTGCTCGTTACAGGCTGCATATAATGTTGGAGGTCATACAGTCAGTGCAGACACAATACAAAATACTATACTAGGTTGCCGAATGTCTCGTCCTGGACAGGTGAAACTTACAATCCCGACCCTTTACTCTATAAAAAAGTGTGCTATTGTGCCGTATATAGAATAATACTACTCTGTCCCAAAATATAAGGGAAAATTGGTCAAAGAATATTGATGTATTTGGTTAAAAATTTGGACTAGATACATCAACTTTGGTTGACCAATTTTCCCTTATATTTTGGGACGGAGGGAGTATCATTGAAAATTCATACTACATGACATACCTGCGAAGGATCTTCTTCTAAGTAACTTGCTTCGTATTGTAGTGGTTCCGTGTGTTCTTTTCTTCGAGGACAAAATTCAAGTCTGGAGATGGCCGACAAGCATATGCAATCAAACAGCCCGAGCCTCTTTTGCACTTCGCACTTTGTTCCGGAAACCACTCTGATCCAGCGGTACTTATCTCATTTCTCATATATATATGTGATTTTCATTTGATTTTGACGTCCCCATTTTTATAATACTTAATGCTATCTTCTCAATCATTTCTCAACAATAACCGTATTTTACATGGTTAACGTAAGTGAGTTGTTTATTTTGAACTGAACTTTATGACAGATACGTGTATATACACCGAGGAGAGTGTTTCAAGAACTAGAGATTGCCAAGGAAGAGTACATTAGAGCAAGCTTTGGGATACGCAAGGACCGGAAAATACTTCTACCTAAGATTGTAGATTCATTCTCCAAGGATGCAGGTTTATCCCATGCCAGTCTTATAGAGATGATCCAACAGTCTCTACCGGAATCCCTGAAAAAGAGGGTTAAGAAATCTCATCTTGCGAAATCCGGAAAGAGCATAGAATGGATTCCACACAACTTCGCTTTTCGATATCTCATACCTAAGGAGCTGGTAAAATAATTACTTGGTAGCTTTATGAGAGACCATATGCAAATGTTTGGTTAATTGTTATGTATTCTTTAGGGATTTGCATTTAGTGCAGTAACTGTGTCACGCAGTTTTCGATCTCGACTGTCTAATCTCAAATTAACAGTTGAGATCGTTTTAATTTTAAACTGATTTTGTTTTTTTGAAGTCTGAACTGTCTAATCACAAATTAACGGCCGAGATCGAAAACTGCGTGTACGTAACTGCGTCTATTGTTTACTGCAGCAGATCCTAGTCCTTTTGTACAAAATTGACAGTGTAGCATCAACTGATGAATCTAATATTGCAATATGTAGTAGCATTTGCATATATAATATTTCTTGCCATGTTATTTTTTTTTTGCAGTATCTGTAATTGTTGTAGTTTATCAGAAGATTTGAAATTCTACTATAAGCAGTGTAAATGATTTGTTGATATAATTTATTGTCAATTGAATTTCTTTGGACTTCAACATGGATTATGAAATTGAGATTCAAATTTTCAATACCAAGACCTATTTATTGAATCAGGATTAAATTTTATAATCAGGTAAAGTTTTCATAATATTAATAGCTATATAAATCAAGATACATGTAGTTTAACTTTTGTGCTTGTTTGTATGTTAAGTGTGAGGGTAAGAGTCTTACATTGGATGAAAAATTATATGTTGAGCATTTTAATTGTAAGTTAAGGGACCATATGACTTACTCCCTCTATCCTGATTTATAAGCAAAATTTTACGTTTAGATTCATTCAATAATGGGACGTACCTGGTCTATAATATAAGTCAGATACATTAGTTTTTCAATGAATCTGAAAAGTTGACTTTTGCTTATAATTAAGGATGGAGGAAGTATGTCTTAAGATTTTGCTTATGCGGTTGTTTTTAGTTTAATGTGATGAACCCCGAGCTCCTTTATGATCCAAAGGTAATATCATACATATGAAACACGAATACTCTTCTTATTAGACATGTCCTGGTGTCAGACATGCGTTGGTGTCAGACACTGACATACACTTATGATTACACTAAATTATATCATAGATAATGTTGAGAATCGGAATCCACAATTGGAAAAACAACAGTGAAGATTCTGAAACACACTAGTATATTATTAGTAAACAACATAAGAGATTTTGGATTGACTTGAGACAAGAAGGATTGGAATGGATCCACATTGTGTGCCCTCTGCATGTGCACGTGACCTCCAGGTGTGATTCATGGGATTCATATAATAAGTTAGTGACCTGCGGGTGGAGAGAACCCCACTAAACACATTGCCCCTCTCCGTGCAAACACATGACTTCAATTCAATCACATTTAATTTTGGTAGTTGAGTTAGTAAAACAACCATTTACCACATACAACAGGTTGAGATTGGGATAGCTGAGAGATTTCATTGAGTTTACACCACATAAAATATTTTGGTTTAATTAGTTTATGGGTTCCTTAAAAACATTTTAAATTTTAGGCTTTAATGCAGTTTTGATCCCCCTATTTTGAAAAACCTGAACTTTTGATCCCCCTATTTTAAAACTCAGCACTTTTGATCCCCCTATTTTAGTTTTTTGTTAGTTTTAGTCCCCCACCTCAATTTGGTCAAACTTTTGCTAATGTGTCATGCTCACTGATGACGTGACATTGTACATGTGGACAACTTGCTATGATGATGTTAGAAAAATTGGTGACACACAATATTTGACCTATAGAGATGCATGTTTTGCAATGGGATTCCTTAAAGATGATCGTGTTTACATCACTGCAATCAAAGAAGCAAAAGATTGGGGCTCGGGACACTATCTAAGGAAATTGTTTGTCCACATGTACAATGCCACGTCATCAGTGAGCATGACACATAAGCAAAAGTTTGACCAAATTGAGGTGGGGGACTAAAACTAACAAAAAACTAAAATAGGGGGATCAAAAGTGCTGAGTTTTAAAATAGGGGGATCAAAAGTTCAGGTTTTTCAAAATAGGGGGATCAAAACTGCATTAAAGCCTAAATTTTATAATGGTCCTTTAAAGAAGGAAAAAAAAAGTCTGGATTGGTCCCTTAAAGACATTTGTTTATCACATTGGTCATTTCCGTCAATTTTTTACAAAAAAAAACATTAGTTGTAGTTGACTGGATTGTGGATGTCATTAAGTGTAAGTGGTCCACCAAAAACCTTATTAACTTTTAAAATTTTAACCATTGGAATTTTTTGTTATATTTGGAGTTAAAATTTAACGGAAATGACCAATATGACAAACATATATGTCTTTAAGGGACCAATCCAGACTTTTTTTTTTCTTTAAGGACCAATCCGAACCTTTTTTTTCTTTAAAAGACCATTGTAAAATCTAAAATGTCTTTAAGGGATCAATAGACTAATTAAGTCATATTCTTTCTTACATCTTACTTAAAGTTTCTTCTTTTCTCGAAATTTTCCGTTGCTAGAAAGAGTTTTGATAATTCAGAGTTTAACAATAAATATTTGATAGATAAATGAAGTTATAAGTCGTTGGAAACACTGACGCGTACAAAGTAGATGAGTCGGATTTCGAACACCGGTCATAATGTCTAACCTAACAATTTTAATATTTTTCTCCGATTGAACTACCATGACTAAATCTTTTGAATTATCTGAAGCACAAATTTGATAAATAACTTCACATAAAGTGTGGTTAATGAACTTCCCCTAAAACGAATCATTCGGAAGAAGTTAAGTACGACTTTTTGTGGGAACAAATTTTTAGTAGACTTTACTTAACTAGCTGTCGAACCCTAGATTACTAGATCCCCTAAGAATAAGAGCTAACACATAAAAATAATAATCTAAGATCTAGTTTGTGTATCGATCATTATGTGTAACACAGATCAAGATCTGTAAACTAAAGTCATTATTTATTAATTAGCATTTAGAAAGTTGCAACTGCAAGAAGAAGTTGAGATGAGACCCAAATCAAGCAGATGAACATTAAAATTACAAGAACTTAACAATCAATAAGGACTCTCTCCAACATAATTACCAGGTGGATTATAGAAACAAATACTCAAACTAAACCCTTCCTTACCACAACTAGCTTGAGCACAACCAAGTTCAACACTCTTTCTCCAAACAACTTGAGTATAAACACCACACTTATGATTTGGAACACAAGAATTATCACTACGATTATAAAATTCTTTCTCCTTCACCCAATTTTCTACCACCATACGTGGCGTAACCGTCGTGCCACGTGCCATAAGTTGATTGGCGCCGTATTTTCCGGCTGTTAAGTTGGCAAACTGGCAAGCTTGTTTGTCTCTTTGATAGCGGACCAGCTTACTGGTAATGTTGGCTATCTGCTCGTTCCATGTTAATGGCTCTACGCCTACTGCTGCTCTTGCTTGGTTGTGTGTTTGTAGAAACTCTGTTGCGGTGGTTGAAAGTGGTGGTGGTGCTGATTTTGATGACACGTGGAAGGTAGTTAGAACTGCAAGAAAAAGAAGTAATTGATGGTTAACCATTTTCACTGTGTGTGTAGTTTTGTCTGATCTATTGTGTGCATGATGAACAGAGGAAGTACCAATATTTATAGGTGATAGATAATATTTTTTTTCTATTTATTTTCTTTAAACAATTTTTTATGCATTTTTCAAACTTTTTTTCAAAATAAACGACCCTTTTGATTTAATAAAAAGATATTTCTCAATACCAACAATGAATTGGTCTAAATGGTAAGAGTTTTTTATCCTTTAAATAGATAGTCAGAGGTTCAATTTCTAACTCTTGCGTATGGAAAAATTCGGTTAAAATATGAGAACCTGCTTTTGTGCCCACAGAAGTTGTCACTAACGGTGGTAGAAATTTTGTACATATATGGTAATCCAAAATAAGATATATTTCTCATTCAATTTTACACTTTTATCAATGCGTGTAAAATAGTTAAATGAGTCACTCATTTTTTCGATTTGGTATCTCTTTTACGGTTTGGAATGAGTCACTCATATTGTCGAACAAAGTGCTACAATTGTTTTTTACCCAAATGAGTCATTCATTGTGGGACGAAAATGAATGCTACTTTTGTTTCTAAATATAAGATTTCATCGAGTAAATCACGAGAAATAAAATCGATTATTATAGGATTAAATTTGTTTATAATTCGTATTGTTTTTATAAGTTTATCCTTCTAGAAAGAGATTGGTTCATTTTTACATTGATGAATGTATTTGTGATTGCAATTTTTTTAACATATTGTGGGTAAAAAAAATCATCAATATATATAGTTAAAAGTTTGAAAGAGGTCTTATAAAGAAGGATTGGAAAAAACTCGAGAGGTTTTATGTTTAAACTTATACTCTTTCCGTTTTAAAGTGAGTGTTAATTAAAAATTTGCACACAAATTAGACCAATTATATTAGTGATTTAATAAATCTAAAAAAAGAATATTTGCTTATATTTGAGATCTGAGTAGTACTTTTGTCCCAATTTACTAACAAACAAAATAACCAAATTTCTTTATCTAAAATTATAAGCAAAACAGATAAATATTTATTATTTGCAAAATTTATTTGTACTTATTTTGATGAAAACTAAGACATACTCTCCGCGATTTTAAATATAATTGACAAAAAATACAGCCCATTGGTTTGTGAGCTTACTCATATATGGAGTTGAGATCTCTCTATTTACTAGTCTTTTCATTTCCTCCGTTACTATATATGTTTGGAATATAAATGCAAAAGTCGGATATTAAATGAGTCCTAACTATAATAATTATAGTATACTTCAGATTAATAAAAAAAAACTATAATAATCATCCACAAGTTCTAACTTAACTGATAATAAATACCGAAATTATTAGATCGGACGTCATGATCAAGGAACAAACCCGGGCTCTTCTATTGTTTGTGTACGAGTATGCATTAATTAAACCTAACTTTATAAAGATTTTGTCATTTTGTTTATCTAAAAAAAACTATAATAATTGAAGAAATGGAAATAAAGAAAAATGGAAATTAGGAATGTACCAAAAAAAATTGGAAAGGATATTAAATCTCATATGTGATGTCTGTGGTGGGTAGCAAACTAATGGATTTGTTTGTGTACGAGTATGCATTAATTAAACCTAACTATGAGATCATGCTTTGTAGCCTCACAACTGGAAACATTTTTACGGATGAGGATCCTCTCAAGTAAAAAAACACTTAGAAAATAGTGTGTTACATTTAGATCTTTAAAATATAAAATAAAAGAACTTTATAATTTAAAATAAATGAAAAAAAAAATCGTTTAATAATTAAGATTAAACAATTGACAAAAATTGATAGGATTCTAGTGATCAATGAGACACTTTTAAAGTCTACAAAAGTGTTTTAGTAAAAAAAAAATTATTCTAATTTTTTGTTAAATATGTTTTAGGATACAAATTTTTTTAATTATATTTTTTTTTTTGGTTAACGATTGTTTTTTGTATAAAGATTGGTCCTGATTTTTGGTCTTAGCATTATGGTTCTTAGTACAAGGGTTGTGGTAATCTGAAGTTTTGCCAAAAGAAAAAATCAAAACATGTTCAACTTTTGTAGATCAAAACGCTTTTGTATTGTCAAAAAAAAAACTGATACGCTTTTGTAGATCATATATGAGGAAGTACTAACAATACACTATAATACAACTCTTTATAGTTAAAATTTATATGAATTCCGCTAAATTATGTAGGGAAATTTGCTCTTTAGCACCCCTATTTCCTCTCAAACTTCCCAATAATCCCAAAATGCCCCCAATAATCCCAAACCCCCCAATCAATTTCTTTCGTATCATAATTACCGAACACCTTCATTTCCTTTCCTAATTATTGAATTCGTGTTGATTTAGGAAAAAATCAAGAAATGTCGTCGTTTCGATAGTCTCGAACCGAACTCTCTCTGTTTCGGTAATCACAAACTGAAATCGTTCTGATTCGGTAATTACGAACCGAAATACTAGGAAGAAGTAGGGACATCGATGGCACTGGCATGGCAGAAGAAGGAAATCCATGGTTTTCAAACCTATCGATTCTTCTCTCGTACTGCATCAAGTTAGTTTTTCATTCTCTTTTTCTTCTTCCAAACACAGTTTCAGATCTAAATCCATGTTTTTCATACCCTTTTTCTTTTTTAATTAAAAAGAAAAAAAATAGAAAACAGATTGATGAAGTGAAAATTGAAGGTGGAGTTAGAGATAAAATTGATGAGATTGAATTCCAACCTCTTGATCAGTGTTGCTGCTGCTGATATTGTATAAGTACAAGTAAGATGCTGATATTGTAACAGTATCAAAATCAAAACCCTTGTTCAGTATCATAATCACTATCCGTCTTCTATTCGTGATTATGATACTGAACAAGGGTTTTGATTTTGTTTTGAATTCTATGAATTTTTGCCCAGTTTCGGTTTCTAGCTACCGATTCCAATTTAAAGAAAATACATGATTTCGGGTTGCAGGTACCAAACTGGTTATAACGGTAAAATGGTGAACATGGGGCCTGGAAGCAAGATGCAGCAGTTGCAGAGAAAAGAGAAATAGCAACAGAGAAAGATTGAAGCAAAAAGGGGGAAAATCTTATTCATGCAACTTGAATGATTACAACCATTATGATCAATCTTATATACTAAAGGATGTAACTAACTATCTAACTATCTAACTAACTATTACAACAAACTTAAAAACCAACTTGTAACTGCCTAACTAACTTTCACAATGCAGTTAGCTTGTAAGGCAAGTAAGATAGAATCTAGTTGTTATCTTTGTCATTAACATAGTGAATGGCTGATGACCCATTAGCATAACTTTGATATATGATTTTAACTTGTGATGGTCGAGCCCTTTAGTTTGTTTAAGGATTAGAAGTTGATTGACTTGATTAGACCTTGAGGCTTTTTTGTTCTCTTTATTTTCGTATAAACTCGTTTCACTAGTACAAATATGACATATTACACAAGTAGTTTACATCTGACGAGCATATGTCAGATGTAAAAGGCTATATAGAGTAACGTTTACATCTGGTACTAATATCCACTGAAGGGAAAAATATATAGACATAACTTGTTACATCTGGTTCTAATATCACCAGAAACAAAACTGAACGCGGTGGCAATATTGTAATTATGGCGAAAACACAGTACACCAAATAAGTGACTAACTGAGAAAACACAGTGCACCAGTCTCGCGAACTTCAAGCGCTCGAGAACAAAAAGGAAGGTCACGCGATTTTAGCAAAACCTCAAGAACAACAAACCCTCAATCCCTCTCTCGATTCGAAACTCTCTCAATCAGGACAATCCCTCACTCTCACTCGTCCTCTCTCACTCGTTCTGTCAATTTCGTCATCTCTCTCGGTGGTTCTCGAACCCTAGGTCCCAAATCGAAGTTCAGTGAAACAAATTGAAGCTTCTCTCAGATCGTTCCTCTCACTACAACTAAAAACACAAACAGGTACTGATTCTATTCTCAAATTTTTTAATTTCTTTTTGTTTGGTGAAAGATTGTAATTTTTGGGGTTTTATGTCCTGGGTTATATGTTGTAGATGATTTTGTTTATCGTGTTTTTGTGATTATATAGTGTTTTGATTAAGGTAAACCTCACTCTCACTATAGTGATTCCAGGTTGGTTACATTCTTTACTCCACTATAGTGATATTTACCACTGTCTGATTCTCAAATCAAACTGATGTGTCTTTCTGTTCAGGCTGCTGCTACAAGATCTTTAGCAAGGGGTACCAATTTTGATTCAGTTATTTCTATGTTGAAGGAGGTAAATTATGAAACTTTGTCATTTGTTAAATATTACTGTCATAAACTACAGCTTATAGGAGGAGGTTCTGCTGCAATAATTGATTTTCGTTCACCACTCATTTATTATTCTTTCCAATCATCTTATTTATTTGACAAATTAGCGGAGCAACTATCAGAATTTTCTATTTTGTTGTGAAGATTGAACAAACTCTACCCTGCTTTTGCAAGCACTGATGCACTTGTGTCTCGTAAACATATATAAATTGTGTCTGTTTTTGTAATATAAGATAATAGATAGATAGTTATTATTTGATGCTTATTGTTCATAATGAGGGTGCACACTGCAAACATATTTTATGTTTTAACAATTATTTCTTTTGTCTCAATTTCATCTGTTCATTTCATTCCATTCATCTTATTTAAATTCACAAAACCATGAATCCATGATGTATTCCACCATGTTGAACTTTTGGCAGGATATTTTGTGTAGTTAAAACTATTATTCTAGGAGGAGTTCAAAAACCTTATTGCTTTGTGAAACGTATCTTCCCTCGGATTCATGATTCATGGACTGGTTATCATTCTCAATGATATATTTGGCAGGTTATTCCACAATTGTCTACCCCGATTAAGGTAAACCCTAATTGAGGTTTAGCGCAATTGTTACATCTAGTGAATTTATTTGATTTTTAACTGATATATGTGTTCATTTGTTCTATTGGAGTCTGTTCTGATGTGTTTGTTTTGTTTAGTTATGATGAACTCTTTTGATTTTTAACATGTTTTTGAGATTATTTGGTGTTTTGATTAAGGTGGAGCATAATTAAGGTTCATCTGCATTAGCCATATCTAGTTAGTTTAGTTGAATTTTAACTGATATATGTTTTCAATTTGAGTGTGTGTTGATGCATATTATTTTTCTGGTTTATATACAGCGAGCCCTTTTCGATTTTTATCATGTTTTTATGATTATTTGGTGGTTTGATTAAGGTGGAACGTAGTGAAAGTTCAGCTACAATAGTCGTGTCTAGTGAATTTAGTTGATTTTTAACTGATATATCATATATGTTTTCAATCGGAGTGTATGTTGATGCAATTATGCGAAGCACTTTGTGATAATTGTGTTTTTGATTAGGTGGAGCCTAATGAAGGTTCAGCTTCAATTGCCACGTCCAGCGAATCCGTGGTTGATGCTCTCAAAGTTAAGGAATGGGAAGTAGGAATGTTTCATAATGAGGTTGCTGCTACGCAAGGTATAAGAATAAGGAGAAGACCACCAACTGGACCACCTATTCATTACGTAGGACCTTTTGAATTCCGGTTGGAGAATGAAGGCAATACGCCTCGTAATATCTTGGAAGAGATTATATGGAACAAGGACATAGAAGTCAGACATGTATTATACTTGTAAAATTTGTAAAATTCAAACAACCCAATTCATTGTGCCATACAATCTCCTTGCCCCTGCCAGTTACTATACAAAAGATAAATAAAATCTTCTCTTTTTTCCCAAATCAAAACAGGCATAACTTCCTCCAAATTTCAACCGGTTAGTAAGGTAGTTTTCTCTTTTGACTTCTACTCTATTCAACAATATTTCTCTGTTCGATTTTCCAAACTTTTCTACTTCTCTTTTTGTTTGTTCTAAGGATTTTCTTTAGTTAGATTTGCTTCTAATCCCAACACGCCATAAATCTGACATTTTGTTTTTTTTGGTTTCTTCTTAATTCTCTCTGCAGCAGCGGTGAAAAATAAGCATGCGGGTACTAGAATATCCGGATTTCGCCAAAAAAAACTCCTCGGTTCTCTCTTGATTTGCTTTTATCTTCTCTCTTTCTTTTTTTTTTTTTGTAATGTTTTCCTCTCAATTTCATTATTTCCTGTATTGATGGCATTTTATTCATTTAATTTTTAGTGTGTTTTCAATGGCAGGGTAAAAAAATTTAATGAGATCACATGGATCCCGAGAAAAAATTGGGCCTTTGTGAAGGTAATTTTTGTGCTTTTTATTTGCAATGCCAATACATTATCATTGCATTAACTTCCTTTGCAATTTTCATGTGGAAGTTTCTCCAATACAAATGAAAAGAGATGTGAAGATTCTATATAAAGATTATCCGGTTTGCAAAGGTTTTCAGCAAGCCAAAGACATATCTCATTACTTCATAAGCTGCGTTTCCTTTGTATTGGAGAAACTTCCACATTTGAATTACCAAGTTTATGGCTATTCAAAAATTGACAATCCATTTTTTTTTTCAACTTTAATTTCAGATTTTACCTTCTTGATTTTAGAGTAATGCTTAATCCATAGTTTTTTATTTTAAAAAACTTGAATTAAAGTAATTCTTATATGTTCTCAATTCTCACACGCTTTGCTTCTAACTTCTTCTATTTGACATGTTTTATGTTTTGTTTAGATGCAATGCAGGGACTATAATAAAATTAAGAAAGAAGGCCAGTGTTTATATAGCCTTGATAGAGAGATTGGAAATTTACTGAATATATGGTTTATTTATGTCAAACTTGATGTAAAAATGACCGGAAATAAAATCCATTGTGGCTGCATCTTTCTTTCGGTATATGTTCGATGTGAAAGAATGAATAAGTATTCTTATAATTTTGATGCTTCAGATTCAAACCGTAAAAAAGTTAATTATTCATGATTTAAGTATCTTACAATTAGAAATTCTTGACATTTCTCACAATTGTCTTAGCTGTTGTAGTTTCCTAGCTGTGTTTCCTGTTGTAGTTAGCTGTGTTTCCTGTCCTGTTTCCTAGCTGCATTAGCTGTTGTAGTTTCCTAGCTGTGTTTTGTATTTGGAATTATAATGGCATCATTTTAATCCTAGCCTTCTCACTTCTCATATGCTTCATTCTTGATCATGTATATGTATTGTAGGTGTTCGATGATCCCACGTCATTAACCGAGGAGGAGATGTATGAATTGCGAAACAACTGGGCTACTTGTTTTCTTGACCTGTACAATCCCGAGGTAGATTATGTTGTTTCCGATGATGAGGTTTAGGAGCTAGCTAGTTACAATGGATTCACATTAACTAGGATGTTTTGAATTGTAATGACTTGTATTTTGCTTGAATGTTATAACATTTTGGATTGTTTTGGTATTTTGCTTGACTTGTAAGATTTGGTATTTTATTTGAATTGTAATGACTTTGGTTGAATGTAATTGTATTTTGGTTGAATGTTGAATTTTAATGACTTGGTTGAATGTAATTGTATTTTGGTTGAATGTTGAATTGTAATGCTATTTTGGTTTTTTTTAATTACAAAATAGGATTTAAAAATATAAAAAAAAACAAAAAACGCAGGATTTTGAAAAAAAAAAAAAATTAAATAAAGTTACTATTTCACATCTGGTGACTTGGTCAGATGTAAAAGGTCCAATTTAATTAAAAAAAAAATAAAAAATTGGTCAGCTGAAACACGAGAACAGAGGTAAAAGGGGATACTTTTACATCTGGCGAATGTCAGATGTAAAATGCATAAACTTACTACTTCTCGTACGTCTACCTCTGACTTGGGCCAGATGTAAAAGGGGGTTTTGGCCAGATGTAAAAAGTGTTTTCTGTACTAGTGTTTGTTAAGCACATTTTGGTGGTTGAACTACCACTAGACCAAATCTTTGAAACACAAATTGATAAAATAACTTCACATCAAATTTAATTTTAACGAAAATCAATTTTACAAAACCAAAATTATATTTGACTACCCCTCCAAACATACACACAAAAATATAGGAGATCAAATGCTTGTGACCATGGAAGATTTACTCATATAAGACAGATCAAACTTAAGTCATAGATTATTTATTAATTATCATTATAGAAGCTGGTTGCAACTGCAAGAAGTTGAGATGAGACCCAAATCAAGCAGATGAACATTAAAATTACAAAGAACAACAACAATTAATAAGGACTCTCTCCAACATAATTACCAGGTGGATTATAGAAACAAATACTCAAACTAGGCCCTTGCTTACTACAACTAGCTTGAGCACAACCAAGTTCAACACTCTTTCTCCAAACAACTTGAGTATAACTATCACATTGATGATTTGGAACACAAGAGTTATCACTATGGTTATAAAACTGTTTCTCCGTCACCCAATTTTCTACCACCATACGTGGCGTATACTTCGTGCGACGTTCCATAAACTGATTGGCACCGTTATTTAAGGCTGTTAAGTTGGCAAGCTGGCAACTCATTTTGTCTCTTTGATAGAGGACGAGCTCGCTGGTAATATTTGCTAGCTGCTCGTTCCATGTTAGTGGCTCTACGCCTACTGAAGCTCTTGCTTCATTATGTGTTTGTAGAAACTCTGTTGCGGTGGTTGAAAGTGGTGGTGGTGCTGAATTTGATGACACGTGGAAGGTGGTTAGAGCTGCAAGAAAAAGAATTAAGTGATGGTTAACCATTTTCACTGTGTGTGTAGTTTTATCTGATCTATATCTAAATATATTGTGTGCATGATGAACATGTACAGAGGATGTACCATTATTTATAGGTGATAATAATAATAAGTAGGACATAATGTATTTACAAAAAAAGAAAATATTTTGCATCAATTTAAATTATTATTGTGTTTGATATTTTAAATGTTTTTTCTATTTATTTAAAAAAAAATTATGCATTTTTCAAATTTATAAGGTTATCTTAAACAGTATTCTCTTTGTTCAACAATGAGTGACTTATCTGACTATTTTACATATATATAATTTTTTTGGGGTTAATTTTACATGTATTAATAAAGGAAAAATTACGTAATGTATTGTCATGTGAGTTTAGCTCAATTGGTAGGACATTGCATTATATATGCAAGAGACCGTGATTCGAACCTCAATCATCTCACTTATCCACCTTAAGGATGAAATGTCTAGGCTAGTTAATAAAAAAAAATGTAATTAATGTTATGGAAAAAATAAATTATAAGTTGATTTACAAAATTGTCTTTCATTGATGGTATATATGAAAAAAAAAGTTAATTGAAGAATTGAAAGAATGAAGTGATAAATAGTTAATAGTATAATTGAAAAAATAGCCATAAATATTTCATTGTTATCATAAAATAACTTATAATTTAATATAATTTTATTTTCAAAACAACTTATAATTTGGTACGGATATACTCCCATGGAGTTTTTAAATGTAAGTGAACAAAAAGTCAGTCCATTGGTTTGCTAGCTTACTCATATGTGATGTCTGTGGTGGGTACAAGGAACTACTGGATTTGTTTGTCCTACGAGTGTACATTAACTAAACCTAGAGATTGTTCAGAGGCTCAACTAGCACTTCTCTTCAGTTAGTGGACAAGATCAAGTTATTTTCGTTTAGGTGGTTGAAGTCAAAGAATGTTACTTTGGCTTTAAATTACCATAGCTGGTGGTCGAGTCCTTTGTTATGTTTGGGCCTTGTATGATTTCGATCTTTATTTTTTCTCTTCCTGTCTCTTTGTAAACTCTGGTAGATCATCTAGGCACACCTTGTGCTGAGGTGACTATTTTTAGTTAATATATATATCTCATTTTAGCCTCTTCAAAAAAAAAACTATGTGATCATGCTTTGTAGCATCACAACTGGAAATTAGTTATGGTGTGAGGGGCTGAGTAAAGCTATTAAGCTATCGAGCTATTACGCTATCACGGTGGTATGTCAGAATATGGTGACTCGTTGTGATTTTACAGAAGCTATGACATATCCATCATGATACTAAACATCCTAAAAAGTGAGATCTCCGAAGAAAAAAAATTAAAAAAACAAATTTATGAAAGACCTTATATATATTTTTTTTTTGGTCAAGTCCTTATATTAATTTTTTGATACAACAAACAAAAACGTCACATTTTACTAATTTTAAGGTTAAAATTAGCAAAATCTCATACAAATTTGTTTCTCTCCTTCACCCTCTGTTACAATTTTCCCCATAAATACCTTTTCTTTTCACTTGTCATTTTTTTTTTCCTTTCTGCTGCCTTAAGTGCTCGACTCAAATTGAGTTTTTATGCCTAGACTCAAAACGAAAAATCAATGGACCAAAGTGTTGAGTCCATAAACAAAAAGTCCAACAAGATAAAAGCCCAATATAATTATATAACTGATTTTCACACCCTCATATCTCATATGTCATACACACTTTCTATTTTGTGTATATTGTAAACTTGTAATTTATATTTATACATTTTCCAAAAGTGAATTGTGGAGTAAAATAAAAGTTAGAAAATTATATCCTACATACACAATAAATCATGTAGTTTCCAATATGCACCATAAATTTATAGTTTGATGTGAAAATTTGTGGCGAAAAACCCGAGAACAAATATCACCCTCAAACCGGTTTTTATAATTATTTCTTTTTTTTTAGGTACATAATTATTTCAAATTGGTTCCTTTAATTTTTGTAAAATTGATTTTTATATTTTTCTTTCCAAAATTTTAATTTTTTTGCTGTAAATTATAAAAATTGAAAATTTGTTATTATAGATTTATTTTTTTTTGACGAATTGTTCATATAGATTTTAAATGATGTGAAATCAACTATGAATGCATTGATTTAAATCGTAAAAGATTTAAAGGTGATTGGGAGTTCGATCTTTAGTTGTTGTATATGGACTAAATTTAGTTGTAAGAAAAAAGCTTCAACTTATATTCTCACAAAGTTTAATTTCCACGGCAATAAAAAACTTTATATATTTTTTTGGTATATTATATCTATAACGACTTTTTTTTTTCTTCTGAAAAATTGTGCTATGAAAAGCCTTTCACTAAGGTAGTCTCTAAGACAACAAAAAACTATGCATAAGGGCGTTCCGGTTCATAATACCCGTTCTAGGTACCGAATCGAGTTTTACTTAGTTTGTTATGATTTTTGTTTTCTTTTAGTTTGTTATGCTTTTTTCTTGCTTTTTCTCTCTTTTGGTTTTGGGTGTGGATTATGTTTTTCTTTTTGTTTGAAATTTTTTTTGTCTATGCCCCCCTCCTTTTTTTTTTCAAGGTCTCTGTCTCCCTCTTTTTATTCATGCTCTCTTTATAGATATATTGGGTGCTACATATGATTCTTCATCTGTGCCTTTTTGCTTAATAAAATAACATGTAAAAATAAAAGTGAAATAGATATCCGAATTACTAGTAAAAGTCTGATTTGTTTCAATCTATTTGAACCTCATCATAAAAAATTGACATTTTTTTTTTATTAACTCTATGGTCTATAGGAGAAGATAATTATTTCCATTAAAAATCGAACTCGGAATATCTTAAACAGTTTATCCTAAAAAAATTATTAATCATTTGAATTTAATATTTTTGTTTAAAAAAGAGACCAATTTAATTCATTTGAAAAATTAATTAATCATTTGAAATTTAAATTGAACTTTTTATTTTTAATTCACAATGAGGTCAAAAAGTTGGGTACATAATGAATCTTGATGTGTGTCATGTCATTGTTATGTATGTCGTCAAAACGCTACAACAAATACCCTTTGAATCTTGAAGATGAAAGGGAATATGTTCATATGGATGGACATTGGACATCGTTGCGCAAGTGTATGTCTTCTTCACATTATTCATGCAGAAGCTTCTCACTCACTTGCATCGAAAGTTCTATCCTCTAATTAATTATAGGGGTTGACTTTCATTTTTAGTTTTAGCACTCCAACATGTTCATTCCAGAGACGGTCCCAAAATTTCATTATTTTTTTTAGCCGCAAATATATTACTCTCGTTGTCCCAAAATAAATGACATAATATTGATTTTGTGTATTATGTATATGATCTATTTTGACCATATTTTTCTACTAAAATGTACATGCAAATATAAACATATGAGATGTTGTTTGATTTGTCTCGATGAATATTTTTAATAATATATAACTTAAGATATTACTCGCTCCGGTCCTAAATATAAGAAAAAATCTACTTTTTAAATACATTGAAATATTGGTGTATCTAGCCTATAATACAGACTAGTACATCAATCTTTTAATGTATCTAAATTAAAATATGGATCTTTTCTTATATTTAGGACTAGAGAGAGTAATTATTAAATTAGTTGTACATTGACAAACGTGAATACAGTCAATTAAGTCATTCATTTTGAGACAAAGAGAGTATTAATAACAATTAAGTCTCTGCACAAAATAAACACATACCCGTAAAAGAATACTATAAAACAAAGGTACCGTACCAAAATTTTACTATTATATTATAAATGTTTATATAAAAGATTATACCAATGCATAATAGATAAACTAGTGACATAATTATATAAAATTGAAAAATAGAAGAGGTTAGTGTTGAGTTAAAAAATAGGGGAGGTGTTAGTGTTAAGAATTCCACAAGGGAGATGAGATGAGTGTAATTCATAAATCTATATAGTTGTTGTATGATTTCTTTTTATTTTCAACACAATCAAATATATTTTTATGTGACCAAAATAATCATTCAATAATTTATCTCATATACCATTGTAGATTTATTTTTTCTCATATAAAATTATTCAATAATTTTTTAGATTTTTAGTATAAACATATATAAAAATATTTAATAAATACTAACAAAATAAACAAATTAGTATTATAAAAAAATTGTATAACATGTTATACTACTCCGACCTCCTACTCTTTCGACCCAACTCAACTAATTCAACCAATTGAGCTACTAATGTATTTTTAGTATATTTTTATTTCGAGAGATACTCCCTCCATCCAATATATAAGCAAATATATATATATGAGAGATCAAATTACACCGGTGTAACATTTGAGTAATGTTACACCGCTCAATAACGCTTTAACGAATACAAATTTTACAAAATCCACCGTTTGATTGAAAACTTATATCGTATAGATCATCCGTGTTGAATTTTATAAAAATCTAAAATCATTTGATATGTTATTGAGACCGATGAAGATTAATGGTTTATGCATTTTTATTGAATACCGTTAATCTTGATCTATCTCAAAAACATATCAAACGATTTTAGATTTTTATACAATTCAACATAGATGATCTATTCGATATAAGCTTTCACACTTATATCGTATAGATGATCTATACGATATAATGGTTTGTAAAATTTGTATTCGTTAAAGCGTTATTGAGCGGTGTAACATTACTCAAATGTTACACCGGTGTAATTTGATCCCTCCACATATATATATATATATATTCACACTTATTAAGAAAAGTAAAATATGACAATTTGAAGTATATAACATTTTGTGTTTTCCTTGAAATAAGCTTCACAAGAAGGTGTAAAAAAAAACTTTTATTGGTTATTATTGGAAAAAGAAGAGAGAAGGTAAATTAAAAATAATTTGCATTTAATTTCACTAGAATGAATAAAAGTAAATCTTACATATAATAAAAGTTGATTTTTTTTTCTTATAATTTGGGATTAAAAAAAATTTATATTTTTTATTTATTTTATAATATGGGACGGAGGGAATAGACACATTTATAAAATCTATATACACCACCTCCAATATGAGTTGAAATAAAATACATGAGCCCTTTTTAACGGTCCTCCAATCCATCCATTATATCAAAATAGAAACTCTTCTAGGTGGTGAGTCGTACAAAGAGAGTATTTTGTATAACATTAAACAATTTAAAGGAGTTGTTATGGAATGGGACTAAGCTCAACTTAATGTTGATCACAATACACTTAAGCGTCGAGCTCGGCCCAATAGCACGTTGATCCAAGCTCACATGTTCCAGCTTAACGGCCACATAAACTGGCAACGACCGACATCTAGGGGTGTACGCGGGTTGGGTTGGGCCGGATTTAGCCTAATCCGTTACCCAACTCGTTCAATATTCGTTGGGTTGGGTTCATCATTAAACCCGTACTTTCACTATCAAATCCGAACCGAACCAACCCGATTATTAACGGATTGGGTTGGGTTCGTGGGTTGTTCATAAAATAAAATTAAAAATAATTTTTTGATAGAAAAAAATACTTTTTATAACCATTTCTAAAAAAGCTATAATACAATTTAACACAATTGTGATACATTTCTAACACTTAAATTGAATAAAACACTCTCATTTAACTTCAAATAAAAATTCGTCTTTAATGGTAACCCTTAATAAACTAAATAAGAGTAACAAATTTCCAGAAAAACACATCATTCCCATGACCGGGTTGGGTACACAGGTAAAAGGCTTCAAAAACTCAAATCCAATACTTGAACCGATTGCTTATGAGTATGGCGGGTTGGGGCGGATTCTACCCGCAAGTCAACGGATTCGGGTAAATAATGGGTTGGGTTGGATTGGGTTGGCGGATTCACAGGTTGACCCACACCCATGAACACCCCTACCGACATCAGAATAATTGTAATTTGCTGCCAATTATGTCTTTTCAGTCGTTATTGTGACAACTGACAACTATTAACGTTGAGACTGTGAGATTCACCCTCACATTAATTAATGGTCGTTATTGTGACAACTATTAACGTCGAGACCGTGAGATTCACCCTCACATTAATTAATGATCTTGAATTCGCACTTAGAACTACATATATCCTTCTCTTGTAGAAGGGTCAAATATTTTATTTCTTACTTTCACCCTCTCACTCTATGCAAATATTAACTTGAACTTCAGAATGACTTACACACCCATCTTCACCGCCGCCACCACCACTGTAATGAAGAAAAGTTCCACCGGTCAATGATCAAGAGAATTTTAGTATTTCGTAAATTTGTGTTTTGAAAATGACAGACAAATATACCGTCCACCTTGGCGTTCATACTCGCTCTATTGCTTTGCACTTGCGCGTTGAATTTTCCTATTTAACATCCTTTCATTTTCGTACTTTCTTCTACTGCTGCTTTCACAACTATATTGAGCTCTCCTTCCTCCAATCTTCCCTCCTATCTACTCTTCTTCATCAATCCACATCACACTCCCATCCAAATTTATCATTTGAAAATTCTACTCCTAAACTCATCTTTAATTACAACTCTTTTCACTTTTTATTATCACCGTCACACAGTACTATCAATCAACTAACCCTTTAACATGTTTTGGAAATCAAAGAAAATTCCAAAACAAGGAAAGAGCCTCCTCTTTGCAAATTTCCTTTTCACATCTCATTTTAATTTGGTTTTACATTTGATAATAAATGCAAGAGGACCTAAACTTCGGGGAAAAAAATTTAAAAAAATGCAAAGGGATAAGTTTCTAGCTTATACACTCATTAATCTACTCTACTAATTACAAATTAGACTTATATAGGTTTTATTTTGTTTAATTATCTCTTACGTGTAGTTGACAAGATTATAAATTTATACTAGTCACTTCCAACTGTTTTTTAGATATTAATTTAGCCTCAATAATTATAATATACTACATTCTACAAGTGAAGTTTATCCATCGTTTGAAATTAATTATGCTTATTCAGTCTGTCTAGCACTTTTTCTTATAGGATCAGATTCTACCTGATCAAAAACCGACAGACATGTACGGAGCCAGACCTCGCGGTGTTCAGAAGGCCCGACAAGACAAAGGTTTGGTGAAGCTCAGCCTCACTTTGTTCACGGGACCTTGTAACCCAAAACCAGAAAAACTTATATAGTCACAGTGATAAAAAGTCACACTAGTATAGTTTTTTATTATTTATGAAATAATGAAAAGAATAAAAATAAAAAATTTAGATTTTGTGAGTTTGACTAAAAAATATATATTTATTCACACGATCATATAAAAATAATTCATCCAAAACACAATTCCAAATAGAGAAGCATTTGTTGGGGGAGGTCAACCCCTTAAATGGATCTTAGTTACCTCGAGGAAATTAGTTTCTGTAGTTGCACGTGGATGATACATTTGGTTACAAATATATTTTATTCAATTTTATTCATAATAGTGAAAGGAATATATACAAGTTACAATGTGTAAGTCAATTACAGGAAAATAATTACACTTAATGGAAAATAATTACAAACATAATTATACTTAATTGCAATAATATTTTATTCTATCACACCTTCGCAATCAAAGCGGGAGGTTCACGTACGCTTAGACGGGTCCGAAAATCATCAAAAAGAACTCGGTGTAGACCTTTGGTGAGAATATTAGCAATTTGGTGACGAGAAGGAACGCGTGCTTGGTCACGGACAACCTTCTCTCAAACAAAGTGAATGTCCATCTTAATATGCTTAGCTCGCTGATGTTGTACAGAATTACCACTTTGTCTCGGTGTAGACCTTTGGTGAAAATATTAGCAATTTGGTGACGAGAAGGAACGCATGCTTGGTCACGGACAACCTTCTCTCAAACAAAGTGAATGTCCATCTTAATATGCTTAGTACGCTGATGTTGTACAGAATTACCACTTTGTTCGAGTGACTGTCATGATCGAAATTTGACCGTGGTTTCTCACTTGTATGTGAGCTTATAATGACTTTGTGTTTCATCTATCCACGCAATAAAAATGCAATATTTCTTATAAGAATTGTTTTATTTACCTATTAATTATTTAAATTTTGTTTTTATTTTTGAAAGAGTTAAAATTGATTTTACATCTAATATTGATTTCGCATTTGTTGGAGATACCCGAATCCATCAAATATGAGTTTATGATTCTATTTTTTTTATCCCCATTGAAAATTGAGATGAATTTAGAAATACTCAAATTTTATGAGTTTGAATTTTCATTCAAAAAAAAAAAAATTGATGAATTTGAATTTGGAGAGGACAAAATTCGTCATCGTTCAACTCTATTGTCATGCCTGATCTAATTATTATTACCGCAGAAGCAAACACGATTAAGATTGTGAAACTAATAATTCAAAAAAGAAACTAAAAAATTGTGAAATTAGTCGAATGAATAAATGAATTGAAAAGTAAACATATGAACAGAGTGGTTCTTAATCCTTCTAGATTAAGAAGTTTAAGATCACTACCGTGTTCAATAATTAATATATTTTTTTTCCGTGAATATATACAATAGAATTAAATAACCAACGGAAATAATTTATTCCGAAACTACCCCTATTCCGGAATAGCACTCAACGCCGCCATATACTTCCCCCTACCACCACCAGCACCACTGTATCTCCGTCTTCCATTACTCTTCGATCTAACAACACTAACAGCAACATCACCACCATCATTTTCCGGCGCAACTCTCCGACCAGGCTTACGGTTCCCATCACCAGCAGTAAACATAAACATAGTTTTTTTTTTCCGTCTAAACCGATTTTTCCCTCCGGCGCCACCACTACTCTCATTAAGCGCAGAATTAGCTTTCACGGCCAACGCTGCCATTTCCACCACCGATAAAGGCTTTTTCAACCGATTCAACGGTAAAGCAAAATAAAGTTGACCAAGTCTTAAAACATCGTCTTCATCCATAGCTAAAACGACGTCGTCATATCCCATTTCATCAGAATCACAAATAAAACATCCTTGATATATTTGTAAAACATAAGAAACTTTAACTTGGTACGAGAATTCTTTCATAGTACCGTCGTGTACGACAACTTTTGCTGTTTCAGATTCAACCTGCGATGAATCGAACGAGGTGCAGTTACCCATGATGATGTCGTTTTACAAATTTTTTGAGAATTTTTTTTTTTTGGGAAAATTTGGAAGTAAACTATGCGAGTTTTTGGTGTGTGATGGAAGCTATATTTGTAGATTTGATTAATTGGAAAAACAGAGAAACAGCGTGCGGTGTGTATTTATAAGAAGAGGATTAGAAAATGACAACAATTTGTTGCCACGTAGGATAATGTTTTCTTTTTTCTTTTTTTTTTCTCTAGAAGAAAAGAAAAAAGGAAAAGCACTTTTTTTTTTTTTGAAGGAAGCTAAAAGCGCTTATAAATGATTATGATTGTGTTGTGAAGGAGCGAGGAAATAGAGTACGCGGAAAGACTTTACAGGCTGGTGAGTGATGACAGGTTGTGTTCTTCAGACACATGTATTTGTTGTCTTATTTTGTGTTTTTTGACTGAATTTGTTGTCTTTTTTTACTTTTTTTTTTTTTACTGAATTAGTTGTCATGTTGTTTTTTTTAGGTATGTTTTTACTATGGTTGTTATTTACGCGGTTTTACGTTGTTATTTATTGGATAAGTAATTGTTTGTTTTGATGTAATTTATTGGATAAGTAATTAGAAACCATGTAATCCGATACAACTTAATTTAGTTTAGAATGAACTGATTTTTTGAAGAAGTTTTTTTTTTTGACAAAACAAAAATTAATCAATAGTATTCAATTATATGTTTGAAAAAAAAACATGAAACAGTAAAAGTTTATTAATTACACCAATAAGTACCATTAAAAAGGAATTTAATGATTTTCAAAAAAATTAAAAGAATTTAAAACCAGCAAAGAATAGATAACCCAGCCAGCAAGGCAGGGTAAGCGCTAACTGTGGAAATTTATTTTTGTTGACTGTTCAGTGTGGAAATTAATTTGGATTAATGAAATGATCTCGTATCTGATTGCGTAAGCGCTAACTTCCATTGCATAAGCGCTAACTGCGAAAAACATAAGTGAGTGCAACTTGTTAAAGAGCATCTTCAATGTATCTAAGATAGTTTCATAGACTAATGATACGGTATCTTAATTTTTTTATTATTGGAGTTTCATGACGTGGCACAGAGGATATCAACATTGATGATACCAGTACCTTAAATAAGGTATCGTATCATCAATTTAATGTTATTATTATTTTTATTTTTGGTATATAAATCCAATTTAATAGCTTACATATATGTCAAAACATTACTGTTTGTCATTAATGTATGATACTCAAAAAGTGATATCACAATTGGAATAAAATATGCATGAGTTGCATAAATATTACATGACATTATAAGACCACTTGTTAGTAATGTATGATATCCAAAATGATATCATCATTGGAGATGCTATAAGGACAAATGGAATTTGAACACTTAAGTTGAACATAGTACTCATTTGGATTTAAAAATAAATTTGAGTTAAATTTAAAATGAATTATATTATTTGTCAGAAATAAATAAATAAATATATTTATGGTAAAAACGAATTTTTTGAATAAAAAAAAAAAAAGAATTCCACTACACAGACAGACTCACCGAGCTTGACTAAATTATTATTTTTTATTATAATTTAATTTTTTTTCATATAAATAGTTTGGATTGAGTTGAGTATTTTTTCTGTTAATCCTCTGGTTCTTAAAGGAAAGATCACGAATAATCCAAAATTAAGTCGCGAATTAAATAAAGTCTAACTAAGAAATTGTCCCACCTAAAAATTGAAATTGAAATTCTTTAGAGTGATATGTCCTTTGTTGAAACTCATTAACCATTTAAGCTTATCGATTTGGTTGCTTGAGTTGAGTATTTCGTAAAAGAGAAATGCAAAGGTTTTGGAATAACAAAAATGAATTAGTGGAAGTGGTAAGATTGATGTCCCCCTCTTTTTTTGTATTTGTTTTTTCTATATATTTTTTTTAGGGGTTTGGTTCTTTTGCAAGCTTCCTTTGCGTAAAAAAAAAATTAGTGGAAGGGTAATTTTTTGGGAAAAGGATTTGGTGTAGTCGCTATGATGCAGTCAGTGTATTATAGTCATCTGATTAAAATCAAATGGCTCAGATTTCAATGCAATTTTAATATTTTAAAATATAAAAATTTTGATCCTTAAATATAAAATATTCGATCTCGGTCGAATGACAATGATCTTGCTAACTGCATGTATAGTCATGGGTGCTGACAGCAGCCAATCTAAGTCCAATTTTTTGTACTCAAAATTTTCTTAACTCTTTGGCAACGTTAACATATTCATCAAGTTAACAATATTTATGATGTCTGACCTTAACGGCCCGACCTACTTATTTATGATTATTAATTTCATTTAAATTTTAAATAATTTTCCTAGTGTCGTGAACTTATTCTCTTTTTCTTTAATCACGACTGTCCACGATTGGTACCCTAGAAAAATTGTATTTTAAATTTCAAATTTAAATAAAATTAATAATCATGAAAAATTAGGTCCACCCCTTAAAGGGCCGGCCCCCTTAAGGCCCTTTCTACAGCTATTGCCACCGCCAAAAACAATGTTCAGATGTTGGATGGAATGTGCGTTAGAGATGATCATGGCAGTTTTGTTGCAGCAGGAACATATTAGGGGTGAGCATGGTAAAGCCTTGAGTTTATTTCATGTCCTTCATTATATATATATATATATATATATATATATATATATATATATATATATATATATATATATATATATATGTTGACCTTCAAAATGTAAGTTTTGAACTAAACGGGTAGTTGATAGATATATCAAGTTGAACAATAATAACTATTCTTGTGTCATTCTTAATGTATGTGGATGAAAAGTTGAATCGGTTCTCCCGTTCGATCTAAATTTGGTGGCATAATTAGAAACACTTTCGGCCTTGTAGGCTTTTCAGGCTTCATTCAAGGGTGATCCGACATTTTGTTTGCCGAACTGTATGCTATCTACAAAGATCTCTTGCCAGCCATGGGTATTGTTGAACTTGTTTGCTACTTTGATTCTTTACATTGTCAACCTCATCGAAGGTCCTCAAGTTAAGTATCATATTCATGTTGTGTTGATCCAAGACATGAAGAAGCTGCTCTTTCAAACCAATGTTTCTCTTTTTTTTTTTTTTTTTAATTACCAATGTTTCTCTTTATCACACACTTAGAGAAATAAATCAATGTGCGGATTTCTTTGCTAAACTTGAGGCTTCCCCAGTTGCCGACCTCTTAACTCATGCTTCATCTCTAAAAGGCGTTTGTGATCTTCTTCGAAACAACACAATGTGAGCTTTCTTTCTTCGCGAATAGTTTTCTTTTTAATTTTTTTTTCCTTTCCTTTTTAACTTCCTAACAAAAACACAACTTTTTGAAAAGTGAAATATTGAACGCAGTTGAATTTATTAAGATGCTCTCATCCGGCTCAATTTTCAACCGAGATATTGAAACAGTGGGAGAGAACCCGCGTTGTTTTGATATACCACACTACAATCCATGGACTCTTATTGAGTGAAATCATGTGACACAAAACACGTTACCATTTTTGCATTTTCCTTTTAACGTTTAGTCATTTGATTTGATTATTAGCTTCGCGTTATTTTTAAAGTCATCATATTCCAGTGTCCATTACACTAAATTCGGTTATTGTCTATTAAGCAAAAAAATAAGTTGGGTCGAATTCGGCTTTACAAAATTTTTTCAAAAATTTGAAGGTCTTAATCGTATAGTATGTCATATGTGTTAAGTCACGATGGAATAGTTGGAGATCATTTATATTAGACTCGAAGCAACTGTATAAATTATTCCAACATCACATTGACCTAACCACCTTTGTTTGTTGGGTCATGAGGGGGACATCGGTGGATTTTCCACATTGGCCGCATGACACTTATACAAGTGAGTTAGACATATCTTAATCTAAAACCTTAAGACATTAGATTTATGGGTTATCTCATTTATAAAGTATTTAAATCAACCTTCAATTTTCTAAGCAATGGAGGACTTAACCCACACTTACCACGACAATATACTTATTTGTAACAGGCCTAATAATTCAAAGAGTTTAGTCTAATAATAAAAAGACACGTCTTAGATTCGTTAGGTTCCAAGTTCAAACCGGCTTATACTTTTAATTAAAGAGATTTAAATATAACTTAAAATCTTTTGTGCATTGAAGTGTGACACTATTCTTTCACCTAAATTAGATCACAAAGAAAAATACTATTTTCTTATCATAAGTCATGATATGTCATATAAATATATAATGTCCAATAACCATAAAGTTTCCGAAGCACATTATTTGGTCACATGATTGCTTATACTTATTACTTTTTCAGGGTCTTATGTCTCACATGAAGTTCATTATCTATGTACCTCTAATTGATACTATATTCTTTGAATCTACAGAGAAGAATGAAGTTTCGCAGTAATGACAATATCCAGCTTTATAATCAGTTTTCGATATGGTCAAAGATATACTAAATAGAATACATTGTCTTTGTGTCAAAAACATCATGAGACATGAACCATAATAAGTACGACATAAAATACTCCCTCCGGTCCTTATTATAAGGAACAATTTGGTAAAAACACACATACCAAGAAACCTTATCTTTCTTAATAAAAATTCTAAAATTTTACAATTTATTCCAAAACTAACCTTGGTGTATTAATTTATTCTTAGGGAATATGTCACTCTAATTAATGCATAAATTTGGAATGGATACAATTTAATAAGGGTAGAAATGGAATTGTAAGAATAAATTTAATGATTGTTTCTTATAAAAAGGACCAAATTTTTTTTCCAAATTGTTCCTTATAAAAAGGACCGGAGGGAGTATATTAGGATTGTTGTTTGTGTGAATGTCTTGGGTCTAAAAAAACATCATGTATTATTATGTTCAATGTGTTATGTCTGTTGGTGGGGATAACTTCAACAAAACTTATGATTCATAATAATCCAATTCATTTAGCCTAGATACATTAATAATACAAACAAGATTAATAGATTATAATCACCATTATAGAGGAGGATTAACATTTGGAGGGTCCCTCTTCGTTAAGTACATATTTTCCTTTAATTGTACTATACTATGTAGTATTAAATTAGTTTAAGTAGAGTTAGAATAATTATGGATCTATAAAATAATAAATATACAATTTTTTTTAAGAAGCCAAAAAATAATTCTCCAATGATTGCATAGATAATAATACCTGGTGAATAAGATTTTGAAACTTTTAAAGCTGGTGGGGCAATTTGCATCTTGTTGAAGAGGTTACTTGTTGGATTCTACTTTGAAGCTGTTTTGGTTTGGGATGATTTCTTCAATTCTTTTCTACCCCCCAAAAATCCAAGTTTGCCCCTTGCGGTTTGAAACATTTTTGCCAAAAAACTTCGGTTCGTATTCACCGAAGTCAAATATTAGACCATTTCGGTAACTGCAAACCAAACATTAGCGTTTTCGGTACACACAAAATGAACGTCAGCTTGTTCGGTATCTGCGAACCGAAATGTCCTAGATTTAAATACGTTGGTCGTTGGAATTAGGCCATTTTCGGTAGAAGTTTACCGAAATAATTGTTTCGGTACATGCGAACCGAAATGTCCCAGATTTCGGTAAGTGGTTACCGAAATTTATCAGCATGTCAGCTTATTTCGGTTCGTATAAACCGCAGTACCCCCAAGGACAAAAACGGAAATTCAGGGGTAGAAAAGAATTGAGGGGGGTTGGGAGAGAAATCATCTTGGTTTGGACCTAGAGGCCCAACCAAGATATAAGGCCCAATTCGAACGACAATAAGGCCCAACCAAGATATAAGGCCCAATTTAAAAGACGATATAAGAACCTCATCTTCGTAGCAAAGAGAAACCCACAAGACTCGATAAAGAGTCATGTGTCGGGTGCAACTGACAACTATATTTCGTGCCGCAACTCCTGTCCCAATACGTTTGGGACAGTTAACAAACTAACTAATTTTTCCGCCAAATCCACCAAATTGAACTATATAAACGAATAAGCCATTAAAAAATGAGGTACTCTTTCATTCCGTAACTTTTTCTCATTTTTAACTTATTTGAATATTGAAGTCCTTGTAAGTACCCCCCCCCCCCCCCCCCCCCGACCCCGTTGCTCTTCTTATCCGACTACTTCAAGTTCTATACAGTTTATAAGCTCTAACAAACTAGCTTAGGAAATGCTATATTTTGTCAATCACTCCATCACCACTGATCAAAAGACTAGATCACTGGAAATGAGTTGAGAACCAGTAAATGAAATTTTTCATATTTCTATTGAATTACAGAAGTAATTATTGCATGTAGGCTATAGTATGGTAATTTTATTCTAATAGATACAAAAAATGACTTTGCCATTTGAGCTCTTATCATTCTATACTATAAAAAATGAGCAAGATATTTCACAGAGAAGGAAAAAGCCAAAAGTTAATTAGACAAGAAGCTGATGAAAGAAACCAAGCTAAGATGGCCATAGCAGCAGAAATTAGGTATCTGTTGCATAAATTTTGTGGACAGTATGCTTTATCAGCTTTCTTCAACAAATCTGTGATACTAGCAGTTGAACATGCTGCAGCTAGTAAGAGATATGACAAAACCTGATGCAACAATTCTAATATTATTAATTTGGTGCATTACTGCAAAACGATAAAAAAAAAATTAGTCGTGGATTGCGATTGCACATACCATGTCGCCAAAAGTAATCGTGAAAATGAATCTCCGTTGCTTCGGTACATTTTTGACAAAGATAGAGTATCCATCTACAATCAATAAGGTTGTGCTCCAGGAAATTACCAAACCCATCACCATTACCAAAAAGCTGTGGAATAACAGAAAAGATAATTAAGACAAGATAAACTCCGTGTCCGCGACAATGTGACATTTGAAACTGAAAAAACATCCTTATACCAAAACATAAGAAGAAAAACATCAATTCTGCAAAAACATCATGCATTCTATCATAATCACCATGTTGAAGTGACCTTGGTAGTGAAATTGCATTAAGTATAACTATTAGAAAAGGAAACACTGCAGTGAAGAATGAAAAACGAGTAAACTGCCAAATTAGTCGCTGACTCTGTAAGACATTCTCAAACAGTGCTGAAAATTTAATATGTGTTAAGAAACATGGCATCCATGAAAAAGTAGAGAGAAAACTAGAAAATTCTTGTATTGATGATAATGAGTAGAATTACAATAACGAGAAAGTTAGGTACAAATGACTAGTGTAAAGCTTATTTATAGGCTAACTAACTAGACTAACTAACTAGTAACTAGATCAACCAACTATATCTCTAATAATATGAAAGTCAATTGTATAAATATTTCAGTTCAACTAAACACAACTTGAAATATTTCCTCTCTATAATGCCAAAATGTTTCAACTTTCTCCAGTGCTTAACGCTACTTGGCAACAAACTAATGTGCTTATTCAATGTAATTATTTTCTTCACTAATAACTGATTTACTAACTTTCTCCAGCCAAAAATCAGAAAACTATGCTAATCAATGATTATGGGATCCCTTCTTAAATTGACATAGAAGCAATTTTATTAATAAAGAATTCATACTACATCACTTTGCCTATAATTAGATCAGTGTAGATCAATGTAGCACTAACACTTAAAATTGAAGTTGTGTTCAGTGTTTGTACATTTCAGTGTCAGACATTGATACATGTGGTTACATTTAATTACTTTATTTTTTTCTAATTTATTATAAGTGTCAATGTGACAGTATCGTGTCTGATTTCCGTGTATGTGTCTGTGCTTCATAACGTAAATTAGTACTAGCCCTTGAAAGGAAAATTGAAACAATAGAATTGTAGCGCACACAAACATCTGTTTTTCTTTATTACCTTAACTATGACACAACAATCACAGGTACATGTGCATTCTATTATCCAAATAACACCCAATATGACTTATGTTTTCCCTCAAATACCTTCTTCTAGAAACCCTTCACTAATTTGATTTCTAAAGTATTTCTCATTGATCAATTCTACCAAACACATTCACAACTCATTAAAACACAGGACCCACCATCCAATTACTAGTAACAAAAAAAGGGGCAAAGTAACATTGAAAAAGTTTCAAACTTTACAAGAGCAATAACAAAATAAGAGATACCCAGAACATAATTTGATATGAAAATTAAGAATAAGTTAGAAACTAACCAGAAAGCAGAGTAACCATAGAAATCAACATCCAAACACATGAAGAAAAGAGAAGCAGAGGAAAAGACAGTTTGGCCCAATCTAAGAGCAAAACTTGAGCTAGTTCCTAACACCCCTGGCATCTCCTCCATTAATTC
Organism: Trifolium pratense; assembly: GCF_020283565.1. NCBI lineage: Eukaryota > Viridiplantae > Streptophyta > Magnoliopsida > Fabales > Fabaceae > Trifolium > Trifolium pratense. The sequence continues at coordinate 47,990,655 of NC_060062.1, read as the reverse complement.
TTCTCATGATAATTCAATCCAAAACATACCCATAAACAAAATCAATGCAGAAAAATCAGAATGAATTTTATTATGATTATGAATATGTAATGTAACAATAGGGGAAGAGAAACAAATGGTAAAGTTAATAATAATAATAATTATTAGTATTTGTTCTTTGTTGAGTTTCTTTCTTGTGAGTTTGATTATTATGATTAGTTGATTATTAAAACAAAGTAGGTAAGAGGTATTCTCGTCCCCTCATTATGTTTGAGAGAAGAATAGGATCAGTTATTGTCGGCGCTGTACATGAAACATGGATCTAATCATTCTCTCAACTGTACTAAATTACTAATAATTGTATTCAAAAGTTTATAGAAAATTATGTGTATACTATTTTCTTTGACTTCTTTTATCACCACTATGCCCCACCCCATAGTCACACAAAAGTGGATTTTTTAAGCCGGTATCATTGCGCAACTGCAGAGATTAATCTCTCAAGTCTTGTGGGACTCAATGAGTGGCAAATTCTTCCTAAGAATTTTAACGCTGCTGCGTGCCCAAACCAGGGATCGAACAGGACCTTGGTTAAGTTAGAAGAGACTCACGTCATCTCATCTAAGTGCTCTTGCATACACAAATGTGGATTTGCCCGTAGTAAACAATAACCAGTTGCATACAACTTTTAATTTGCACTGGTGATATCAAATTAGACGGGTAAGATTAAAATTTGTATCTTTTGAATTAAAACAATCTAAATTATTAATTTTAGATCGGACGGTTAAGATTGATTATAGTGTCTTGTTGTTACAGCAGAAAATTTGTTTACGTCACACACATCACAGACTAAAGTAATCGAGAAATTGGATTTGTTTTGTTGTATCGGTGTCATGCAACTGGGTGAAATTATTTTCACGTGTGAAGTTTATGTTAAAATTTGATTGTCTAGTTTCAAATCAACAATCGAGATCTATTACGGTACCAATAATATGTATGATGACGGAATTGTATCTTCTACATTAAAAATTCTTTCAATTCTTTTCCATTATCAATCTTCACCATCAAAATGCACTATCCTTAAAATAAATAAAAACTCTCATTCTCTCTCTCATGTTTGATGGAATGTGATTTCATTTGAGAAAAATTGAAAGGATTTTTAATGGAGAGAATTGAAGTCTATGTGATGACTATTATAAACAAAAAACATGCTTCAAATTTCAGGCACTCTTATTATTAAAGAGTTAATCAAGCCTAAGTAAAGGATTTTTCTTATGATTACTATCAATGCAACATGCAATCTTTTAGATGTATAGGAGTTTTCGTTACCTGCTAGTTGTTTCTTTTGGTTTGTTAACGCAGTTGATTGGTCTCTTGTTATATTTGAGTTTTGTTCTTTAGGATATTAGCATTTCTTATGTTGTAATTTGTGTTGTTTTAATATAATATTCTCACCCGGAGTCCCGGACACAATTATAAGTAAAAAAAAATAAAAAATCACTTTTTAAGTTCATTGAAAAAGTAATGTATTTGGTCAATAATATAGACTGGATACATTATTTTTTCGATGAATCTAAAAAAAAAAATTGCTTGTAATTTTGACCCGAGGGAGTATATTTTTTGACTTTTCAAAAAGAAAACATAAAATTAGTTTTTATTAATATATTTAATAATAGTATTCTTTAATGACTTTGACGCGACTTTTCTTTGAATTTTTATTTCTTTTTCCTTATTTAAATATTGTAGAGTTTTTTTTTTCCTAGACGCGAGGCCCATGATTATTATTTTTTTATAAAGGAAAATGCTAAATAATACCTCCGGGTACTGTTTAAGAAAGCAAATATAATAATATGACATTGAAGATTCTACAATCAATGCCTCAAAAAGTCTAAAAAAAATGTTATTTTGAATTTAAAAATTTCCGACCCTTTTATAAAAGTGGATATGTATTAACTACCTAAAGTGTTTGATATGGTTTGTGATAAAAAAAGTGTTGGAAATCTGTCAGACAACCGTGTGACCAACCCAATTAGACTGTGCTAGCTGAGAACGATCATCTACAGTATGTTGTGATGATTCCCGTAGGATATCGCCACAGAACCGTTAATCATGCCTTGATCACACGATCATAATTCATCTTCCAGATTTATGTTTTCGTCTTCTTAAAAATCAAGGACACAGTAGTACGATCCTATAGAACAGATCATGTTCAAGTAAGGTCGTAACAAAAGAAAATGTCACATCAGGAGAATCTTCTAACAAAAGAAAATGAAAGTTCATCACTGCCAAGTTGAAAGAAGTAAAATGAGCTCGATGTGCAAGGTCTGTACATTTATTAGTGTCACTGCTAAGGAGTATAATGCAATTCAAGGTTCATAGTAGGATTTTTGAGCATGTTTCTGTCCTCCAAAGAGCCCACATCATAACAACAAAGAAAATAGATAGTAGTATATCCCAAGGTAGATTATCGATGTTCTTACACGTCAAGTTTCATTCAATCCAAGCAAAATATCAAAGACTAAAATGTTCTTCTTTTATGACTCTGAACCATAGCTCCTTTGTATCTTCACAATCTCCCAAAATAAGCAAAATTAACACTAGGGATTCCATACATCGACCACACTCAATATCATAAGTCATACATATTCTTACTCTTTCTTCATTTGTGAGAAGTCTTCCATGAGCAATTTTCCACAAAGTACCTTCCACTTCCAAACTTTGTCAAAGAGGAGATCCACAAAGTGACCCAATGGCGCAGGGTGTTGTCGGAAACCCACTCCTTATCATGTCATTCAAATTATCCCCCATCCCCATTATCCACCGCGGGAGTTTTTTCCTCTACATCCTCATTCTTGCGGATCCTCACGGAATCCCATTAGCATAAAAAAGAAGTAAATTTCTATTATTTTTAATCGATTAATTATTAAAAATAAATAAAATTTTACCATAAAACAAAATTATATTAAGAAATTATGGTAAACATTACTTATACTAAATTTTTATACATATTATGTGAAAGTACAAATAATATAACATTAAACACTTTTATATACAACTATAAAATATACTATTTTATTAATTTGTTCGGGATGGGGGCTATCATCCTCATCTCCATCCCCGCACTATCCTCGGAGAACTTTCTTACATCCCTATTTTCACAGGGAAAAATTCTCTATCTTCAGAGCAAACATGATAGTCCCCTCATGAACCCGTATTTGCTTATACAAATTGACATCCTACCTAATATTCAACTCATCCTCCCCCATAGGATAAAAATTTAATTAGAGACATGATAAGATGTCAATGGCTCAACAAGCATTAGACTATTTTGTCAAAAAAAATCAAGCATTAGACTAAAGCAACATATGAGTATTTGTCATATTTTATCTCTCTTATCCTAACCACCAAACAAACTCTAATATCATATATTGTGCCTCATATAAGAACTACAGTAGTAAGAAGGATGGATACAGATACCCTGCAAATTTTCAGAGTGCTGGAGTTATCACATTTTCTGTTTTGATATAATAGGCCCAATAAAACTTCCAAAACTAGCATGATACATGTTTGCAAGAACATTGCATCTAATAATCTAGAGCTCCTCTATCTCATATAGTAGTTGAAGAACACAAGGTAGAAGAACCCCAAGAATCCATTGCATAGAAGAAAGCAAAGCATTTAACTTGTTGAGTGTAAGGGAAGTAATGTTGGACATTTCTCATTTGTGAGTATCATCAAATACAAATCTTGTTAATTATGGACCACCAATGTTAGGTGATCCATGATAACATATGTAAAATAAAATTCAGGATAAAATGCAATATTAGTATTTATTGCAATGTGAGAATCCAAAAACCATATTTCATATTTGCAACAACAATTGCGGCTGCAAACCTAATTTCAATTTTCAAAACATTGGCAATACCATGAAATTTTAATTAATCTCGACATTAAAAGCATATTGATTGTAATTGAACGTCGATATAATATACAAACATGACAATCCTCTCAGGTTTTGAAAGTTGTTGAGTCAAAGGATAATGCATCAACACTCTTGAAGTTTACAACAAAATAAAGCAGAACAAAGAAGCTAGCTATAGCTATCTATGATTCAAGCTGAGCATACCAAACACCTTGGATCTTAACATCCTTTGGAGCTTTAGCACCCAAATCAGTATCAGATGGCTGAATACTCTCAAACACACCGATAAGCTCACCAGTCTCGGGCTTAGACTGAGTAACACTCAATGTGATTTTCCCTTTAGATGATGCAGCACTCTTGTTGTTTTCCTTACCAAGTTCTTCTTCATCTCCTCTTCCACCAGCTGGCAACGCAACAGCGTTGTCATAACCGGTTGATGCACCTCTTCCCTTTGGGTCCAAGAAAGAGCTTCCTCTGTATGATGGTACCAAATACTCGCCACTGAAGCTATCGGGTTTCCCTGATGCTACTAACTGCTTGATGGTGAAAAGGAACGGCACACGCTCACCACCAGGTAGCTGAACGGTGACAGCAGCGTAGTCAATTCCGTCTTTCTCCTCGAATTTGACAGTTCCGTCTGATGAAACCTCGAAGGGTCCTTCGATCTCATCAAGAGTGTAGGTTAAACGTGTCATAAGTTTGGTGTTTTGGAATGTGAGTGGGGAGTTTTTGTTTACGCCTTCTGCTTTAACTGTGAATGAAGTTGGTTCGAGGCAGAATTTCTTGGCGTTGTATTTTCCTGCTTTGAAGGCAAATGAGTCTACTCCTCCATCAATGGTTGGACATTGGTTTGCTGTTCCTGTTCCTTTGACTTCCAAGTATGTTTTACTTTGGATTTCGTCAAAGGTTAACCTCTTTGGAGCACCTTCTGCACCTGCTCCCTGTATTTATTTATATTCTTATTTTTAGTCATCAACAATGAAAATCATATATATAATGGAACAAGCAGGCCAACTAGTAAACACTTAGCAAATTAATCAGTTATCTAATTTGGTTTTACATGATTGAGCCATGTGCTTGAGACTTGCATAAATTAGCATCCCATTAAAGTGGGTCTGGATCCTCTCCTATGTCTGCAATCAGAGGTCGACAGATGGATTTATCCATCAGCCGACCTCTGGCTGATGAGTCTGGAGAGGATCCAAGGTGAATTCAAGTTAAGTCTACATTTGGTTAAGTGAGACTTGGGAATTAACATCACAAACCAAACCCCTTGTATTGAGTATGTGATGGTTAAACATGTTTTTAGTCTCTATAAAATTCTAACCTTTTAAGTTTAGTCCTTGTTTTGCTTTATATTTGCTATTTATTACTTCTTATCATGCTATCTTTTTTTGATAAGTTTTAGAAATATGGACTAAACTTGAAAGATCGTGATTTTTTACGAGGACGGAAAACATATACCTTATGGTACAAGTTAAAATTAAATTATAATGGTGTCTAAGATATTCCATTGCATCTTATTATTGTCTAATTGACCTCCTTAATCAAATTGACTTGTAACTACTTCAAACCAAAGCAATCCATTCATCACAATTAGTTAATGGAATTGACAAGATTCTATAGTAGAACCTTAAACTTAACTAAGTCATTATAAACAAAACAAAAAAACAGTAAATTCAGCAATATATTCATGCAACAACTAATGTATCAAATAGAAAAGAATAGAGACAAGGAAAACATACAGAGACAACAAGAGCAGAGGTAGCAAGAGCAAACCCAGCAATCTTAGAAGCTTCAACACACTTGTTAGCCAACTCCTTGAAATCATTCTGAAGGGAACAAGTAACCTTAGCACCATAATGTTCCAAACCAAAAGCCTTAGAAACAGATTGAGTAGACTTAAGCTGCAAACTGTTACTACGTAACTTTGTTGGTTGCATGAAAGTAGCAGCTGCTTGTAGTGAGGCTGCCATTGCTAGCTAGCTTTTTTTCTGTTAACTATTTTTTGTTGTTCTACAAAACAAACTTGTTTTCAAGAGGTTTTGTGTTGGTTGAGAATGTGATTGTTACAATTATTTGGTGGCTATGGTGTGAGTAAGATTGCGGATAGGATAAGGTGATCTCTCATTGGATGGTTTAAGGTAATGTTAATTGTTTTGTTGGATGCCATGTGGCAAGGTTCTTGATTTGGATAGAGATACTGTCAGATTTTTGGTGACTGGAATCTCACCACAGATTTCTTACATTAACAATTATTTGTCTAACCGATAGAAGAAATCACTTAAATAGATTTGTATTTGATACTCATAATTAATTTGTAATCTTTCATGTGTATATAACTTATTTTTATTCGTTGATGGGTAAACACTCCATATTATCAAGGGATAAATTAGAAAAATCCAACATTTGGTCTAAAGACACATATTTAAAAATATAATTTCGGTTCTAGAAATACATTTTTATATTTAGTTAATTAAATTTTTTTTTAGGTTACATGCTAATTTTATTATAATAAAAATGTCAATTTATTTACATTTAATCGGTTAAAAAGTAAAGGATTGGACATAGACACATATTGAGACATTTTAAGTAATGGGGGCATTTTTTATTTTGAGATAAAAATAAATTTTTCATACATAAATTATAAGAAATTGACATTATTTCGTCCTCCTAAAACTTTCTATTTTATTTTTGGTCCATAGGCACAATTTTTATATCTTCTGGATTATGTTTTTTTAACATGATATGAACATTGTGAGGTTTGCAATAATATTGATACATATTAAATATAAAAAGATAAAAATAAAAAAAATCGTAATCTTGACAATATTATGAACATAACCCAGTCCTTAGGAATAAAATCAAAACAAACAAATTTATGAGGATGAAAATATTAACATATTTTGTGAGATAAATTTTTTTTTTTTTTAAGATAAGTTAAGAAACATGTAAACATTAAGGGAAGTTAAAACATCCCAACTAAATTGGTATTTCTGGACATCCCAATCATATGAAAGGAAACATATACATTAAGGGTCTGTTTGGTGCGCAGGATAGGATAGTGATAGGATATGATATAAAACAGGATAAGGATAAGATATGATATCAGCAGGATAACACTTATCCTTAGTTATCCTATCTTGTGTTTGGTGCACACAGGATAATAAACATGATAACTATTATATCATGTTTTTAATACATACTTGCTCATAATAATATGATAAAATATATAAAATATTTAAATGACAAAATTACCCTTGTAAATCAATTGTTATTTTTAAAAAATTATTTTGTAATACTTTGAATTTTTTAAATAAAAAATATAAATAAGTAATCAAATAACTTTATATAGTTTTAAATAAAAAACATGAGAAAATAATAAAGTTTAATTTTTTATATGAATCATGATCAAATAAATAACTCAATGGTATATACATGTTATATAAGCTAAATAAATACTCCCTCCGGTCCTTTTTATAAGGAACACTTAGGGCAAAAAATTTGGTCCTTTTTATAAGAAACTTTGACCAATTTTCAAATATTTTAAATGTTCAATTTCACTTATGCCCTTATTTATTATGAGAGAGAATTTAAAAATAAGTAAGTTAGTTGAATAAAGAGTAATTAAATAAGGGTATACATGGAATAAATTTAAATTTATAAGAGTATTAAATGAAAATAACTATGTTAAATGTGTTTCATTGGTCTGTGTGATTTTTTCAAAGTGTTCCTTATAAAAAGGACCGGAGGGAGTATATGATATATCTCATATGAAAATAATAAAAATACCATTGCAAAATAATTATATTTAATTTTTTATAAAATTTAAATTAATATCCATATTTTACAATTTTTTAATAATTAGTTTACTTTAAAATATTGTAATTTTAGTATAATTTTGATTTTTTTAGATTATGTAAATTACAAAATTACCCTTGTGAGAAAATCACTTGTATATTTAAAAATTAATTATTTTATTATTAATTTACTATCAAATTATTTTATTATTTATATTTTATTAATTTTCATTTTTTTTATTTTAAAATATATTTTATAGAATAAATCAGTAAAAAAATATTTTATCCTATCCTGCTGGTAACCCAGCTCAAATTCAGGATAAAAATTTTAACTAGAGAGACAGGATAGGATAAGCTACAGGATTAACTTATCATATTCTGTTGTGTCACCAAACACTGGACTGAAACAGGATATGATACAGTTATCATATCCTGTCTTTTATCCTGTGCACCAAACGGGCCCTAACATTTTATAATTTGTGGGGATAACATAATATTTGAAGTGAGGTCATGAGAACAAAATAACATTTAACTGGTCAAAAAAACATAGTTTTGTCCAAGCCTGATCCGCAATATCGACTTTATTGGGCTGAATGCCACACATTCTCTTAAAAAAAATCAATACACCTAGTAAAATTTGAGGGACTAGTTCCTGTGGTATGAAGATTCACCTTGGTCTAATTCGGCCAGTTGGATAGAGAGAGGACTAAATCTGTCTGCGAAGACCTCTTGAAACGTGGGGTGAAATATTGAGGAGTTATACAGTCACAGTTGGTCTTCCCTTACTCTCTGACCAACAACAAGCCGAGAGAGGTCAGTCTTTAGATTTAGAAACAACAAGTTGGGAAATCAATAGAACGCTTCACATTTTCCTATGGGGGGGATAACATTAACATTATATTTGAAAGTGAGGTCATGATAGCAAAATAACATTTAATTGGTTAAAACAATATTAAGGTAGTGGGGTCAGCAACCCCCATTGAGCATAGTGTGCATCCGCCCCTAACTGGATAGGACCATTTGTACTTTATTTAATTTTAAAACTATTCCTGAAACTCGATAAACAAGGGGGTTAATAAAATGGACAAAAATTGAAATTTTGTACATCAGACATCATACAAGACAAAATGTGTTTAATATCTTAAATATTTGTCTTGTGTTGTTCCTTCGTGTACAAACCTAACTCTCTCTCGTCTTAACTATCAAATTCTTTTTCATCCATCTCTAAAAAACTCCGATAAATATACTAAAGTTACCATAACTTTTATTTATGTAGAACCTTGTCTAATACCCTTCGGAATAGCTTAAAGCTAAGGAACACTTTGAAAAAATTACACATACTAATGAAACACATTATACATAGTTATTTTCATTTAATACTCTTAAAAATTTAAATTTATTCCATGTATGCCCTTATTTAATTACTCTTAATTCAACTAACTTACTTATTTTTAATATTTTATCTCATAATAAATGAGGGTATAAGTAAAATTAAACATTTAAAACATTTGAAATTTGGTCAAAGTTTCTTATAAAAATGACCAAATTTAATTTTCATAGGAGTATTAAGGACATAAATGAGTACACTGCCACTTTGGTCCCTGAAAGTGACACTCGCTGTCATAATAGTCTCCCAATCATAAAAAAACAATTTAAGATCCCTGAAAGTGACTTCCGTTAGTCAGAATAGTCTCCGATGTTAGTTTACGTCAAAGAACCGTTTGGTAGTGCTGATGTGCCTATTTTGTTGACTTTGTTGACCAATACATGTCATTTCTTTTTTAAAATTGATGCCACGTAGGCAGGGACCAAATTGAAGGTAAAAAAAATCAAAAAGGTAGATGACCGTTGAGGGACTAAATTAACTAAAATAGAAAATAACCCCCAAATATAAAACCTAAATCAATCTCCATTTCTTCCTCTTCTCATCTCCATCTTTTTCCTCTTCTCATCTCCATAACCATTTTCGATTAGTTGAAAGATGAAAGGAGTTCCACCATTTTCGCAGCAAAGAGAAGCTTCAACTACACAAATTGGAAGTCAATCATCATCCTCGCGTTTTGATCGAAGGCCTGACTGTTTTTGTGAGAGAAAGACAATGATGCTTAGAGCAAAAACATTGAAGAATCCAAGGAGACAATTCTACACATGCCCACTAAACAAAGTATGTCATTTTTGTGGTTGTGTGTAATTTATGTTTGTTTACAGTTTTGTGCTTGTGTAATTACTATGTAATATATTTGATTTTGATTTGTTATGATGCTATGTTATGTTAATTTGCAGGAAGATAGTGCAAATTGAAAATACTTCATGTGGGTTGATGAGTGGGAAGACTATCTTGCAAATGAATCTTTAAGAAGAGTAGAAAGAAAAGAAGGAGTAAAAGATGATGAAATGAAAACTAGTGTTGGCAACAATTATGAAAATGATAAGTTCAAGAGAGATGTAAACTCAAAGTTGGATATGTTGGTTGTTGACATGAAGTTTATAAAATACTTTGTATTTGCTTGTATTGTGATTCAACTTTTGTATATGGTTGTTCACAAGTAGTGTTGTTGATTAGTGATTGAAATTAGTGAGTGTAATGTTATTGATTAGTGAATGTGATGTATTTTAGCTTTAACCAAAACATATTTGTGTCATTTATAGTGATGCCATTTATAGTACCAGTAGGTTATCATCATATGCTAGTTTTGATCCAAGTACCATAAGGTTTAAAGGGCGTGACTTTAAACCATTTGCCTGCAAGGTGAAACTAGTTATACGTTATAATACACTTAAATAATTAAACATAATATTACTTAAGTTTTAATTAAACTTAACATTTTACATAGCCTTCAAACATAAAGTACATATATGTCTTCAAATATAAGCATTCTTAAACTTAACATTCATCATCAATGCTAATGGGACTTTTTAACTCCTCTGAATGATAAGAATTATGTTCTTCTTCACTACTTGAATGAATAACATTTTCATGAATGATATTCTCTTGAACCTCACCTCCATCATAATCATTATGCCATACAAATGCTGCATCTAAATTTGCATTCTCAGCATCAGAATCATCATCCACCTCAGTGTAAGCATCCGAATCACCAACCACCATACTATCCACCTCAGTCTCAGCATCATAATCACCATCCACCTCAATCTCAACATCAGAAACTTGCACCTCCACCTCAGGCTCATTTTGCACCTCCACCTCATGCTCATTTTGCACTTCCACCTCCACCTCAGACACATTTTGCCCCTCCACCTCAGGCTCATCTTCACTTGCAGGTGTGATGATTAGAGGTACCTCTATGTCATGTTCAAAATACAACTCAATCTCATTGTTGTTATCCTTAGCAACACCAACCATGTCCATAAAGTCTTTATCATTAACCAATTCCCTTAAACCATCAAGCATGGTCATCTCAGGGAGCAAATACCATATATGGCTAATGTTAAAGTAGCGCCCACACTTCTTCACCATGGCTTCTAAGTCTAATTTGTTGAGGAAATCAACTTCAAGTCCTTCCCACACACAGATTTGACCTCTAATGTACTACAAGTTAGTGTCTCCAAACTTGATGAAATCTCCACCATGGTGGAAGATCAGTGTTAACTCAAATTCAGTTTACATCCTAAAAATGATAGCAAAACAATCATTTAAAAACACATTCAAATACATTATATTTTTATGAAACCCTAAAAAAATTCATAATCTTAAAATACAACAATAGAATATAACTAAACAGCCACAAATACAATTCTACTACATCATTAAACAAAATGAAACACAAGTAAGAAAAAAGCCCTAAAATAGCAATATTGTTAACAACCCACATAGACACTAACACATTGTAAACTTGAAAAATGTGTTTTTGAGGAAACAACAAAAAAAAACTTAAGAAACCACTAAACCCAACACAAGAACACCATTCTTAAGGACAAAAAAGTGACGAAAAATAAAATAGATTGACGAAAAACTTTACTTTGCCAAAATCGTAGGCTTGCTCGATGATGATGAACAAACCGATCAACTTAATAACTAGTAACAATGGAGGAAGGGTGATTGATGAAGAAGATGAGTGACGGTTTGCTTTGTCACTTTGAGGAAGGAAGAGTGAAAATGAGAGGAGTTAGAGAGATGAAATGGACCAAATAAAAAGATATTACCATCTATCTACCGTAAAAAAAACTCATTCATCTAACTTTTTTGATTTTTTTACCATCAATTTGATCCCTGCCTATGTGGCATTAATTTTTAAAAAGAAATAACACGTATTAATTTTCGAAAACAAATCAACTTTTCACAAACTTTTAATTTGTGTTAGATATAGCACTCCAACAATTTGTTTGGATTGATCGAAAGTGACAAAGCTAAATGGATCTCCCAAAATTATATGCAACGGAATAGAACTTGTTAATTAGACAATTTCTTCTTTTTATGTCTGTGCTTCCATGTTTATGTTTAAGAAATACGGTAAAATAAAATTGCATTTTGAGTTTGACATTTATGTTATGTTTATATCAATACAAACTTGATATCACAAGCAGATCGTTTTGTTGTGTTTTGTGAATAAATTAGCCATATGAGAAATTTGCAACAAAGTTCCCAATTAACATTAAGACCGAACATCATAACTAAAACTCAAACTCAATATAAAAATAAAAAAGAACAATGTACAAAAAAAACAGTGAACTCAAAAGGTTCAATTCTATGTTTACTTCCAAATCCCCAAGAAATGAACAATCATATATAAAATTAACAATGATTCTACAAAAAAAAATCAAATTAGTTGGAAATCATTCTTAACAATAATCTGTTTCTTTTAAGGAAAAAAAAAAGTATAACGAAAACATATATTAAATTATTCAAACTTGAAAAACAAAAGTAACAGAACATTTTTCATAAAGATAAAAACTATCCAGGTTCATAAGTGAAAAAAACAGAATGAAAGATAACTCAGTAAATGATTTTTATCAAAGCAATGCTAATTTGATTCAATTCTACTGAAAGAAACAAAAACCAAAATTAAAATTGAAAGTAAAAGTTAGAAAAATGGCACTCAGAATGAGTAGGAGGTTTTTTAATCACATAAAAATCATATGACAATAAATCAATCATCATCGTGCCAAATATAACTACAACAGTTATAACAAATAGAAAAATAAAACAAAAACATTATTGAAAAAGTGGAAATCCTCTCAGACAAATGCCTCGTTTCGTCCTCATGATTGTTTAGAATGGAAATTACATCGGACTCGTCATCGTTATGATCATCACTGAGAATACCACTTATTATTATTAGGGTTTTTTTAATATGCGCAAGATTCAATGCCTCATTTTGTGAATTTTCTAAAATGAGTAAAATTCCCTCATCAATGAGTTTTGGAAAATCCACAGGATGAGACATGGAAATCTCACACAGATTAGAAGAACCCTTCTTAATAATTCAAGACAATAAATTCATTCAAAAAAAAAACGAAACAGAAGGAAAAAACAAGGAATTTCATTTATTTATAAACTAAACAGCGGAAACGGCGAAAAAAAACAATTTTGCGGAAGAATGATGATGTTGAGAGTGAAACTCTGTTTCGTTTTTATATAGGCGAGAGTGTGTTTGTGAGAGGCGATTTAGGGTTTTCTAGTTTTTAGGGTTTCAATGGGCTTATTTGATTGGATCCTCTGGAAAATTTTAGAATACTTGGGCCTAACTTATGGTAAACTTTCCTAAGAAAAAATTACCTCATACCCCATAATTATACTTCTACCCTCCAAAAACATGAATTTCCCAAAACACCCTTAATTCCAACAAATTGAAAAGAAAAAATAATATCACTAGCCCTCATATATATACCCCAAAAATATATACTCCCTCCGTCCCAAAATATAAGTAAAAATTGGTCAATGAAAGTTGATGTATTTGGTTTAAAATTTAGTCCAGATACATTCACTTTTGTTAACCTCCTTTTACTTATATTTTGGGACGGAGTAGTATGTTATAAGGCGGATTTGATTATTTTATGCTTACGTGAATTTATCTATTAATATAAGTCGTTGTATTAGTGTTTCTGTATTAATAAAAAGTGTTTGTAACAACTAGCGTGTCAGGCAAGCGCGTTCCGCGTGTCTAACTTATGTAAAAAAAAATATGCCTTATGTTATAATTTGTTTGTTAATAAAAGATTTTTGCTACTAAAAAAATGTGTCTTATATTATGGTGAGTTTGTTAATAAAAGATTTTTGTTGCTACTAAAAAAAATTAAGGGTATTGTCGGTATTATTGTTAAGTGTTATTTCAAATGATAGTGAAGGGCAAAATGGACCAAAGAAAAAGTCAGCCCAAACTCCCTCATCCCCTTTATATATTGTTATAGATATAGATTTCATAAGCTACTTATGTCATATATTGTAATAAGCTCTCATTACATGTCATTGGGCTTAACAAGAAGTTTATGAAAAAATATATCTGATTGTGTAGATTAGAGTGATTTGATGGTTGAGGTGGATGAAATGGAGAGTAGAGTGATAAGGAGATTAGGAGTTCAATTTTCACCGTCAATCAATGATAGGCTTGCAAGCCAAAACCAAGTCATCAATTCTTAGAGTTGCACATATAGAAGACAACTTAACTAGATTGTTAATATTAGTAATTTTCTCCTTCATCGGGACTTGAATCCGGGACTTTTTAAACTTGAACTCCTTAAACCCTTAGCTCCAAACAGTTGAGCTACCCACTCCACCCCGAAAAATATTTGTTATCTGAATGTTAACTTAAAAATTAGTTTCACAACAAATTCAAAAGATCCAAGGTATTAGATATACCCTGAAGAGCAAAAAGCTCTAATAAGAGTTTGTAAATAAAATGAATTGCTTTAGCAAGGTGAAAATTTCTCATTTGTCTTTGATTCTTTGCTTCAACCAATTTAGGTAATACTTTATTTGATACTTACATCTTCCTTTTTTTTGGAACTAGAAAATATGCAAGTAATCAATCGAATTGTTTGTTGGTTCAGTCGTGATTAACGCTAAATTTGATAGGGATGACCATGATTTGATTTCTTGCAACTGCGGTCGAGAGTGGACTGAAACCACTTGATGCTAGAACTGGCCGCAAACCAGATTAGGCAGTACAATAGGTCGGATACTTGTTGTGGAAAAAATTATTTATACAAGCCATAATCTATTGTCACATTTTTTTTTTTTGAATGAGACCTCTTGTCACACCTCATCACTATATCTATCTCTCTAGAAATTCCAATTTTTTTGAATCGATTAGGTTATTAGCTTTTTCACTCCAATTCCAAACAATGTAATAATGAAAAAAATTGCATGAGAACAATATTTTTTTCACCTAATGTAAAACTTTCACTATTGCTAAGTGACAATTATATACTCTATTATATATATAACTTTGAGGACGAATTACAACAAACTCTGCATAAACATATTGTCTACAAAAAACTGTGAAGTACTTCAATTTCATTCAGACTCCAGTTTCCATAAAATTTATTTTCCAAAAAGATTTCACATTATTACCAACTTGTATTATACTATATGGTATGGTATAATGTCTTTATAATCAATGAATGAGCAATGCCCAAATAGGATAAACTATGAGGAAGATGATGCCAAGAGTGTTAGATATTCCATGTCTTTGTGTGAAAGAATTTCTGAATCCACCAGTTGCTCTAATATGTTCTTGTAGCAAGTAACAACCAATGAAAAGATCAATTGCTACTCCAATCCAATTGTTCCTAAACTTTATAGCAAACAAATCAGGTGCTACTGTCAAAAGAAGGATCATTGATCCTGGCATTTCCAATGAATCTGCATAGATTAATTATTGTATGATCAAAAGTTATGTTTTTCACGAAATTATTATTCATGAACATCACGAAATATACATAGGATGTGTGAGTTACAAAGTAAAACACGTACCCGGAAAATGTTTATTGAAGAAAAGCCTGAGCACGACTGCAACGAAAGCAATCCATTTTCCAAATTCTCCTCTGAATAATAGAAATGAAATTTACACTCAAGATCAATGTAAAATCAAAATGCGAAGAGAGGATGAAGATGTTCGTTATTACCTGAAAAAGTTAAACAAGGACCCTGGAAAGCTGAAGAATATGTAAGGTACTAATAATGAAGTTAGCATATTGGTTCTCCAATGTGTGCGATCCAGTATGAGTAAATAGCTGTAATGGACATTTTCTTATGTAGTCAGTTTAATTTAAAATATGCTTGTTAAGTCGATCATTAGGCAACTTATATGTATAGGTGAATAATAATTCCAAAATTTGATCTTACATTGCAGCAAAGGAAGCAATCCATCTAAGGAAAGACATGCCAATCCCTTTTCCTCCTACCATTGTTGCATCATTGAAGAGTTTTTTGGCTGCAAACTTGAGCTCATTTAAATCGGAGTCGATTAAATTAGCTACAACGGGATCCGTTTTCATAGCCAAATAGTTCATTAACGTTCTACCCATTGTGCTCACAATTTGCAAAAATTTGAAAAACTAGTTATAGCAGAATGCGATATATAGAGACAAATATAGATATAGATATAGATAAAAAGAAATGTGTAGTTTGTACACAATTAAAAAAAAAATGTACTAAGTGTTGAGTTTTCTTTATAGAACTAAGTAGTAAAAAAGAGTAGATTATATATGTGAAGGGTCCTAATTCAATGTGTCATCAACCAATGGTTAAGGAGAAAAACAATGCGAAGTTTTAGATATTTCTTTAATATGTTATTTCCACATGTATTCTGGACTTTGACCCTTTCTGTGGAATTCCAATGTCATTGGGGGTTTGTGATGTATGTTCCATTTCAACCCCTTATTCCATGGTCTGTGAAGTGGCAAGGCACCCATACACCATAAAGACATTTCTTAGAATATTTAAATTCATCAAATAAGAAATCAAAACAACAAGCAGCGTTTGTAGTCCAACGGTTAGGATAATTGCCTTCCAAGCAATAGACCCGGGTTCGACTCCCGGCAAACGCATCTTTTAATCAATATTGTTCTTTTATGTCAAATCTATTTCCATATTTTTGGTGCTTTTTGTTATACGGAGTACTAATTATGAAGACCATATTTTATTTTAGAAAGAGAAAACTAGTGAACTACAACGATTAACGACCATATTTATATTGAAGTGTTTTACTAACTCTTCTGTCAAAATATAAGGTAGCATGCATTACATCTTCACAAATCAGAAGCTTGCATTTGCCTGGAGAGGTATTTATGAGGCAGAGCCGGCTCTCAATTTTGCAGATCTTTGCTTGACAAAAAGACTCGATAGCACACTTTTGCTGCGACACTAGGAACACGGACAGTCTCACGTGGGTTTCGATTGTCAATGGTCTCAAACCCTCTAATGCATCCTGTTGAGTGTTGACAAAGAATCATCAATAAGTTCATCAAATAAATGTTACATAACAAAAACACTAAAAATGCATAACTTGCCAAACATTATCAGTTTAAGAAAATGCAAACAATTGCAAAAAATGGGTTAATATAATCATAATTTGAGTATTCTTTTGACCATGGAACAACATTCGAACTTGCTGATGAATATGACATTACCCTTCCCGTGACACCGAGAGTTTGGATGGCAGCACTAGAACTAGAAGTAGGAACCACGTTTGGTACATGGTTGTTTGATGCTGAGGGCTTCAACCGGTTAATCTCTTCATTTATCTGCAGGCATGCAACTAAGCTATTATTTCTATCGGAACAATGCAACTGATTGAACTTAATCATTTAATACACTTGAAGCTAATTAAGACCCGATAAATAATTATTTGATGATTAAGAAAAATGGTTATGGATTATCTAATGAAGCTAAGTCATATCAAGGAATAAAAGGAAATAAGGAAACTAATAAAAGAGAAACAGAAAGAATTAAACATACTCAACAAATACAAGGGATGCAATTAATCAAGATGCCTATAAGGTCGAAAACTCTTTGTAAAAAATATATAAAAAAAGAAACACTTTGTAAGTAACTTTGTGATTCAATAATGCCATCAATGGTAAAAGAAAATAAAGCAACAGTCCTGCACGGCCTCAAACTAAAAGCTTACTTTTTTGAAGTATGCTAACTCCGTTTTTTTAAGGTTGACTTAGTTTCTGATGCAAGATGCCATGAAAGAGTTTTTGCAACAGGGGTACCTAAATGCATCAGTCTGTTTGTATGAACGGAAATGTACCTTTTTATTGACCGAATCTAGCTTGCATTGTTAAACAGAAACGAATAAGAAGCAAATTTACCAAAACTAAAAACAAAATTCACAGTCTGTGGTGTCAATAACTACTAAGGGAGGAGAGTTAAAGCAGTTAAGCCTACTTGGCAAAATGTAGTGCTTGTGATGTCTAGGAATAATAGCCAACAACTGCTGTTGCCGAACACCCTCTTTATCTGTGTAAGTTCGGCATGTAAGAAGCCTCTGCAAGTAAGCAAATACCTAGTTTAATTAACATGATATCTCAAAAGTATTTGTACCTACCTGATTTAGAGTAGAGATCTTCAAGTCAATGGTTGAGACATCCACAATGTTTGCTGGTCAAGAAGATCAGTTAACTTGTAAGCTACAGTCCCAAGATGATCAACAGCATTCACAAGGGCTCTTGCAGCATAATCTTTCAGGTTGTCAAGTACCCTAAAATCCATTCAGGTAAAATACACAAGTATTATCGGTCAGCACAGCAGATGATACGCGAGCTTATAGTATCTCTCATATGCTTTTAAAATAACAAGTAGTGAAAATTTCAAGGACACAAATCATGCCATGTCCTTTTAAGGATGCCATATGCCAAAACATCATTTTCACCATTGAGACACTCACACAACACAAGTACACAACCATACATTTTAACAATCAGAATAATAAATGCTTCTGCATATAAAGTATAAACAATAGTGCTGATACTGGAAATTGAGAATCACTGAATCGGTTCCCACAGATTTTACATTAACAAAATGAAGGGTCTCCACTTTTAGACCATTCAAATTTTGTCATCAGAAATCATGGAAGTAAATTATTTTTTATGCACTACAAATTTACATATCTGTTTTTTTATGCACACAATTATATTTGATCCTACCAACATAAAGCAAAGCATACAACTTGCATCTATTGAAATACCTAATGATATAATAGAAAATTTTAGCCATAACATAATAGAAAATCACGCTTGTTTGTCCCGGTGTATGTTATTTAATCCTTTACCAAGAAAAAGCTCATGAAGGGGATAAGATCGCCTTCTACAACAACAAACTAAAAATCTCATTACGATGCGAACATCTTACATTTCTTTGTGATCACTACTGAGAAAAGATTTTTCACAGTACTCGGCAGCAGAATAGAGTTGAGGCCTCAGGTTCTTAAGTTCCTGAAAAGACATAACACAAGGATCAACATTTGAAATTGTATCTCAAATCACAATCTTTTCACATGAAACACAGCCTGCAACGGAAAAAAAAGGGAAATGCGATCATTCAATTACAATGACATAGTTCCTCTTTGGTATCCCTGACCTTGACATTTGTTTACTGGGCAATGCCAAATTTTGAGCTTAAAGCTTATACCTTATAAGCTTGTATGACAAAAAAATACCTGTTTGATAACAATTAAGCTTAAAACCTAATATTCCTTCCTTCTTCATGTTTAAAACCTACTAATTATTAATTTCAAACTTAATACCTTCTTCATGCTTGCACCAATTGAACCACTCGTTCATATTAGACATGACCTATTTGTAAAGCTAATTAAGAATGAATATTTGTCCTCGTGACTATCCGTTCGTAGACACATTGCATGTAATATGCTGGACTGAAATTCGAATTCTGACACTTTAATTTAGACACCTTAAAAAAAGAAAATTTTTAACAACCAAACTACTTATTTAAAAAAAATATAATGATTCCTATGAGTTAATTTGTATATTTATTGTCTATTTATATGATATACTTTTTATTGTCTCGTTAGATATTCGTCTCCTATTATATACTCCCTCCGGTCACATTTATATGAAAAAACTCACTTCAAATTTTGGTCACTATTATAAGCAAAAGTTAATTATTTTTAAACTAATTAATACTACTATTTTTAATATACCCTTATTTAATTCTATTTTTTTATTCATTTATTTCACTTTTAAACTTTTCAAAGAGGATAATATAGTAAACTTAACTCATGTTTTGTATTAAATCAAGAAAATTAACTACATTTAACTAAATTTCTGCGTAAACATTTTTTTTTTGGACAGGAGGGAGTATTTATTTTTAAGATATTATTATAATCGTAAACTTAAATATCTTAAATTTAAATCTTTTTTGAACAAAATTTAAATTTAAATCTAATAAAAAAATAAAGGTTCATGGCCTTTTTTTTGGAAAAAAAAAAACCTAATAAAAAATTGGAGAGAGGATATAAATGGGATGAAATAGATAAATCCGGATCTGATATTCATTCATTCATTCATGTTCCATTTCAGCTTCCTAAGAGGAATGTCTGTTCCACGCTTTCCTTTGACTCATATTCCTAACAATTACTATTACTATTCAAACCAACAACAACTGTTTAGCAATGCTTGTTCTGTTCCAATTCCAACAACCATCCCCAAATTAGCATTACCAGCTTGTTCTGTTCTCCCCATTCAACAACTTCAGATAAGTGTTGTTCATGATACAGAACAACAACACAATGTTGTGTTAATATCAAATTTTGAACATGATTCTCTTGATGAAAAAGTTGTTAGGGAGAGGATGAGAAGAATGAGAATAGGACTAGCAAACAAAGGAAGAGTGCCTTGGAATAAAGGAAGGGAACACACTGCAGGTACTACTTTACTTACATTCGTTAATTTTATTGGATGATTGATTTTATTGCATAAGTGATTATGATGAACACAATTGATTGCAGAAACCCGTGAAAGAATCAAGATGAGAACAATACAGGCTTTGAGGGACCCCAAGGTGAAGTCAAGTAAGATTGTCTTTGGATTCTTCCTTTATTTTTATCTATGTGTTGTGTTCACAATTCACATCACAGCTTCACATGCTGCCTTATTGTTCAAATCTATGATGCACGGGTACTCCATTTGAGCCAGAGTATCAGTTATTTTAGGTAGGGTTTTTAAATAGAGGTCGCGGAGATGCAGCCTCAAATCAATTGCGGTGTTATGGTTTTAGGCATAGTATCCCATAATTGATCAAACACCATGGCCACCTCGTCTTCCAACTCTTCACCCGACAGAAGTTCATCCACCAAAAGATTATAGGAGGATTTAACCGAAAACATCCCCTCCGGGTCCGGCTTCCAGCTCCAACAATCTTCTTCCATAGCGAACACCACCGGTTCCAACATTTCTCTCAACCGTACAACAAGGTCTTCCTCCCATTGGAAAAGCTCCCTACGCCAAGAGAAAGACCATCTCATCGCCTCTCCTTGTTGTTCGTAAAATTCCCCCACCATGCTATCCTTATGATTTGAAAGGGAAAATAGCCGAGGGAGTACAAACAAAAGAGGAACTTCACCTATCCAAATTGATGACCAAAAGGAGGTCGAATTGCCATTTCCTACCTTTCTAACCACCAATTCAACTATTTTGGTTGTGGTTCTTTTCTCTCATTGTTATTCAGATGTTAGTTGGTCTTGCAATACAATATTTTCGATTACTACATAGTTACTTTCTCTTGACTCATGATTCATTTTTAGTGGTTTATTATATTCACTTTCCTCTTCCACCAAAAATTTTCAGGTGAAGAAGAAGATGGTTGGACGTCCCCATTGTCATAGGTAAAGATGAGTCCTTCAATTTTTTTCTTTTGTTGTTGCCGATGCTCTTTCACCAAACACTTTGGTGAAATATTTCTAATGTTTGATGTTTTCTTCTGTAGCCAGCTACTATATCAATAAAATAACTGAGTAGAACAAAAGAAATAGATATGTATGCATATTTCACTTTTTTTATTAGCAAAAGTTTGATAAAGTGACTACAAACATAAGAAAAATCAAACAAAAATCAGACAACGTCTCAAACATTTCACTGTGGTTTTAGTAAGGGTCTGATAAATAAGTTACAATTAAAATGAACGATAATGAATACAAGATGATACCCAATTATTCAGTTTCAGATGATCAAGATTTAGAAGCTAATTTTACACTAGTTAAAAATTTCACGCTAATTTGTCAACAAAAAAAAAAAAATTCACGCTAATAGTAATAGTAATAAGGAAAATTGTCCTAATATGATAATTGGAGCGAGATATCGATCATCCTGTAGGTTTCAATAAGGTATGCTCTATTTTTACTTGTGAAGACTGTTGCACATAAATTTTAGGCTGTTTTGATCTTTCGCATGAATACCAAATGAATGTAGCTAATGGCAATTCATTTTCCAATCTTTTATCAACCTTCGTGCAGTGATCAAACCAAGGAAAAGATAAGTTATTCGCAGAGACGTTTATGGCAAAAGCGGCTGAAGTCAAAGCGGGTCCGGGAGCAATTTTTCCTCTTATGGGAACAAAACATAGCAAATGCAGCCAAGAAAGGGGGGACTGGTCAAGAAGAGTTAGATTGGGACAGCTATGATAGGATAAAAGAACAACTTGTGTTCCACCTAATTCTGCAGGCAGAGGAAAAAGAAAAAGAAAAATTGATGGCAATTGCTGGAGCTAAGAAATTCATTCAGTCATGGACAGAAAACATAGCCAAAGCAGCTAAGATAGGAGGGAGTGGAGAACAAGAACTGGACTGGGATAGCTACGAAAAGATAAAAGAAGAAATGATTCTCCTCAATCAGCTTCAGCGTACTACAGAGAAGGTAAAGGCCAAAGAGATGGCAAATATAAAAGTGGAGAAAGAAGCACTGATAAAAGCAATAAAAAAGATAACGCTCACTAAAAAGAGAAAATATCTCCGAGAGAGGAAAAAAGATAGAAAGAGTATAAAGAGTCAAAGATATAAAAATGCAGAGGAAGACAAATGTGCCATTGAAGTTACTCAAGAATTCCAACTTGTCTCTAAATTAACTGAGGTAGGCTTTCAATGTTTACCCATTTATTGGCTATTTATAAATGCAACACGATGTATGTTTTTTTATAAGCAAATGTAACATGATGAGTCAATTAAGAATGAGATTAGCGTACCTATTGAGATGCGGGATGAATTAATTCTGAGCTAAACTGTGCAATACTAGTTCATTGAAAGACAAAGGAGAATGCTGCACAAAGCTAGTTTAGCTTTGTTGGACTATAGAAATAGGAATTTAAATTGTTGAATCCACTTTCTGTAAAGTGATGAACTGTTTGGTTGCTTTGTCAGTTGAAATTGAAAACACTTGCACTCTTGGTTGTGTCTTATTAGAAACTTAAGCCCTATTTAATTTGCATCTTATAGCATAAGCGCGTAGGCCCTATTTAATTTGTATGTTATAGCATAAGCGCTTATGATGATAAGCTATTTCTATAACAATAGATAAAACAAAGTTAAATTGTTTTCTTATAAGTTGCAAGTTGTTTTCAAAAGCTATCTTGGAGAACTTATGAAAATGTCATAAGCTGTTTTCATATGTTCTCCCAATTCCAACAGTCTCGCAAGTGTGTATGCTAGGAATAAGCTCAAATAAGTCAATCCAAACAGACTCTTAATCATGATAGTCTGTATTTATCTTAGGAAAATAGTCTTCAACAGTGATACATAGTTCTTAAAAGCCTCTGTCCAGTATAGCTGTGACCGTGACCTTAACTCAATACTCAATTGAGTATTTTGAGCCCAACCCTTTTTCTGCTATTTATTTATTTAGTTAGTTATACATAGTATAGTATGTTATTCATCTGTTACTTTAAAAAAAAATAATAATATTGAGAGGAAAAGTGAGATTACTATTAATTATAGTGGAACTAATGATGATATATTTTTCCTCTTTGCTACTAATGATGGTATGATTTTCCTGTCTTCAGAATCATGCAAGTAACAACATCGGCAGTGAATTGGATTTAGAGCTTATCAGAAGAGAGAAGATGCTGAAAAAAGTATCACTTGCAGATCAAATCCAAGCTGCTAAACTCATAAAGGGAAAACTCCACTTATAAGGATTCTTCGCATTCTAACTTTTTGAAATATTTTGTATGTATTTTAGCTTCTATGTTATGACAAAATAGTTGATGAGGTATATGTAGACAAGGTAAGTATTTTGTTTCTTGTAGACTGAGAAACTGGTCTGAATAGTTTAATATCGTGATATCCATACTTTAACTTGGTTTTGGGTTTCAGCATCTTTGTTCTTGTTCTCTTTTCTTTGTACAGAAAAACACTCACCTCTTGCTCTATCTATTTATACTATTATGCGAGCCCGTGCAATGTATGGGATTATTTTCATTTTTAATATTATTTAAGTGTTTGTTTTAAAATACTATTTGAGAAATTTGGTTTAAAATTCCTATTCATTATAATATTATTTAGTCATAATTAGTCCACCATGGACCACTTGATGAAGTGGTCCATTTTAGAATTTACCTCATTTAATATAGAAAATTGCTCTTTAGGCCCCCTATGTTGCTCTCCAGGCCCCCTGTTCAGACCAAAATGCCCTAAGAAGGGATTTGGAATTTTGAACCCGAAATTAAGTAGTTTTGGAACCTATGTTCCGAACCTAACTTATCTGCTCCAACTTTGCAAGATGTCTTGTTGCACAAAAGTGCTGTATTTCCTTCTTGATTTTGATTTCAAAATGTGATTGTTTTCTTCACTGAAACCAATATAGCCTCCATTCTAGTCAAAACCATGTAATTTTGCAATGTTTCAATTACCCAATGCTTCAGAACAGAGCTCTAATTATACTGGTTTCATAAGAAAAACCAGTTATTGGTTTCGGAACGCAATGCAATGTTTCAAAAACCATGTATTGTTTTCAATATCATAGAGATACAGAAGCTCCACCATGTGGAGTTGATGATAGGACAAAGCTTGCTTACTTTCATGAGATCAAGATATGACACTAATTGTTCAAACTGCAATGTAAACAGAACTGTTCGCAAAGGAAGAAGGAGGTGAACAGTGTCTTTGCGTTCCAAAACGAAGCGTCTTTTGGATTGTAACTTACAAAACTTTAATATTAAAGCTACTTCCACTTCGGAACATAACTTTCAAAATTCTTTCACGGTGAATTGAATTCACGGAACACATATTTATGCGTCTTTTCAATTCCTTCATCATGAATTGAATTCATGGAACACATATTTATCCTCTTTTCAAAATGAATTGACATAATCACAATGGCAATAACAGCTTCTTCAAGATGAAGTTCCAACATAGAAGCATCAGCTTCTTCAACCACTTTCACTGCTTCGATTTTTAACGGAAAATGGTTCACTACGGCGAGTGTTTTTCACCTCTCACCACATCACCATCACTTTAAAAGCCAGGTCACCTCGACACTTTAAACCTAGTCATCCCAATAATTGCAGCACCAGAGTCAAACAACAATCGTTGTTTTGCTTTTAGTAGATTTGATCCAACAATGTTGGTTGAGTGGAAGGAAAGAGGGAAGGAAAACTGGGAAATCAATGAATGAAATTATACTAAAGTTTAGTCCAAATTCGTTCCTCAATTTCCATATTTTCTTTCCTTCTCCCTTTCCTTCCATCCAACCACACACGTTAGTATCAATTGAACCAATTTGGATTCCCTTAGCATGTTGTTCCATTGACTAGTCATCCACATCTATGTCAATTGAATTTCTATCCAACAACTACTAATGTGGTTGTGTGCTTGAATGCAAAAATTTGTGACCCCATGAATCCAAATTCTAATGAAATCCTTACAAATCCGCCACAATAGATGTTTTGCTTTTTGGGGAGTTTTAACTTTCCATAACAACCCCCACGGCTCGCTGCACCATTCACCTTTGTCCCTGATCAACTTTTTATATTCGGATCGAACCGAATAAATTCCGCTACTTTCTTCCTTCCATATAATCTTGTCCTCCTCGGCTGTAGCAAGTAAAGCGATGGAAAGTATGTAATTCGCTATATGTGTTGGAAAGAGAGAGATAATTTTCCTTTCGTCCCACTGCTTTTGGTTTGGAAGCATGAGTTGTTGCATTTTCAAATTGTGAACTGTGTGGTTTTGAGGTGCACTAACCCAACTATTATTACCGCTCCTCAACCATGGATCATGCATCACTTTTATTTTGCTTCCATCACCTGTCATCCATCTACAACCATGCAACAAAACTTGTCTAGATTTCCATATACCCCTCTAAACATAACTTGGATTATTACCAAGAACAACATCAAAGAGACAACAATTAGGAAAATACCTCGCTTTAAACGTTCCTGACACTAACGAGAGAGGTTTTGTGATAAAGTTCCATCCTTATTTCGCTACTATTGCTAAGTTGAAACACTTGAAAGTCACGGAATCCTAGCCCTCCTCTATCCTTGGAGACACCATTCTTTCCTGAGACAACCATTTGATGCCTCTATTATTGTTGCCTCTATTATTGTTACTTCCTCCCCACCAAAATGCATTAATCCATTCTTTCTAATTCTTTAATCAAAGTGTCCCATAGAAGATAAATACACATTACATAAGATGAAATAGTTTCCAAAATAGACACATTAATTTTTTTTTTTTTATATATATATATAAATAAAAATACAGTATATATTTTAAGAATAGTCTCGTGGGCAGCACTTATAAATAACCGTTAAGATTTTTTTTTAAATTAGTTTTTTTTTGTTTTTTTTTTATCAAGGTTTAAATTAGTTTTTTTTAAGTTAATGTTTCATTTAGCGTAAAATATAAGTGGTTAAGAATAGTCTCGTCTCGTGCAGCTGGCAGCACTTATAAATAACCGTTAAGTTTTTTTTTTTTTTTTTGTTTTTTTTGGTAAGGTTTAAATTAGTTTTTTTAAGTTAATGTTTCATTTGGCGTAAAATATATAAATTAGTTCTTTTAGTAAAGTGAAACACTTGACTCTGTTTTTGGGTTTTGACGGATGGAATTCTCTCCGATCACCGT
This sequence comes from Trifolium pratense, assembly GCF_020283565.1. NCBI lineage: Eukaryota > Viridiplantae > Streptophyta > Magnoliopsida > Fabales > Fabaceae > Trifolium > Trifolium pratense. The sequence continues at coordinate 47,963,920 of NC_060062.1, read as the reverse complement.
TCCCATTCCAAACCCTAGTCCTTCTCCACCGTGCGATCTTCCCAAATCCACAACCTTCCATTTCTTTTACGACGATGATGATGAATTCGGGAATCTCTTTCTCTTCGTCGCTGCAGTTATGGCTTTCGTCGGAGTCGCAATTTATAACCGTTTCTACATATCAGAATGTGCATGGACAAAGTTCCGTCGAACGGTTACGGTGGAATTGATATCGGAGAAACCAAATCCGATTTCGTCGAAGTCTTTTCCATTAGCGGTAGGAAGGATGCGGTTTTTTATTTCTTCTAAATCTTGCCGTTTCAGTTTTCTTCTCTGCACTTTTGGTAATCATCTAGTTTCCTCATTGTTGCAATCGTTTATCATGCGTTATCCTCATTGGTGAATTTTGAAACTGTTGCGTTTGATTTTAGAATTTGGCATTGGAACTTGTTTTCTAACTAGGGATGTAAATGTTGTTCACTGTTGTGTTTGATACTTCAGGATTCGTGTTTGCAATCAATCAAGAAAACTAAAGGAGATTTCTTTTTATGTGTTTGGGGTCAATGTTCTTGAAGAATCTTCAAACCCTAAAAATGTGTTTTCAATTCGTGTGGATAAAATACTAGACAGTTTCTTGATTCCACATTCAACGAATCTGCGGTCTCTCAAGGTAACCTTTAGGTTAATTCCTCTCTTTTTCCATTTGTTATTCATCATAGCTTTAGTTTTGTCCAATATATTCACTGCTCTAGAAAATTGGATTCATCTTATGGTGTTGAGGTTTTAGTAGAGAAAGTATGGGAATAGGAATCAAACTATTAGAGAGAAAATTGAGTTTTCTCTCCCATTGCACCAAAGGTCGGAATATTTTGGTGATTTGGTAATATGTGGAGAGAATTTATAGAAACAGTTGGAGGATAGTGGTTTTGTTTGATCCATGTAGCCGTATTCACCTGGTGTCTAAGGATTTAGTTACGGGTTGTTATGTGGTAGGGTTTTATGCCATCCTTTGTGATTGGGCATATTTGATAGATGAGTTAAGAACACAAGTACCAACCCTATGATAAATAGTGGATTTATTGAATTCAAAGTTTCAAATGTTTAAACTGTAAACTGTTTTCTCCAATATCCATTGTTGAATATTTGTGCATAAGTAGTACCGTAATAGTTGAACAAATGCAATCTTTAAGATAAGTCGGAGTTATGATATGTTGTCACATGGGATTTTTTATTTGGTTGACAAACATACTCGGTTTTTATTGGATTTTCAATGAATCTGTAGTCATCTCAAACATATTTATAGCATGAAATGCATGTCATAACGACCCTTGATGGAATGACAATAGAAATACATTTATCTATGCTGATAAATTGAGATAAATAATTTTGGATGCAAAATTTGACATTTTTTTGACATTTAATCCTACAAGGTTTTAATTCCATAAATTAGAATGATTTTATCGTGCCTTGTTGGAAATATGATATCTGAGGCTATATGGTTCAAAATTCGATGAATTGGAAAGATGATGATATTGAATACGAAATTTGATATTTAGGTTATGTGGTCCCGAATTTGATAAACTGAATTGGTGGAGAATGACAATGAATGCTAAATTTGATCTTTGGATTATGTGGTTCGGAATTTGATAAACTGAATCGACGGAGAATGACATTGGAGGCGAACTTTGATATATGGATTATGTGGTTCAAAATTTGATAAACTGAATTGACGGAGAATTACATCGGATACAAAATTTGATATTTGGATTGTGTGGTCTAAATTTGATAAACTGAATTGACCGAGATGGATTATGTGGCCCTAAGTTTGATATACTGAATTGACGGAGAATGACATTAGATATGAAATTTGATATGTAGATTATGTGGTTTGGAATTTCATAAACTGAATTTGACGGTGACTGACATTGGATACAAAATTTCATATTTGGATCATACTGAATTGACTGTACCGTGTCTTGTAATGATTGTCATCTGAATTTGATGTATTTGATCATTGTTCATCTCTCTATTTTTTTAGTGTTTGATATTCTCCTTCAGATGCGAAATATTATTAAAAGGAGAGATATCTTTTGAGTAAAAGAAATATAAAACGTTTTGATTGAACTTTCAATAAATCTGCAGTCCCTTAAAGGTATGCTTTGTAACTATTCTGAATTGGATTTCTTTCCATCTTTTGGACTTGTCTAGTTTTGTATACATTGTTTTTTGATTGGGTCTTCAATGATTCTGAAGTCCTTTTAAGTTTACCTGATAGTTGGTCTAAATTTGATTTCTTAGTCTGTTGTTCGTCGATCTCTTTTTCCATCGTTGATTATTTGTGCCTAAGTAGCACATTAGTAGTTGAACAAATGAAATCTTTAAGATAAGTGGGAAGTTATGATATGATGTCACTAAATTTAAAAAATCAATTGGAATTTTTTCCATTTTTGACCCGTTGTCCTTGGGATTTATTGATTTATCAAGTTTTGTCTTTGGTTGAAAAACATACTCTGTTTTGATTGGAATTTCAATGAATCTGCAGTCCCCTCAAACATATTTATAACATGAAATGCATGTTTTAAGTGGAATTATAAGACAATGCAGTCCTCTCATTTTAATGGAATTACAATAGAAACACATTTATCTATGGTGATAAATTATGATAAATAATTTTGTGAGCGAATTTTGACATTTAATTCCTACATGGTTTTAATTCAATAAATTAAAATGATTGCATTGTGTTGTGCCTTGTTGGAAATATGATATTTGAGGCTATATGGTTAAAAGTTCGATAAATTGGAAAGATGTTGGTATTTTGCTGTGCCCGAATGATATTGGATACGAAATTTGTTATTTAGATTATGTGGTCCTAAATTTGATAAACGGAATTGATGGATAATGACAATAGATGCGGAATTTGATATTTGAATTATGTGGTTCAAAATTTGAAAAACTGAATTGACGGCGAATTACATGGGATAAAGAATTTGATATTTAGATTATGTGGTCTAAATTTGATAAACTGAATTGACGGAGATGGATTATGTGGTCATAAGTTTGATTTACTGAATTGACGGAGAATGGCATTAGACATGGAATTTATATTTGGATCATGTGGTTAGGAATTTGATAAATTGAATTGACGGCGAATGACATTGGATACAAAATTTGATATTTGGGTCATACAGAACTGACAGTACCTGTGTCTTATAATGATTGTCATATGAATTTGATTTATTTGATCTATTGTTCATCTCTATATTTTTCAGTGTTGGGTAGTCTCCTTCAGATGCGAAATATTAATAAAGGAAATTGCTACTTATCACGAGAGAAACCTCCCGACAATTTCACGAGTGCAAGTTTTACTTAATATATATCATAAACTAAAACCATGACCCCCCTGTTTTCCGCTAAACAACAATTTTAATTGGCCAAAATGGAATTCGTGATCAATTCGTGAAAAATCCATCGGGATAAATAGCACTGCTCATTAATAAAAGGAGAGTTATAGTTTGAGTAACAAAAACATGAAACGTTTTGATTGAACTTTCAATAAGTCTGCTGTCCCTTAAATGTAAGCTTCGTAACTATTCTGAACTTGATTTCTTTCCATCTTTTGGAATTATCTAGTTTTGTGTTTTGTTTAGCAAACATACATTTTTTTGATTGGTTCTTCAATGAATTTGAAGTCCTTTTAAGTTTACCTGATAGTTTGTCTGAATTTGATTTTTTAGTCAGTTGTTCAACTCTTTCATTTTCCATCGTTGATTATTTGTGCCTAAATATCACAGTGATAGCTGGAGGGATGCATTGTCTACCAAGTTTTGTCTTTGGTTGACAAACATTCTCCGTTTTGATTGGAGCTTTACTGAATGTACAGTCATTTGAAACATATTTATAACATGAAATGCATATTATGATGCTCCTTAATGGAATGACACAATAGAAACACTCAGGTGCTCCTTAATGGAATGACACAATAGAAACATATTTATAACATGAAATGCATATATGATTGTGGGTTCTTACTCTCTTTTCAAATGTCCCAAAATAAGCTCTCAGGTGCTGCATTTTGTATTTGATGAGATATGAAGTTTTCTTGTTCTCATATTACTTTTCATGCTCTTAATTGAATGTGTTATTTCTGCTAGACTGTTTCTCCCTACAAATCTGCACAATCGAGCCTTATATATCTGATTTGATTTCCTGTGCAGTCTTTCAGCTGAATTCGCAGTGATTGGATCACATAGTGTATATACTTGTGGGAATCTATACCAAATTGAGATAAATAGAAATACATTTATCTATGCTGATAAATTGAGATAAATAATTTTGGATGCAAAATTTGACATTTTTTTGACATTTAATCCTACAAGGTTTTAATTCCATAAATTAGAATGATTTTATCTTGCCTTGTTGGAAATATGATATCTGAGGCTATATGGTTCAAAATTCGATAAATTGGAAAGATGATCATATTGAATACGAAATTTGATATTTAGATTAAGTGGTCCCGAATTTGATAAACTGAATTGACGGAGAATGACAATGAATGCTAAATTTGATCTTTGGATTATGTGGTTCGAAATTTGATAAACTGAATTGACGGAGAATGACATTGGATGCGAACTTTGATATTTGGATTATGTGGTTCAAAATTTGATAAACTGAATTGACGGAGAATTACATCAGATACAAAATTTGATATTTGGATTGTGTGGTCTAAATTTGATAAACTGAATTGACCGAAATGGATTATGTGGCCCTAAGTTTGATATACTGAATTGACGGAGAATGACATTAGATATGAAATTTGATATGTAGATTATGTGGTTTGGAATTTCATAAACTGAATTTGACGGTGACTGACATTGGATACAAAATTTCATATTTGGATCATACTGAATTGACTGTACCGTGTCTTGTAATGATTGTCATCTGAATTTGATGTATTTGATCATTGTTCATCTCTCTATTTTTTTAGTGTTTGATATTCTCCTTCAGATGCGAAATATTATTAAAAGGAGAGATATCTTTTGAGTAAAAGAAATATAAAACGTTTTGATTGAACTTTCAATAAATCTGCAGTCCCTTAAAGGTATGCTTTGTAACTATTCTGAATTTGATTTCTTTCCATCTTTTGGACTTATCTAGTTTTGTATACATTGTTTTTTGATTGGGTCTTCAATGAATCTGAAGTCCTTTTAAGTTTACCTGATAGTTGGTCTAAATTTGATTTCTTAGTCTGTTGTTCGTCGATCTCTTTTTCCATCGTTGATTATTTGTGCCTAAGTAGCACTTTAATAGTTGAACAAATGAAATCTTTAAGATGAGTGGGAAGTTATGATATGATGTCACTAAATTTAAAAAATCAATTGGAATTTTTTCCATTTTTGACCGGTTGTCCTTGGGATTTATTGATTTATCAAGTTTTGTCTTCGGTTGAATAACATAATCTGTTTTGATTGGACTTTCAATGAATATGCAGTCCTCTCAAACATATTTAAATGCATGTTTTAAGTGGAATTATAAGACAATGTAGTCCTCTCATTTTAATGGAATTACAATAGAATCACATTTATCTATGGTGATAAATTATGATAAATAATTTTGGGTGAGAATTTGGACATTTAATTCTTACATAGTTTTAATTCGATAAATTAAAATGATTGCAGTGTTGTGCCTTGTTGATATTTGAGGCTATATGGTTAAAAATTCGATAAATTGGAAAGATGATGGTATTGTGCCTGAATGATATTAGATACGAAATTTGTTATTTAGATTATGTGGTCCTAAATTTGATAAACGGAATTGACGGATAATGACAATTAGATGCGGAATTTGATATTTGGATTATGTGATTCAAAATTTGAAAAACTGAATTGATGGCGAATTACATGAGATACAAAATTTGATATTTGGATTTTGTGGTCTAAATTTGATAAACTGAATTGACGGAGATGGATTATGTGGTCCTAAGTTTGATTTACTGAATTGACGGAGAATGGAATTCGACATGGAATTTATATATTTGGATCATGTGGTTCGGAATTTGATAAATTGAATTGACGGCAAATGACATTGGATACAAAATTTGATATTTGGGTCATACGGAATTGACAGTACCTGTGTCTTATAATGATTGTTATATGAATTTGATTTATTTGATCTATTGTTCATCTCTAGATTTTTCAGTGTTGGGTATTCTCCTTCAGATGCGAAATATTAATAAAAGGAGAGATATAGTTTGAGTAACAAAAATTTCAAACATTTTGATTGAACTTTCATTAAGTCTGCTGTCCCTTAAATGTAAGCTTCGTAACTATTCTGAACTTGATTTCTTTCCATCTTTTGGAATTATCCAGTTTTGTTAATTTCTTTTCATCTCTTGGAATTATCTAGTTTTGTGTTTTGTTTAGCAAACATACATTTTTTTGATTGGTTCTTCAATGAATTTGAAGTCCTTTTAAGTTTACCTGATAGTTTGTCTGAATTTCATTTTTTAGTCCGTTGTTCAACTCTTTCTTTTTCCATGGTTGATTATTTGTGCCTAAATAGCACAGTGATAGCTGGAGGGATGCATTGTCTACCATGTTTTGTCTTTGGTTGACAAACATTCTCCGTTTTGATTGGACCTTTACTGAATCTACAGTCCTTTGAAACATATTTATAATATGAAATGCATGTTATGATGCTCCTTAATGGAATGACAATAGAAACACTTTTATCTAAGCCGATAAATTGAGATGACCAATTTTGGTTGTGAAATTTGACATTTAAGTCTACATGATTTTAAATTAGAATGATCGTATTGTGCCTCTTTGGATGGAAAATATGATATTTGAAGTTATATGGTTCAAAATTCAATAAATTGGTAGGATGATGATATTGTGCGCAAATGAGATTGGATACGAAATTTGATTTGTATTAGCCCGTCCTAAATTTGAGAAACTGAATTGATGGAGAATGACATTGGATACGAAATTTGATATTGGAATTATATCGTCCTAAATTTGATAAACTGAATTGACGGAGAATGTTATTATATACTGTTCTGGGTGAGATTTAAGATTTTATAAGTCGATTTTTTCCATCCGGATAGATGGGCCCGAACATCTGCTGATCATTTCAAAGGGCTTGATCCGCCTAAGAGAGTAGAACACTTGGAAAGTATAATCGCCTTTCATAAGTCGGCTAAGTAACTGGTAAGATAGGCGGATCAAGCCCTTTGTATCGGCAACAATGCCTTTAATAAGCCGACTTACAGTTACTGGATTAGAAACCTTCGTAAGAATTGGATGCCTTTTTAGTTGTTTTTCTCAAACCTGGCATGATGCTTTTGAATTTTGATGATATTTTATTTGTTTAAATCAAAGTGATGGCTACCTAAGTGTTGATGAACTGAAATGTATACTCGGGCTTAGCAAAATGTTGCATCTAGAAGCGAGAAAGTTTCAAATCCCCCTCCCCACATGAGGCTCTTCACACGATTCAAACCACCAGTAGACAAGCACATGAGTACAATCATAAAGGGAAGACATATGTCAAAGAAGAAAGGTGTGAAACGAAAAATGAGCAAAATTGGGAAAATAAACTAAGTTGCCAAGTGAAGTGGCAGCAGCAAATGAGTCATCGATCAAACTTTTCTCGATGCCATCACGTGGCCAGCAATACTTTTCACTTTCAAAGGATTCAATTTTTGTCTGCGTTTCAAAAGTCCAGTCCTCTAGCACTCAGTCCTCTATGGTAGGTGACTAGGCGGCGGTGATGCCGGCTGAGTTGACTAAGATGTGAACCCGCGGGTGGAAGGCTTCTCGGCGGAATCGAAGAGAAACTTTACACCGACTGGATTGGAGATGTCGGCGCGGACAGTTATGGCTCGTAGTTGGAAATGTAGTTAATGACGAGTCTGGCACCGAGTGAAGCTAGGTGGAGTGCTATGTCTTCGCCAATTACGCTGGAGGAGCCGGTGACGATTGCGACTCTGTCTTGGAGCGGTTATGAAGTAGCCCTGGCAGTGTGAACCAATTTCGTTCAGGTGCCTTCAATCCTTTATTTTTTCTTTCTTGATATCTTAGAACTATTATGAGAAATGTTTGGATTTGTGACCTCAATTTATGATTTTGATCAAGGGAATGATGATATTCTAAAATGCAAATCATCAGACTGCTGATGAACATCTAATGATATGATCCACTTACTTTAGATTGATATTTATTTATTCATTATTTGAATAAGAGGTGTACAATGAATGTCACAATCTCCAAAAGTTTGCCTGGAAATTGAAATTATATGTTATAATCTAATTAGTGAGGGGAAAACAAATTTGAACATTTAAAGGCACTATTTGGTAGAAATTGAATTAGTTGGTATGTTATGTTTGTTGTTTCTGTCATCAACTGATTAAAGAAAAGTTTGAATGAGAAATGTAAATAAAGCAGATGAATGATACAAATGTGAAGTGTGTTTGATTGATTACTCTCTTTGTCATTGGCTGAACACATATATGTTATGTTTTCTTACTCTTAGGACATGATTGAGTGTTCCACTTTTCTCACTCTTAGTACATACTCCCTCCATATCACAATATATGTCGTTTTTACACTTCTACACATATTAAGAAAGGTAATTAATGTTGTATGGAAAAGAGAGATTATGAGTTGATTTACAAAATTGTCCTTCATTTATGGTATGAAAAAAATAAATCGAATAATTGAAAGAAGAGAGAGTAATAAATAGTTAAGGGTATAATAGGAAAAATAGCATTAAATGCTTCATTGGTATTATAAAGCGACATATATTGTGGTACAAATTTTTTCCCCAAAGTGACATATATTGTCGTATGGAGGGAGTATATGATTGCGGGTTCTTACTCTCTTTTCAGATGTCCCAAAATAAGCTCTCAGGTGCTGCACTTTGTATTTGATGAGATATGAAGTTTTCTTGTTCTCATATTACTTTCATGCTCTTAATTGAATGTGTTATTTCTGCTAGACTGTTTCTCCCTACAAATCTTGCACAATCGAACCTTTTATAGCTGATTTGATTTCCTGTGCAGTCTTTCAGCTGAATTCGCAGTGATTGGATCACATAGTGTATATACTTATGGGAATCTATACCAAATTGAGATAAATAGAAATACATTTATCTATGCTGATAAATTGAGATAAATAATTTTGGATGCAAAATTTGACATTTTTTTGACATTTAATCCTACAAGGTTTTAATTCCATAAATTAGAATGATTTTATCGTGCCTTGTTGGAAATATGATATTTGAGGCTATATGGTTCAAAATTTGATAAATTGGAAAGATGATCATATTGAATACGAAATTTGATATTTAGATTAAGTGGTCCCGAATTTAATAAACTGAATTGACGGAGAATGACAATGAATGCTAAATTTGATCTTTGGATTATGTGGTTCAAAATTTGATAAACTGAATCAGGGACGGAGGCAGGCAGGGGTTATGTGGGCACTTGCCTGCACAAACTTTTTGAGAAAATTTTTTATATGCTACTCCACCACATTCACCCATCATCAATTAGTAATTTTTAGTGTTGATATTTTAACTAGTCCCCTACATTCACCCATCATCAATTGAAAAGTAACTAGGCTCAATTCAAGTCATTGTCAAGGCAATATCAATATTTGTTTGGTAATACAAATAAGCTATCTTATAATTTCAAGTTCATTTGAAATAGTTATTTTTGAGCTTATGTATAAAATTGGATCTATCTATAAAAGAAAGATTTTTTAGATTATATATTTAATGTTACAAATTTATATATTTGGTGCCCCACTATTGAAAAATCCTGGCTCCGTCACTGAACTGAATTGACGGAGAATGACATTGGATGCGAACTTTGATATTTGGATTATGTGGTTCGAAATTTGATAAACTGAATTGACAAAGAATTATATCGGATACAAAATTTGATATTTGGATTGTGTGGTCTAAATTTGATAAACTGAATTGACCGAAATGGATTATGTGGCCCTAAGTTTGATATACTGAATTGACGGAGAATGACATTAGATATGAAATTTGATATGTAGATTATGTGGTTTGGAATTTCATAAACTGAATTTGACAGTGAATGACATTGGATACAAAATTTGATATTTGGATCATACTGAATTGACTGTACCGTGTCTTGTAATGATTGTCATCTGAATATGCTGTAAAAAATTACCACAATGTTGATTGGGAGGAATTGTGTCCTTTGCTGCTTGCTCAATACTTGAATATGTTTGAGGAAGGTTATATTCTCAGAGGTAGAAAAGATGCTTTTCAAAATGCACTTGCAGGACCTTTGGGTTGTGAACCGAAAGCTAAAGCAATGAATAATTAAATGGGTGGTGGTTGTGATGTAGTATCAGCTAGCTATGTCTAGAGCACAACAAAGCTCTATCAGTAGAATTGAAGAAATTAGAAATATGACACACATTCTTACCTTTCAGATTTTTTGACATAAGATTTTTGTGCTTAGCACCTTTGACTTATATTTTTGTTTGAAGAAATCATCCCTATCTTAAAGAAAGATGTTTTACTTTGGTTTTAATTGCTTATCTATCATAGATTGATGGTCCTGTTTTGCACCTTCAGCAATTTGAACTAATAAAAAGAATTGAATACACATGAAATTAATAATCATAGGGAATGCCTTCATAAGATTTGCTCATGTGATAAATTTGTGTTATTCTTTTTGTTTGTGTTTAACATAGCAAAAACGGTTAAAGTAAGTGTTAGCACATGTACTTGAAAGTTACTTTTCCTGTGCTGTAGAAAAGTTTGTTCACTGATTTCGTCATGACAATGTGATAAGTTTAAGAATATATTCAATTGATCTATTCTACTGCATTTTATTTTATGAGAAATCACAAATATCTCCTCTCTTCTAGTTGTGCTACCAAGTCAATCCTACCTATGATTTATTCTTATTTCTATTTTCTAATACCTGTGATTTGTCTTGTTAACAAGTATTAGTATTAATGATGCATTGACATCTGGCTCAGTCATCTTTGAACTGTCTACTGGGAAGTATAGTATCTGTTCTTCATGGTTCAGATAAAACCAAATTGGATTGGAGTAAAAGGTATAATAAAGTTTGCTTTTGGAATAGCTGGTGCTCTTCTTTATCTGCATGAAAATTGTGAAAGGTGAATAATTCAGAGATATGAAGGCAGGGAAGAAATAAAAATCAAAATTATTGAAACAATAATATGTGGAATTCTTTTATCCTTTGACTAAATTTGTGGAGAAGCTTGGTGGAGACCTGGAATCTTTTGTACCAGCACCCAACAAAGGATTCTATCTTCGAGAAATTGAGGTATTCTATTTAAATCCCAATTACTTTTTATATTGACAAGCAAACTAAGGAACCAGAAGACATAATATTAATACCAAAAGGTGATTGTCCTTTAACATCCCAGTTCTTAATAATTAATAATTTGATGGAGTGGTTTGCATATTGATGGAATTGTTTGCATATTGGTGGAGTTATTCTACATAAGAAATGCTCAAAAGAGTAGACATAGAACACAAATGTCCTCTGTAAGGTCTGCTGATAAAATTAACCTAGGAAAGAATTTGAGTTCATTGATTGAACTACCCTACATTTTACTAGCCTACCATAGAGTTTTCATCTTGTATACTCCATATGTGAATTTTAAGAAGTAATATCGCTCACATATCACTATTTTAACTTAAGTCATAATAGAAAATATATAGTTGCATAGTAAGTAACTCTAGTACAATAACAGGATGTCTCAGTATGTATGTAGAATTCTCATGATTTGTTTTTTCTTTCTTCAGTTTGAGTACTTTAATTTGTTTCTGTCCAATATTAGCATCTCAATTGAGACATAGTAATCTAAAACTCCAGCCAACACTTACTAGTAGTATGTTTGAAGTTCTTCCTAATATTAGTTGTTAACATGTTGCCAAACATGCTTGTATATGTACTTGATCGGTACTCGTCTCCATTGTGATCCAATGTGAGCCAATATGCATATTTTGTTTGAAGATACATATGCAATGGTGTTTAGTAGTCCTGATTGTCCAATCCATTTGTACATATACCAATTTTATAAACCATCGTGCTTAGTTCATATCTACTGCAGTGATTATATTGTCCATTTGTCTTTGAGCGCTTTTTCATCTTGAATTTGTGTCCAGAGAGTTTGAAATGTCAACTGTGCAAATACTTACAACCTTGTTATTCTTTGCTTTATGCATACCTTCTATCTGACTGTTAGGAAGTAATAGACTTAAGTGTTGGCTGAATCTTTTAGTGGGGAAGGAAACTATCTTTTTCTATAATGGCATTAAGAACATGTAATCATTGCAAAATCTCGATGTTCCATATTTCTTAACCAACACAATAGGAGAAGAAAACGGACTAGTACTAGGTTGAATGATACCTTGTGGTAACATCTCATGTACCATCTTTTCTATTTGCTCTTTTTGACTAGAAACTGTGATATCATGATCATTCATTTGCATGGTTAATACTTTCATGTACCCTAAACAATCATCTTTTGTCCATTCCCCACTAATACTTGACACTGTTGAGCGGCCTCAATGGGAAGTTTCAAAGGAATGAATGATGTGAGTTTGCATAAAATTGTCTGAACTACATCCACCCAATAAAATAAACCACTTACAAAGTCAATGCTGCCTTTAAATTTGGTTATGCCAAAACATCCCTTCCTTTCATGGCATTTATAGGGATAAGTGATGTTCAGTTGTATTTTGGAATTCCGTGGATGTCATTAGTTGGTAAGTCTTCATCATCAAATTGGAGCAACATATGAGGTGCTTTTGTTGGGGGCACTTGTGAGAAAAAGAGAATTTATCATCACAACAATAACATAATCCTTTTTCTTTCCTCAATTGCATTTCAGCTGAGGATATTCTTTTGATGTTTGGATTTTTTCTAGTGTAAGTGCATAGGTCGTTGGTAGGGTAGGTAAGAAAGTTTTAGAAAGAAAAAATCAAGAAGTTTCTAATATTAACCCTCTTGGGGTTGACTTAGGGATGAGAATGGGTAGGGTATGGGTAGGGTACTATAGTATCCATCTCCATATCCGCGGATTGAAAAAAATACCCGTACCCATCCCCATACCCGCGTGGGTAACAACTTTTGCCTCTATCCCCATACCCTATGGGTACCTAGGTACCCGTACCCGTTACCCGCATTTTTACTAAAAATAAATTGATCAATTATAAAATATCATATAATTTTAATAGAATTAAAAGAATTTCAAAGATTTTAATATTGACTAATGAAAATTATAAACAAAATTATTACTAACCTTATGTTAAAGTTCATATTTATGTTAAATATTCACATTATTTTTATATTAGGTTATAAATAAGCATTTTTATTAAAAATATGTAATAGTTTAATAGAGTTGTATTATTTTAAATTGATTTACATATATTATAATATAATAATATAAATAAAATAAATATATATTATGCGGGTATGGGGCGGGGTGGGTACTAAAGTACCCGTACCCGCACCCATACCCGTTCATTTTTACGGGTAATTACCCATACCCGTGCCCGTACCCAAAATGCGGGCTTTTACCCTACCCATTTTGGGTAATTTTTGCGGGTACCCTCTGGGTATGGGTCAAATTGCTATCCCTGGGTTGATTTAGTGGTGTTGGCTTGGATCCTTGGAGCATGCTCATCTCAAGGTCTCAGGTGGGATTCCCACCGGTGCCAATTTCGGTGGGCTAGTCCATACAAAGCAAAAAAATTTGGCTTTAAATGGGGCTCCCGCAAGTGGGTGATGGGATTGGTCCCCTTGGATTTGTCGGTCCTTTAGCCGGATACTAAGTTTTCAAAAAAAGAAGTTTTCAAATTGTCACAGCAGGGCTAGGGCAAAAAAAAAGGGTTTAAATAGGGGCTCATAATTAGGATAATTAGAGGACCAAATGTCTTGGCAATTGAGTTTTTTAACGGCTCTAGTTGGGATAGGGGTTCAGTGAATTAACAAATATACTGACTGCAGTGCAGTTGGCCACATCTAAACCGTCCGATCAAGATCGAACGGTTCAGATTTTATAATCTGACCTTAAAATCTGAGCCGTCTGATCTTGATCAGACGGTCTAAATCTACTGACTGCATGCAGTCAACTTCACACAATCCAAATCCCTCTTGTTGGGATGTATGTAGACACTTACTGTTTGTTTGGCTAGACTAAAAAACTGACTTATAGTTATGTCTTATAGCTTACTCCCTTTGGCCTTATTTATAAGCAAAAGTCAACAAAATTTTTTGGCCTTAAATATAAGCAAAAGAGTTTATTTAATGCTATTCTTCCAAAATTACCCTCATTAATTGTTCTACTTTTTAAAATGATTGTAGAGTTCCAATGCAAATTTAAGGTCATTTTAGGAATTGTAGTAAAAATTTTACATAAAATCAAGACAAACAAGTATCTTCTTAATAAGTGTGCAAATAAGAATATTTGCTTACAAAAGAGGTCGGAGTAGTATAAGCTAAAAGATTTATTTGGTAACAGACTTTTCACTATGAGCTTATAGTTTTTTTTTTTTTTTTTTTGAATAAGCCAAAATGAGATATATATAATAAATAATAGTCATTCAGCACAAGACGTGCCGAGAAGACTAGACAAGGTTACAAATAAAGTCAAATAAATTCAAAAACAGGAACCAAAAGAAATTATACAAGGCCTAGGCTAAACAAAGGACTAGACCACCAACTATGGCGATTCAAAGCTAAAGTGCTACTCGTCGCTTTTAACCACCTATAAGAGAAAGTTTTGATCTTGTCCAACATATGATGCACCGAGTTTGTTGAGCCCCTAAACAATCTGTGATTTCTTTCGGTCCACACAACCTATACACAAGCAAGCCAAATGAGTTGCATAAAAGAACGTCGTGCTCGAAGACAACCTGCTGAATCTGTAAACTGAACAAAGTGATCTGAAAAAGTCTGAGCAGTCACCAAAGAAGAGCCAATCCAAGAACTGGCAAGAGACCAAAGAGCGCCAAAGGTGCTGTAGGAGATGAACAAGTGCTGAGCCGACTCAACCTCTCTGCAACCAGAAACACAAAGACGAGCCTCCGCAGATAAGATCCCTCGAGTAATCAGGTTGGCTTTGGTAGGTAATCTGCAAGAGTCGTCAGACACAAATGGAAACCTTCAAAGGAATCTGACGGTGCTAGATAAGACCTGACGCAACATCTAAAGTAACTACATCTTGGGTCGTCAGAAGCTGATAAGCACCATGAACCGTGTAACCGTCATCCAGGTCAGACTGCCACTTCCACCTATATGAAACATGGTCCTGCAAAGAGATGGTAAGTAGAAAAGACTGACATTCCCCCAACATTTCCTCCTCCCACGCCCTCAACTAACGCCGCCACACCCACGCCTCTCCTCCAGCCTCCCACCCACGCATAAACATCTCAGCCACTGAGGCCGATTTTTTTTTTTACCAGGTCAAACAGCCGCTCGTTCCGGTCCCGCAACGAGGTACCATCCACCTAGGGATCAGTCCAGAAAAAAGTGTCTGACCCATCCCCCACCCGTCTCGAAACATGCTCTCTAAACCACCCTCTCTCTGCCTCACCTCCACCATCTCGAATGCGCGCCAACTGCCTCCACCACGTCGACCCACGCGCTCCACCCTCACACAATCTACCTCTCTCAACCCAATATCGTCCTGCCAACACTTGGAACCACAAACCCTCACTATCCACTAACAACCTCCAACACCACTTGCCCAGTAGGACCAAGTTAAACTCCCTCAACTGCCTAAACCCCAGACCCCTATACTCCTTACGCAAGCAAATAGTTTTCCAATTAATCCAAGACACTTTCCTTAGATCCTCACTTCCCTCCCAAAAAAATTTAATCAAAATAGATTCAATATAAGAGATAATACCTGAGGGAGCTTTAAAGAAGGAAAGGGCATAGACAGGCAAGTAGGCCAACACAGATTTAAGCAAAACTAAACGACCACCAAAAGAGAGGAATCAACTCCTCCAACTCGATAAACGATTCTTTAAACGATCCAAAACTGGTTCCCAAAAACGTAAACACCTGGGATCCTTGCCAATAAGAAGGCCCAAATAAAGGAAAGAAATTTTCCTCACTTTACAACACAGAGCTGATGCCGCCTCACCTAACCAAAAACCAGGGATATTAACCCCAACCAGCATGCTTTTGTGAAAATTCACTCGCAAACCAGACATAGACTCGAACAACACAAGGACAGCCCGTAGAGCCCGGACATTCACCCATCTCTTAGTCCCCATCAACAACGTATTATCGGCAAACTGAAGATGTGACACCGACACTGGAGCATACTCACCCACACTAAGCCCCGTGAACTGATTTCGCTCCACCATAGCTTCCATCACCCTGTCTTAAACCCCTCTCAAGAGGAGACTCATCAGTCGGACTGCCATTAACCAAAACTGAAGTTGTAGCCGTACACACACATTCTTTAATCCACTTCCTCCAAAGGGTTGGAAAACCCATTTTCCCCATCCAAATAACCCCAATCAATTGAGTCATAAGCCTTCTTAAAATCGACTTTGAAATTCTGGTATAGCAGAACCAGATGTTGTATAGAATGTCGAGACATCTGGTCTGACATGAATAACACGGCAAGGCATATAACATTAAAACGGATACTGGGGAATAATGTTTGATCAGATGTTCCAACATTCAACTTAGAGAGAATGTCATACTTAATGTTGGAACATCTTACGAAACATAATAAAATCAACAAGTAAATAAACTGCATAGGAAATTGTTAACCCAGTTCAGCCAAACTGCCTACTCTGGGGGATACTAATCCAGGAAGGAAATCCACTAATAGCTCTAGTCACTAAGACCTCCAGCAAACCCTTTGAATTTACGTCTTACACTAAGACCTCCAGCAAACCCTCGGTTTACGTCTTACACTAAGACCTCCAGCAAATCCTAGGTTTACGCCTTATGACCTCGACACTACTCATGCAACTTCTGCCTAGGAACTCCTAGACATGAGATCCCATCTCACTTCCACACAGCCAACACAACCTGTGTTGTTCATATAATGTTGAATAAAATGTGGTGACAATCACCGTGACATATTTTACTCTTGCTTAAAAGCTTCGAGTAAATCACACACAGTTAACTCCGTACTTCAAAGCTTAGGAGTAACCTTAAAACATTACAACTCAATAAAACACAGTCCTACTCAAGTATCAAATCAATACGTGAGAGGCTCACAAACACTATCTCCTTGCTTAAAAGCTTCGGAGATATTACAATACTCTACTCATTACCTAAAGGTTTCTGAGTGAGGACATAGTGACCATCTCACAACCCGAGTGGTTCACTTACACCAACTCTCCTAGAGAGTGGCTTAAAGACACGAAACCCTAAAGACTACATCTTTGATGAACAATGGTTTCGGTTACTAAAATCTTGGCCTTGAGTCTTCTTTATATAGACAGAGCTAGCACGCTCCTGATCTTCCAAGATAAGCTTCAGAACACAGCTGGTCTTTGAGTCACGTCCAGCTAAGCAAATCAGACCTTAATAAAAACTTTCCTAAAATAGTTGATCCTCTTTAGGAAATAAATAATGTGTTGAATCATTCCATTAAGTCTTGATAAGAACATATCTGCACTAATAACGTCTTGATCAGATCAAATCTTGATATACACGTTTGTAGAGTGGATTTCCATATATAGCAGATACGTGTAATAAATGCGCGAGATTTGGGCAATCTGACTGTCGTACCCAAACATGTTACAACATTTGGTCCAACATCTTTTGTACCTAACATGTTGAAACATTTGGTCCAATATCTGTTGAGGCAAAATCCATTTTAGTGTTTTAATGACAACAAACCTTATGGAATAAATGTTAAGTTTTATGAATGGTGATCTACTGATGTTTGCACTTGAGTTTTTGTTGAAAGATAGGTAATGACAAAAGTGGACAAGCTAGAAGCCACTCACATCAACAAGTGCATTTTAGATACTCAAATAATGAAAGAATCGGAGTAGCATCAGATGATCATAACAATAGCATCACAAGCTTCATGAAGATTTTTAAAGGATGTTGTTTGAATCATAAGAGGTTTCATTTGAAGATTCAAACAAGAAAGCAAGTTTCATGGTTAATAGTCTTCCTCATCACCACAAAATTCACAATGAATATTAAAGATTCAAGGAAGAATATGAAGATCATATTTGATGGAAATACTTGCATCACAAGCTACACAAGAACATATTTGATGCTATCATGTCAAAACTCACATTGAGTTTTGTCACATGCTTTGAGGATTTACTACTACAATTAACATCAATGGAAATGATGCATATGTTGAAGATCTTCAAAACCTACTCAAAGTTTCATCTTAGCTTCTCAAGACAAGAATGATCTAAGAATGATTTTCCATGAATTTACAAAGGAGCTTATGCACCACAAGGCATAAAAGTTTCAATCATTGTCTAAGCTAGAAAATGATAATCCTCATGATGAGTACTCCCACGCCTCCACTAAAAGCATCTCAAAGTACTCAATGAACAAGCAACAATGTGTGCAAAACATCAAGAGGAATTGTGGAAAGTTTTGCAGCAACATGAAGATCCCTCTTTAAGAAAATCTTGAGATACTGTTTCAAGAATGATCTGAGAACATTCTTAGCAGACAGACTGCAGCTTTGACAAATAAGCACGTTTTGGAATAAGTGCTTTCTGGTTTTTCAAGTCAACTAAGAACAAAACAAATAAGCACTTTACAATGGATTTATGGACCAAATCACTACAGGAGATAATCTCTTTTGGGATCAACAACATGTGATGGAATTTAAGTATATGCTTTCCTAGTCACATATCATGAAGAAAACCATGAGCTTGATCAATTGTGGTATTGGCCAACCAATGAATACATCTGATATAATATCATGGACCAATCACAATGGAACAACCAGATTCTAAACTATGAGTTGTGATGTACTTGCAAAATGACTATGTTGGAACATTCTTCAATGGTGTTGTCATACAAGTACATTTTTGTCTCACATGCCTTTGTACTAATCCAGCTGGTTTATTCCCAAGCTAAGGCTATCTCTGAGTTGTCCTTGAGCCTACTGAACAGCTGCATATCACAAAGGAAATAGAGATGAAGGTTCATCACAATTGGCTGGTGCAGTCAAGACTGTTTCAAGACTGATGCAAGACTGATCCTGCACACAGTTTTTCAAAACCATTTCCAACTGTCATAAGTCCTTTTCTGAGCATCCAAACGGCTATATCTGATACATGACAGTGGGAGGAAGTAAGAAACAACTCATATGTACTTGGTAACAGCTCACACACATTTGGATCTTATGGATCAAAGCCAAATGGAAATCAAGACTGGTTCAAGACTGATTCAAGAACGTTCCTGCACACAGTTTTGCAAAACCATCTCCAACTGTCATGAGTCCTTTTACTGAGGTTCCAAACGGCTATATCTGACCTCTGACATTGGAAGGATGCAGGAAACAACTCATTTGTACTTGCTTACAGCTCACACATATTTGGCTCTTGTGGATCAAAGCAAAATGAAGTTCAAGACTGTTCCAAGACTGAACAGAGAACCTGTCAAATATGCAGAAGTTGTCTGCTGCTTGTGGAGCACTGAGTAACAGCTCTTTTTTGCCCTCTAACTGATATACTTGAAGGCCAAGCTTCAACCTCAAGCAAGCATCTATAAAAGGCAAGCAAATCCAAGAGAAAGAGCAAGAGTTCAAGCTACAAATCATCAATTACTTGTTTTTGTCTACAAGTCCTAAAACTCTTCTTTCATCACTCAAACTCAGACTCTTCATTCACATCATACTTCTGAGTTTATTGAGTGTTTCTATTTGCTTCTCAAACAACCTTTGAGTTTCTACAAGCAAATTTCTCAAGAGACCACTTTTCAACATAATCCACTTTTAAGTGGTTATATCTTTGTCTCTCAATTTTACCACTCACACTCCAGCTCTCTATCAACCTATTGGATCACAATATTACTGAGTGTATTGAGTGTATTTTGTATAAGCTTCTCAAACTAGTTTTGAGTTTGTGTATAAGCTTAGATCCAGAACAACTTCCTTTGTAAAAGAAGATGGCTCAAGTCAATACGTAACTATTGATTGAGTGACACCTCTGTAAGGCTGAGGTAGATCAAGCTTGTAGGGCTTAGAAGGTTTTGGTCTTGGTTTAGATCAAAGAAGATTTGTATTTGAGATCGGTAGTATCTCAAGATCATAGTGGAAAACTCACAGGCGTGGGGACTGGACTAGCCCAGTATTTGGGTGAACCAGTATAAATCTTTGTGTGTGAATCTCTCTAACCTTTATCTCTTTATTTTATGTAAACACGCATCACACGAAACACTTCATTTACAGTTACTTTGAAATTCTCACGCAGCTGAGATTGTTCTTAGAACAGTCTGATTTTTAATTCACTAACATTTATCCAAGTATACACTTGAGATCAATTTAGTAGATTGCAGGATTAATTTTTAAAAGGGTCACAATTCAAACCCCCCCTTTCTTGTGACTATTTCTTCCACTTCAATTGGCATCAGAGCTCTGGCTCTAAGGTTTGAGCACTTAACAGTGTTAGAGAAAAAGATTCAGGAAGAAGTGATGTCAAAACCTGCAAATCAAAGTGCATGCCATAAATGCAAAAAGAAGGGACATTCCAAAACTAAATGTCCTCATAACAAGAAACTGCAAAGAAAGCTCGCTTCCATAAAGAAATCAACGTTAGCAACCAAAGGTGACGTTGATGACTCAAAAATAGAAGAGAAAGTCAACACATGTCCAACGGTAAATGAAGAGGTAACATCTTTTGAAACTTGTCCTCTATGTAAAGAAATGGAAGTTGGATTTGATAATCTCCTAAATGACTCAAACACTTTATCTCAAAAGTGTACTTTACTAGAAAATCAGTTACTTGAGATAAAGAAAGAAAAAGAGAAATTACAAATCTTGAATGATAAATATTTTAAAATTATTCAAGAATTGCAATACTCTCATCTTAATATGTTTGAGCAACAAAAGATTCTCCATGATAAACAAACCACTAATCATCTTTTAGAATGTTCTAAAATTCATGAAAAGGATGTTGTTTTAAAAGAAAATAATTCAGATTTGGAAAAAGTCATAACAAGCTCTGTAAAATCTACAAAGAATTTTCAAAACATTAAGGAATCACAAGTTATAATCTTTGACAAAACTAGTTTAGGTTGTAGAACTTTTCAAAAACAAAAGTCATTTGAGGATTGTTTTGTTCCTCATAATGATCAAAGAATACAAAGATACAAATGCTCATATTGTTCCAAATATGGTCATATTGAATCCTTTTGTTTTAAGAAAAAATTCAAAAGAAAAGAACATTCTCATCAGAAACAAGAACAGTCTCAGAATGTTCTGAAAATGCATTTTTATTCCAAATCTTCCTATAAGAGATCAACTTATTATCATAAGAAGAAATCTTATAAGAGGAACAACACTAACCTCCAAGGACCCAAATCACTATGGGTACCAAAATCATTATTAACTTGTGTTGCAGGAATGTCTTTAAGCAATCAAGAAAAAACTTTGAGGCTTGGAAAATTGATGCTCAAGGAATATGACTTTAGAAAGACAATATTTCCTCACATTTAAAAAGGGAGGAATGGTGAATCTACAACCGTTGCAATCATCGACAAAAATCAAACCAAAGGTACATGTATCATTAAGTAAAATGATTTTGCATAAATTAAGGATGATTGATATGTTAAAGGTCTAACACATAACTTCATTAAATTTTGGGAAAATTGGAATTAAAGTTATTTCATCCTCATCCTCATGATTATGATACTTAGATGATTTTTAAATCAAAATCATGTTTTAATGTCCTTGAAAAAGATAAATATTTTGGACATAAAATGGCCTGTCAAATAAGTATGAAAACTTTGGCAAATTTATTCAATTTTGATCTAGTTAGATATTTGTTAAAAATTGGTTTTGAATATGATAAAGTTTGTGAAACTTGTATTTATTATGTAAAGAGTAGTCTTCATTTGAAAAATACAATTTTAACCAAAAATCTTTTTGAACTACTTTATATTGATTTATTTGTTCATTACAAAACTACTAGTCTTTTCACTTTGTACTACTTGATGATTTATTCAACTTGGACTTAAAGCAAAAGAACAATTTCTTTTAAGACTTTTAAAGTTTTGTGAAAAATGTTCAAACTTTAAAAACTCAAAAATCATCTCTTAGTAGTAGTGATCATGGGGAGATTATGAAAAACTATATATCAAAACATTCTTTGAAGAAAATGATATTTCACTTGATTTTCTTGGTTTAGAATTTCAGCAAAAACAGAATTGTTATAAAGAAAAATTCATTAGATGAAATATTTTTAATCAAGTGTTGAAAAATATTTTTGAAAGAAACCATAGACATTGCATATGTTTTTGCATCATGTTTCTACTTGAGTAAAATTTCATCCCATGTGAAAATATAGAAATTTAATCATATCATGCATTTATAATTTTGATGTCATTACTATACTTGACATAGTAAAGAAAACATTGAGAAAATTGTTTTAAAATATAAAAAGCATATTTTGTTTACTCTCTACATTAAAGATTATACAATATGCAATCTCAAAACTCATATTTTAAAAAGCATGCATATTATTTTTTTTAATAAGAGAAACATTGATAATAGTGTTGATGATGAATGACAACAAAATATCATAAGAACATATCTCTCAATTATAAGAACTTTTTCAATTGGAATGAGCAATGGTATTGGTACACCACTTTGAAATTGTGAATAATATGGTACTTAAATGGAAGAATCTCCCTCATCAACTCTCAAGAAGGAATACAAGTTGTTTCACAATATGTTCTAACATTTTGTATTTCCAAGAAAATGAAGCAAAAGAAAGAAGAGGCTGAAAAATTTTATTCTTCCTTTTGGGATGATCTTCACCAAGATTTTTCATACCTACAAATTTGATCTTAAGGAAAAGATCTTCATGTCAACACCACCTTTAATATAAAGAACATTCATCACATGAGATAATTGATGTTGAAGCCAAACCTGGAAACAAAAGCTTTTTCAAAACATTTGTTGAAGCTGAGTTTTTCAAGGAGTACAGTCTGAGAACGTTCTTGCTGTTATGATAACAACTTCCAAAGGCAAATGATCTCTCACTAAGGGTACTGGATCTTAGTCTAAGTTCATTCCCTTTGTGGACCTTGATGCATGCATCACTGCATTTTGACTCAAGTGTAGACATTGGTGTTGATCTCACTCAATCACAAAGCTTCTACAAAGAGTTCTTGGAGATTTTTCAACCATACCTTATCCTTTTGACCACTCTTTATTTTTCCCATTTGAGAATCACTATCAAAGATCTTTTGATTCAATTTTTAGCTCTGAATTCCTAAACAAAAATTGCTCAAAATACCAAGCCCAAAAATCCTAGAATATTTGTTTCCATATTCTCTACAACCGCTGCACCAGTTTGAGATAAAGCAAACATTAGGCCTAAGCGTTCAAAGATGGGACTTTGAAAAAGAAAGCAACTTGGATGAGTTACTTTATACTGTGCTGGATCCAGTAGATTAATCTCAGAACGTTCTTCCTGCCAAGTCAACAAGTGAAAAGATACTTGAGAGATGATGAATTTACTCAACATTGGAGAATGCTCTAAAAGATAAAAAATTCTCCTCAACCGTCAACCAAGTGTTCTATATTTACAATGACGAGCATGTGGTGAAATTTCAAACAATTGAGATGCTCTCATCATTGAATCTCAAGTGGGGAAATCCATTATATAAGGTACACAAACTTCTAGATCTTATAACATTTGCATTATATTAAGCTTGAATACATTTATGCAATGTTATTATGTGATTGATTTGATGATCTTGAAATCTAGAATTCAGTGTGAAATTTTCTCTATACAAGTATATGACTTTAAAAGCTTAAATTGCATATCATTGCTTGTTAATGACTAGTATGTGCATATGCTTAATTCACATCTTTAATGCACTCTTTGTTCTTACACTTTTTCATGATTTTTGTTCATATAATGTAAAATCATCTCTTTCAAAATATCATACTAAGTGTTAAATGAATGAACATTGTTGCTATGCAAAATAATCTTTCTACACCTTTGTAAGCAATACATTTTCAAGAATACTATACTCATATTGCTATCAAAGTTTTTGTTAAGGGTTATTTTATCAAGTTAGATTTTCTCCATATGTCTTAGTCACATTTTTCAATGATCAATTTTATTTTGATATACCAAACGACAATTTTATTTTAAATTAACACTTGTCTTAATTTATGATCTCGTGATAAATATTTTAAAAAAGTTCATGATCACATTGTTGATAAATATTTTTAAAAATACAAGTCATGTTATGTGCTTAATGAAAAATTATCCTTAATGATCAATGAATAATTTTTGGAGTTAGTCTCTTAATTATCCTTCATGATAGACCAAAACTTTTAGAACAAGAAAAATGACATAAAACTCATAATTTTGATAAACCATTATATGTCATATTTGTTCTTACATAAGTCCGGCTTATAGTATACTTTTTTATGAAAACACATTTTTTCTATAAGTCTTTTATATGTGCACCGCTCTCAATTTAAAACTTTGGATGAATCCAATTTTGTTGCACATCTTGATTAGCCTATAGTTTGCTTAATTGATGATTAAGTAGAACTTTTTGAACATGGCTACTCAAAAATTGAGAATTTGTAAAAGATCATCCTTCAAAGGTTTTAAATGAATATCCATTTTTTGTTGGATTTATTATTTGAAGGATTTTAACAAGAGAACATATGTTTGGTCTTCATGAGAATAATTTGTGTGTCTACTCTCCATAAAATTAGAATTTGGTCTAAGAATAATAGTTCTTGCACATTATGTTCATAAACTCATATTTGACTTTTTTCTAAACTTATGTGTTTTGATCAGATGTTTTAACATAAAATCCTCTTGAATTTTTTGCTATAAAAAGGAAACATCTTCATCATAGAAATATTTGGAAAAGAGAGAAATCTATTTTTGACATGTTGTCAATTTACTCTGATTTCAAAGTTTTTTCGTTTGCGCTATTTTCTCTCTAATTTCAAAGTTTTTGGACAATTTTAAACTATATTTTATTGTTAAAATGACCACAACATAGTCTTGTCCATCATTTTTTTTTGGAATGATCATGTTTTAAAAAAAAAAAAAAAAGTTACCTCTACCCAAATTATTTTGAAACTTTTAGAGAATATTCATCTCATAAGATTTAGGGGGAGTTTTTCTAAATTTTGAGAAATTTTGTTTCTTTAGAACTTGCAATATCTTTGAGGTCAAAATCCTTTTTTAAATTGAGAATGTATAACATTATCTTTTAAAATCAAATATGTTTACATGTGATTTAACCATTATTCATGTTGTGATTGCAATATTTGATTAAAATGATTATTGATGATCATACATGCTATGTGCTTTAATGTTTAAATGCAAACTTGATAAGTTTGATATATGAATGAACTTCTCAACTTCATACTCTATGTATGCAATGTTTCTTAATTTGAATCCTATCATTGCACTTCATATTTAAAATTACCCCCAATACTTTTTGATAGATGACAAAAGGGGGAGAGATAGATATATATGATGGGAGAGAAATGTTAGATGAAACTAATTAATGAAGAATGTTATGAATTAACCTCTTGCATGTATTTAGGGGGAGTTTAATTAGAATGATAAGAATTAAACCCTTGCATGTGTTTAGGGGGAGCTTAATTGCATATCTACGAACATTCTTGCATTTGTTATTATTTCCATCCATAAAACATAAGATTTATTCAAAAGGTTTGTCATCATCAAAAAGGGGGAGATTGTTGAGGCAAAATCCATTTTAGTGTTTTAATGACAACAAACCTTATGGAATAAATGTTAAGTTTTATGAATGGTGATCTACTGATGTTTGCACTTGAGTTTTTGTTGAAAGATAGGTAATGACAAAAGTGGACAAGCTAGAAGCCACTCACATCAACAAGTGCATTTTAGATACTCAAATAATGAAAGAATCGGAGTAGCATCAGATGATCATAACAATAGCATCACAAGCTTCATGAAGATTTTTAAAGGATGTTGTTTGAATCATAAGAGGTTTCATTTGAAGATTCAAACAAGAAAGCAAGTTTCATGGTTAATAGTCTTCCTCATCACCACAAAATTCACAATGAATATTAAAGATTCAAGGAAGAATATGAAGATCATATTTGATGGAAATACTTGCATCACAAGCTACACAAGAACATATTTGATGCTATCATGTCAAAACTCACATTGAGTTTTGTCACATGCTTTGAGGATTTACTACTACAATTAACATCAATGGAAATGATGCATATGTTGAAGATCTTCAAAACCTACTCAAAGTTTCATCTTAGCTTCTCAAGACAAGAATGATCTAAGAATGATTTTCCATGAATTTACAAAGGAGCTTATGCACCACAAGGCATAAAAGTTTCAATCATTGTCTAAGCTAGAAAATGATAATCCTCATGATGAGTACTCCCACGCCTCCACTAAAAGCATCTCAAAGTACTCAATGAACAAGCAACAATGTGTGCAAAACATCAAGAGGAATTGTGGAAAGTTTTGCAGCAACATGAAGATCCCTCTTTAAGAAAATCTTGAGATACTGTTTCAAGAATGATCTGAGAACATTCTTAGCAGACAGACTGCAGCTTTGACAAATAAGCACGTTTTGGAATAAGTGCTTTCTGGTTTTTCAAGTCAACTAAGAACAAAACAAATAAGCACTTTACAATGGATTTATGGACCAAATCACTACAGGAGATAATCTCTTTTGGGATCAACAACATGTGATGGAATTTAAGTATATGCTTTCCTAGTCACATATCATGAAGAAAACCATGAGCTTGATCAATTGTGGTATTGGCCAACCAATGAATACATCTGATATAATATCATGGACCAATCACAATGGAACAACCAGATTCTAAACTATGAGTTGTGATGTACTTGCAAAATGACTATGTTGGAACATTCTTCAATGGTGTTGTCATACAAGTACATTTTTGTCTCACATGCCTTTGTACTAATCCAGCTGGTTTATTCCCAAGCTAAGGCTATCTCTGAGTTGTCCTTGAGCCTACTGAACAGCTGCATATCACAAAGGAAATAGAGATGAAGGTTCATCACAATTGGCTGGTGCAGTCAAGACTGTTTCAAGACTGATGCAAGACTGATCCTGCACACAGTTTTTCAAAACCATTTCCAACTGTCATAAGTCCTTTTCTGAGCATCCAAACGGCTATATCTGATACATGACAGTGGGAGGAAGTAAGAAACAACTCATATGTACTTGGTAACAGCTCACACACATTTGGATCTTATGGATCAAAGCCAAATGGAAATCAAGACTGGTTCAAGACTGATTCAAGAACGTTCCTGCACACAGTTTTGCAAAACCATCTCCAACTGTCATGAGTCCTTTTACTGAGGTTCCAAACGGCTATATCTGACCTCTGACATTGGAAGGATGCAGGAAACAACTCATTTGTACTTGCTTACAGCTCACACATATTTGGCTCTTGTGGATCAAAGCAAAATGAAGTTCAAGACTGTTCCAAGACTGAACAGAGAACCTGTCAAATATGCAGAAGTTGTCTGCTGCTTGTGGAGCACTGAGTAACAGCTCTTTTTTGCCCTCTAACTGATATACTTGAAGGCCAAGCTTCAACCTCAAGCAAGCATCTATAAAAGGCAAGCAAATCCAAGAGAAAGAGCAAGAGTTCAAGCTACAAATCATCAATTACTTGTTTTTGTCTACAAGTCCTAAAACTCTTCTTTCATCACTCAAACTCAGACTCTTCATTCACATCATACTTCTGAGTTTATTGAGTGTTTCTATTTGCTTCTCAAACAACCTTTGAGTTTCTACAAGCAAATTTCTCAAGAGACCACTTTTCAACATAATCCACTTTTAAGTGGTTATATCTTTGTCTCTCAATTTTACCACTCACACTCCAGCTCTCTATCAACCTATTGGATCACAATATTACTGAGTGTATTGAGTGTATTTTGTATAAGCTTCTCAAACTAGTTTTGAGTTTGTGTATAAGCTTAGATCCAGAACAACTTCCTTTGTAAAAGAAGATGGCTCAAGTCAATACGTAACTATTGATTGAGTGACACCTCTGTAAGGCTGAGGTAGATCAAGCTTGTAGGGCTTAGAAGGTTTTGGTCTTGGTTTAGATCAAAGAAGATTTGTATTTGAGATCGGTAGTATCTCAAGATCATAGTGGAAAACTCACAGGCGTGGGGACTGGACTAGCCCAGTATTTGGGTGAACCAGTATAAATCTTTGTGTGTGAATCTCTCTAACCTTTATCTCTTTATTTTATGTAAACACGCATCACACGAAACACTTCATTTACAGTTACTTTGAAATTCTCACGCAGCTGAGATTGTTCTTAGAACAGTCTGATTTTTAATTCACTAACATTTATCCAAGTATACACTTGAGATCAATTTAGTAGATTGCAGGATTAATTTTTAAAAGGGTCACAATTCAAACCCCCCCTTTCTTGTGACTATTTCTTCCACTTCAATATCTTGCTTGTATATTTGTTTTAGCAAAATGAGGCCAACACACAAATATCCAACAATCTCCCCCTTTGGCAATTTTTGGCTAAAACAACTTCAGTCCATTAATTAGCACAGAGAGATTTAAAAACCATACAATCCTTCAAGTCAACGTGAGCACACAAATATGAAGGAAGGTAGAACGTCTTCTATGTTACTTCCAAAAGAATTCCTCAAATGAAAATAACGCACAGGGTAAAGAAATAAACTTTACCATAAACCATCAGAGGCATACACAGCAGCGGAATCATAACCAACTTAGCTTCATCCTTCAGTAGAGAGAAATAAACTCTCACAAGCACACTTGGGAAAAATAAATTCCCACATCAGCATCAAGATGTTTCAACATTTTGTAGTGCATCATAACATCCATACATTAAGCACACATAGACAGAGAAATTGATATTGCATTACTCTCCCCCTTAATATCAGATCAGAGAAACTTTACTTTTGCTCCCCCTGAATACATCAGCTCATGCATCTCATCAGGCCATCAGAAAAAAATGGTTCTTACTCCCCCTGAATTCATGCATGTCACAACACACACTACTACTTCTTCATAGACAAGCTAGACTAGCATGTCACAACATCAGATACAACATTGTAAAGTAGCAGACAAACACAAACATACTACTCCCCCTTTTTAGCCACAAAATATGCCAAACAAAAACTTCGTGCATTAACAGCAATAGTAATGAACATCACAGAAATCCATAGTGCAGAATATCAGAGCATAACAGATCCATATATTAGTATCTAGTAATCCATAGTCTTGAAATAGCAGAAGCATTACATCACGTACCATCAGAAAAGGCAAATGTCCTCAACATTATGCTCCACATCATATAATCATCAGATACCATACATCACATACTCATCAGATATAAATCAGCAGTGAAGTCATCATCAAATAGCCTAAAACAGATCACACTTCATCAGCACAAAACTTTCAACATGATGACCAAGATGTTTCACCATCTAGTAGCACATCAGATAGCACAGGTTCCTCCGGTATGGTATCAGAGCATTGACAACAAAGATGTTTCAACACATGATAGCACAACACATAGCACATGTTAGCAAAGATGTTTCAACATGTTTATTTAGCGTGGTATTAGAGCGAATAGGAGCAATCACAAAATACGTCACATGTTAGCAAAGATGTTGCAACATATGGTAGCACAGCTTCTAGCACAGGTTCTTCCAGCATGGTATCAAAGCACGTGGTCTTCCAATCAGGGCATGGAGCATCCATCTAACAAAAACTCCCCTTGTACACATGATCCCATCTTTGTGCAAAGGAAGCACGATGAAAGGAAACATTGTCACAGAGAGCAACAAGCACATTCTGAGGGATCTTTTTCCCACCAGACTTTTTCTTTGAGGCAAAGGGTGTGATGTCTGGCACATCCTCCTCAACATCATACTTAGAGTCACTTGAAGATGCTTCATTTCTTTTCAGACTTTGTTTCTTCTTACTAGTAGGCACATTAACCTCATACATATTCTTTTCAGAATCAACCATTTCTTTATTAAGTGGCACAGTTTTGATGACTTTCTTTAGACTGAGAGACCATTCTTCAACCACAGTAGAATTCTCTTCATCAGACCCTGTTTCTTCATCAGATGAGTCAGATGGGTCAATAGATGTCCCAACATCTTTCACCACAACAGTTTCTTGAACAAGTTTCTGAATAATAGTAACATCAGCCTTAGGTTGGTCCACAGATGTGTCAACGTCTGTCACAACATCCTTTTCAGGAACAGTTTGCTATGATTTATCAACAACAGAACCAATAGCATCTTTTATCTGAGATACATCAGCAACAAGAACATCTATAATTGTGTTTGTGGAATCAGCAACATTCACACTAGCAGAGATAATAATGTCAGGAACTAGCAATACTTTTCATAGCTTCTTTCTCCTTTGAAGCACAAAGGGAGAAATAAACTCCCATATACTGAAGAAAATAAATTCTCATACATCAGAGAAAAATCAATTCTCAAAAATCAGATCAGGATGTGTAGACATCATGGGTGACATCATAGCATAACATATTTTGTGAGAACATAAAGCTAGAGGTTTCAAAGGAAGATCTGAAACTGTCACATATAGCAGTAGTAATCACATTTATGTATCACAAGTCTGACCATTATCACAGCTGATCACAACACATCTGAACACATTTAGTACTTCTCAGCAGAATGCACATCCACACAAATAGTCATAGCATGACCAGTTCTCTTTCAATCATACTTTGAGCAATAGCTTGGTCACATGGAAGATCATCAAGATCAGTTTCTTCCACCACATTCTAATATTCAATACTCCAAATCACAATTAGTTTTAAGACTCTCAGAACCATATCAACATCAGTTTGGGAATTGTAGAACAAGTTTCAACAACACTAACAGGTTGGTCCAAGATGTTTCGACATCTGATGTGACATCAGACTCAGGTGAGGTTTCTTTGGGGGACACAACCACAACTTTAGTAGGGGATAATAAAGTGACAGAATCAACAGCTTTGAAAGATGACAAATGGAAAAATTTCAAAACAAATGTCATCAACAACCACAACATTCATACTAGACTGACCTATGGTTTTAAGAGATCTTGGTTTATCTAGAATTACAATTTCAGAGACAGATCTCACAGATGTTTCAACACTACCCACAACATTTGAACTGACAAAAACCTTTAACAGAGGTAACAACATTTAATTCAACATTAGGGGTGACAACTGAATCAATGAGATTATCAAAACGAGTTTGGTAGGTTTATTAACATCATCAACAAACATAGATAGACTTTTCTAGGACCTTTTGAGAGATAAGATTAACCTGGATAATGGATTTAGAAATAGGTTTCCTAGATGATGCACATTTTGTTGACCAAGCAAAATAGAAGTAGATTCAGATGGATTCAAAGTATTCACAGACCTTTTATGCATTCCCTTCTGACACGTGGTTGATCACACTGTCCAATTCGCTTCTTTGTTGATCTTACAGGAAACATGTCTCGAATAATGTTCTAACATTCAGTCAGACATTGTCGTCTTTTACTTGCATTGATCAACACATCTTCAAACATACTGTCTTCCACTTGATTCGAAGTGTTCTCCTTTCACTTAGACTTAGTGACACATACCAAGACATCTGAATATCACATTTGTGACATCTCTCAATAATGAAGACTCTTGGAAAGTCCTTCCAAAAAAAAAAATGTAGAGAAAAATAAATTCTCCCAGACTCAACCATTTAACCACTCGAGAGATATGTGGATAACTGATATAATTATTCAGCTTTACATGAATAGAATCAACCATGCCTTGTTAATAATTTCATAATGTCACAACATGTTGTCTGACATCATATTCTCATATGAGGCATAAGATCTCCACAAGCTTGTACAACACTCTAGACAATATATATGTACCAATGCAATCCACAGATAAACACAAGACTCTACTTGTCATAGATAATCAGGGCTCCAGCTGAAGACGAAAACTCGAGCACTTAATGAAAACATGTGAAAGACTTTATGCTTTCATGTTGAAGGGCAACACCAACTCCCTCAGTAGAGTCGATTCTGAGTCAGATACTCTCACTTCTTGAGAATACATCCAAGCATTCTGACCTATTCACTTAACAAGGACACTTCTGATCAATGTCCTAGCAGAACCACACTATGTATCATGACCTTTTGAATAGGCAGGATGTCATGCATACAAGGTGTAAAGTCACTCACAAACTCCAAAACATCTTAGTTTGCTTAAAAGCTTGACTAAGATCCTGATTATCAACCCTTTTTCTAGAGTGACTTGCAACAGAAGAAAACCAAAGACAATTATCAAACCTCAGTATTTGACAATATTCTTCTGGCCTTACATTCACTAGTAGTTGTTGATACTAGTGGAATAAATAGTCATGCATTGCTAGAGCATACTATTAAAACAAGATCAGAACCTCCACATTCTGATTCACATAGTCAGAAACACGTCTTCTGATCACACAGCTTGAGCACTCCCATGCAAAGTGTCAAGCACCTTCCACAGAACAGCCATCAGTAAATATGATGTTACAACATCATTTGGGACATCAGCTTCTGATTTTGGAACCCAATTACATTGGTTCATAAATCATCATTCAAAAGGATTCATTGTGCATAGACATCCTTCAAGAAGCTCCCAATAGAGTACCATCAATGCAGATCATCCAGGTTTTTCAAAACACCTGAATACCATGAAGAGAAATATACTCTCCGAACAATAAAGTTCAGACTACATAATTGCACAGCTCTTCAGACAAATATATCAGTTTTATGCATAACTTCAACAAAGGATATACAGATACTTAGCTCTCATTAAAGTATTTATCATTTGTCAGATAGGATTACCTTCTCACACAAGGTAGGACATTAGATCTGACATCATTCTTCTGCAGATATATGGCACCAACAGATAACATCCACTCATGACAGTTATTCTTACAAAAAAGTCATTCCAGATTAGGTCAGTTGCTTGACCTTGTACTCCACCCTAAGTAGAACCAGCTTCCTTGACTGAAGGAGAAGCTGTTGGAGAAGATGTTTCAACATTAATTCTGACATCAATCTCAATCCCATTGGTTTCATCCTGAACTATGGTCTGAAGATACCATAGTAGTCCATAACTCTTGCAAGGGGACACAGGAGAATCAACCATCGGTAGTTGATCAACCTTCAATATCAAATCATCCACACATGCAGGGACGTGCATATTTTACATCTCAAAAACTTCTTCTAATGTTCCAACCCCTTGTCTTACTTTGAGATGTTTGATGCCATTCTTCTGAACCTATAGAGGAGATTCCCTCTAACAGGTATCTGGAACACTTTGATCCAACATAATATCAGGTACCACAGATGTGACAGTACTTAGCACAACATCAGTCTTAGGTGCCAAAGATGTACCAACATTCGACACAACATCATTTTCAAAGACAGATCCTTTGAGAGACTTATCAACAAACTCACTTGTGACCTTAGTGGACGCATTAAATACATCAGATGGATTTCCCTTGATTAGTGTGCACCAGACAATGGAGAGAGGGATGCAACATATACTTCCTTTCATTTCAACACAAACACACATCTTGAAGGGAAGTAAAAACTTTGTCAATCTTAATTCAAAAGATATCTTTAACGCACAAGGTAAAGAATTAACTTCACCAAAAATACCAGAACACCATAATCCTTTGGTCCAAAAAAAATAAATCCTCCTTGTTTAATCATGCATTCATACAACTAGATATTATCACAAGAATATAACATGCATGGTTAAAACATCATATAACACATCAACACTGCACACAACTTCAACTACCACTTACTTGGATCAGACATGAACTAACCCGAGAGGTCAACCATATGTTGATCGTGTCCCAACAAACTTATCTAAGACATGTTTCTAGCGTAGAAACCATCTCAGACACAGATGCCTCCTCTTCCAGGTCAGGAGAAGGTTCCAAACATATGTAACCAACACACACTTGTTTAGCACCCAAGCATCTACCATGCCCTACTGTCATCCAACAAGATTCTGCAGAATCTGCTCGTCAGATGTTCCGTCGGATGTTCCAACATCTGGTAAGACATCAGTTCCCTTTTAACAGAACACACCAAGAAATCCTTTATCAAAGCCAATGGAGGTTAGCCTTTTAGAGTTGGAAGCAAAAATAAATTGCTCATAACTTTCTTCAGATCCCTTTTCAACAAACTCATACATGAGTGCCTTTATGAGTGGACTTAAGATCACCCCCAAATATCTTTGTCATCTCTAACAAGTTAATTAAACAAACTCTCCTCGAGCATCACCACACCAGGGCTTACATCATAGAACAAAGTGGTGCATCCTCAACAAACAAAACCACCAGGAGTTTTCCATCAGATATATATGCAGCGGAATTCAAACCATAAAACTCCTCAACAAACTTCAGGCACACTACAATAACACATGTTTGAAAATAAATCAAACCATACAGCAACTCATCACAAGATCTACACGCCTGAACAACAAAAGATAGGTCTAATACACACCCTATCATGAATAGTCCATCCTCCACTTCTAGGGACCATTCAATCAATGTGAACTTCTCCAAGTTCAAACAAATTTTCAGTATTCCTTACTTGCCCATAACCAGAAAGTATCTTCCCTAAGATCTCATCCAGAAAACAGAACAGGATGCCTGCTCTGATACCAATTGAAATTCTGGTATAGCAGAACCAGATGTTGTATAGAATGTCGAGACATCTGGTCTGACATGAATAACACGGCAAGGCATATAACATTAAAACGGATACTGGGGAATAATGTTTGATCAGATATTCCAACATTCAACTTAGAGAGAATGTCATACTTAATGTTGGAACATCTTACGAAACATAATAAAATCAACAAGTAAATAAACTGCATAGGAAATTGTTAACCCAGTTCAGCCAAACTGCCTACTCTGGGGGATACCAATCCAGGAAGGAAATCCACTAATAGCTCTAGTCACTAAGACCTCCAGCAAACCCTTTGAATTTACGTCTTACACTAAGACCTCCAGCAAACCCTCGGTTTACGTCTTACACTAAGACCTCCAGCAAATCCTAGGTTTACGCCTTATGACCTCGACACTACTCATGCAACTTCTGCCTAGGAACTCCTAGACATGAGATCCCATCTCACTTCCACACAGCCAACACAACCTGTGTTGTTCATATAATGTTGAATAAAATGTGGTGACAATCACCGTGACATATTTTACTCTTGCTTAAAAGCTTCGAGTAAATCACACACAGTTAACTCCGTACTTCAAAGCTTAGGAGTAACCTTAAAACATTACAACTCAATAAAACACAGTCCTACTCAAGTATCAAATCAATACGTGAGAGGCTCACAAACACTATCTCCTTGCTTAAAAGCTTCGGAGATATTACAATACTCTACTCATTACCTAAAGGTTTCTGAGTGAGGACATAGTGACCATCTCACAACCCGAGTGGTTCACTTACACCAACTCTCCTAGAGAGTGGCTTAAAGACACGAAACCCTAAAGACTACATCTTTGATGAACAATGGTTTCGGTTACTAAAATCTTGGCCTTGAGTCTTCTTTATATAGACAGAGCTAGCACGCTCCTGATCTTCCAAGATAAGCTTCAGAACACAACTGGTCTTTGAGTCACGTCCAGCTAAGCAAATCAGACCTTAATAAAAACTTTCCTAAAATAGTTGATCCTCTTTAGGAAATAAATAATGTGTTGAATCATTCCATTAAGTCTTGATAAGAACATATCTGCACTAATAACGTCTTGATCAGATCAAATCCTGATATACACGTTTGTAGAGTGGATTTCCATATATAGCAGATACGTGTAATAAATGCGCGAGATTTGGGCAATCTGACTGTCGTACCCAAACATGTTACAACATTTGGTCCAACATCTTTTGTACCTAACATGTTGAAACATTTGGTCCAACATCTTGCTTGTATATTTGTTTTAGCAAAATGAGGCCAACACACAAATATCCAACAGACTTTAAAGAGAAGCATCTCCTTCTTAGACTTACGAGCCTCATCCACTACCTCGTTCGCAACGCGGATGCCATCAAGAATCTGCCGACCCTTAACAAAAGCCGTCTGGGATGCAGATATCACATTGCCCATCACAACACGCAGACGGTTCGCTAACAGCTTAGCCAAAATCTTATAAAGGCTGCCCACAAGCGATATAGGTCGGAAGTCATTCAACATTTGAGGACCGTCAACCTTAGGTATTAATGCTATAAAAGTAGCATTTAAACCCTTAATCAATTTACCATTTCAATGAAACTCCGAGATAAAACGCATGATATCACCTTGCATCTCAGTCCAAAAATCTTTAATAAAAGGCTTGATCAACACACTCACCTCCGACACCTGCAACCGTTTAAAAGTATGATTCTCTACCCCAGACCTTTCCACGTTAACGGCTTTGAAGTGGGACGCAAAGTGAGAAACAACCACATGCCTAATAGAGGTCACACCCTCCACAACAATACCGTCCACCTGCAGCGACGAAATAGTGTTACCCCTCCGTCTGCTCGCGAGAATATAATGAAAATACTTGGTGTTAGCGTCCCCTTCCTTGAGCCACCGCGAATGAGACTGCTTCCAACAGATACTGACATTCAACCGAGAAAGAGAATGGATGTCCGATGAAACCCCATGAAATTTCGCTAACTCAGACTTAGATAAAACCTCCTCTCCCCCTTTCTCATCAAGCACTGCCAACCAATCCTTTAGAGACTCAATCCAACTCGGCAGATTCTGGGTGTGAGTCGTATGCCAATCTTTCAAGGCCGTCTTAATCCATTTAACTTTCTCTTTAAGCACAAAACCTCCCCAACAATCAAGTTGAAAGGAATTCCACTTTTCACGCACAAACAGATTGTACCCAGTGACATCTTTCCAACATTTCAACATCCGCGAGGGACGGGGTCCCCAGTCCTCCTCATCTGCTGCCAGAACCAAAGGACAATGATCAGAAAGCCCTCTCATCCTAGCTACCTGTGTACAATTAGGCCAAGTCAAACACCACTCCCCAAACAACAAAAATATATCCAAACGACTCATGGAACGCCCGTCCCCTTTATACCAGGTGAACTTTCAGCCATACAACGATAAATCAATCAAGGTATTATCATCAATAAAACGATTAAAAGGGATATGGTCCAAAGGGCGATACCCGTTCCTGGCTGAACAACGTTCATCTACGCTCCTGACAGCATTAAAATCCTCACAAACACAAACCCAAGACCTCCCCAACGCCTGCTTAGCCCGAGAATCGCAAGGCGCATAAACATTAGCCAAATGAAACTCGTCACCAGACCTAACAAAACGACCATGACACCACAAGACATTCTCGAAGCTCTCAGACGACCACACCTCCACCTCAGATGTGTCCCATAAGGTTAAGAGCCCTCCCGATGCACCCACCAAAGGACGATAGGAGAACCCGTAAGGAGAGTTACTCCATAAAGTCGAAACAATAGAATCATCACAAGAATGCAACTTAGTTTCCTGGAGACACATCAAAAGAGGGTGTTGATACCCCACCAACATACGAAACTGATGCCTCTTCACTAGCCCCCCAAACCCCTAAAATTTATTTTTACTGACTTATAGCTTATTTTATTGACTTATCATTTATTTTTCAGACACTATTTCAAGTAGCTTAAGAGCTTATAGCTTAAGAGCTTATAGCTTATTTTATTGACTTATCATTTATTTTTCAGACGCTATTTCAAGTAGTTTAAGAGCTTATAGCTTATAGCTCAAGAGCTCATCAGCTATCCGCTATTTTAGAGGTTTAAAATAACGTTTATAGTAAAATCCATTAAAATAAAAATACAAGGCTTATAAATTAAATATAAAAAGTTTTCGTAAGTACAATGTTTAACAACTGGATTAAGGATGCACTTGATCTGCTAATAAATAAGGGACTGAATATGAAAACTTCAGTCTACTGTGTTTGGTTTTAGAACTATTACGGAAGCTAGACAAACTGAAGGTCAACAGATTGGACAAATATTTATTTTTGAAATTTTTGTCTCACTAAACAACAGGATAATTTCTTGTCGTCCATACAAGTTGTGTAAAATAGCAAAATAATTTTGGTGTCTATGTTTGTTTTGTGTTGTTCTATTACATACTCCTTTAATTGTCGGTTTTGACCACTACACACATTTTAATGCACAACTTAATTATAAAAAATTATGAAAAGTTTATATTTTGATAATATTCGTTGAGACAAATTGAACAATAATATCTTTTATTTTTTGGTAAGTCAATAATATCTTATATCCTAAAATTTACTTTTATATATTAATAAAATATTATAGTCAAAGTAAATTATATGAATGCGCAACACTTAAAAAAGAACGGATGGAGTATATTGTTCTATCTAGTATTTTTGTTAATCTTAATTGGCCCCGTGAGTATAACTCAATTGACAGAAACATTGCAAATTATTGCAGCGACCGAGATTCGAACACTGGTACTCCCACTTATTCACTTTAAATAGTAAAATTCTAGTGACTAGGCTACTCTAACTTGTGCAACCCTTTGAACTGGCCCTTACTGACTTTGTTACAAAAATTTTCTATTACTATAATTGATTATTGATTATTAGATTTCATCTCCCTAATAACTACAAATTTAGATAATCTTCTACTTGGTTGATGTTTGTCTCATACATGTTTTTTTTCCTCTTTGTTCATTTAAATATATACCGTCGTTGTGTTACACATGATTGTTAGGATTATGGTGTAAACATAATAAGTAGAGGATTAATCTCTCCTATATTGGTGGGCTTTGCCTACCATTTCTTTTCCTTAAAAAAATGATAAATTAATACTCAGCTTGAGATAAAAGCTCTAATAACAAAAATGATCATGATGGTTGGTTTATAAACTTGGAAAACACCCATAAAACAATCCTACTCTTCCTTGCTCCCTAAACCCAATCATAAAATTAAAGGATAATGTTGCTGTAAGATATGGAAGCAACACAATAATGAGGTATCCATAAAACACATAAAGTGTACTAGTAGAAAACTATGGATGATGATCACTTAGTACTTTCAGTTTAGAAAAAGCACTTTGACGTAATCCCATGTTTTACTAGAAGCAATAATGAGTTTGATTGATTACTGTAACCAACAATAATAATGATATAAACATGGAATAAAAAGCATCTGGAACTTCCATTGGCTGTTCTCTCTGTCCACCATGCCACCCACTATCATTCATTCATATTCTATAATTTCATGTCTTGTGCCTCTCACCACATCACCGTTACTTTAAAAGCCAGGTCACCTCAACACTTTAAACTTAGTCGTCCCAATAATTGCAGCACCAGAGTCAAACAACAATCGTGGTTTTTACTTTTAGTAGATTTGATTTAACAACGTAATTAACTTTAGTAATAAGTTCATTTAGTATCAATTGAACGAATTTGGATTCCCTTAGCATGTTCCATTGACTAATGTGGCTGTGTGCTTGAATGCAAAAATTTGTGACCCCAGGGATCCATATTCTAATGAAATCCTATCTAAACTGGATTTGAATTTTACATTGCAAGTGACTTCGCATTTGCCTAGTCAAGACATCAATGAAGGTTTATTCTTGATTGCATGGTCCATAAAAATGTTTATTTTTTGTTTAATGTTAAATAATGGGTTTGAATTTGAATGGTTTAATTTTGATCAAACAAACACTTGATGTCGCGACTTTGAAAATAAGTAAGAATTTGTTTGGTTCTGCGGTGGACATAATTGATTTTGATAGAATTGAGTTTGACAGAATTGATTTTGATAGAATTGAGTTTGATAGAATTGAATTATATTTGGATATATTCATACAAAAGTGAGTTGAACAAATAATTTGAGTGTAAAAATCAATTCTAGAATGAGAAGCTACAATTTCTAGCTTCAAGTAGAATTCATTCTGGAGGCAGAATTAATTCTAGTTTTGAGGAACCAAACAAGTTAGAATTCATTCTACATGTCCAGAATCAATTCTGGCTGCTCCAGAATTGAAACCAAACATACACTAAAATACTTGTTTGCATGGTAAAATTGGTACAAGACTATTACTCGTTAAGGGGTGTTCATAGATCTGGTGACTATGATGACCCAAATTAATCCAACCTATATTTTATCTAAGCACATTTCAAACCAATCCGTTCAAACTTGAAGCGGTTTGATTCGAGTACAAATTTGTGATTCAAAACCCATGAACCAAAAGCGTACTTTTTTATAACATAGTTAACAATTTTATTTGTTTCATGTAAGTTGAAGCATTTAAATTCTAAATAGAAAAATCTAATCAACATTTTGAAATTTTCATGATATAAAATATTATTTAACTATATATTTTATGGAGAATTTTTTTTTAAATTGATATCTCATGACCATTGGCTCAACCCAAACTGACCCTCTCAGTTTCACCACCCAATTGGATCGGTTCGAATTTTTGACATAAATATGGATTTTTATTGGATTTGTACCAAACAAAATTCCTATCTAGGTTTTTTATGAAGTAAAATTATTGTGATGATAAATTAAAATTTTATGGAAGATTAAAAGAAAAAAGAAAAAAAATTTAACAATTACAAATGGGACCTGTATCAACTTTACTCTACCAACTACAATAATCCTCTCACGTGCCGGAGAAATCAAGCGTGATGCTTATTCATGATGATGATGATGCTGCTGCGAGTTACGATTACGTCGTTCCTTGCGCGTATCAACAACCGCTGATTGATGCGAATCACAAACTTGAGTTTTAAACTTACAACCCAATTTCTTCCCCAGCGACGCCCTCCATCCACCGCCGTTTACGGCGGGCTTTTCAATCTTCTCAATAACTCTCTTCATCGAAGAACATTCACGTTCCAATTGATGCACCCGCGTCCTCATGCTATCCATATCCAAGCGTAACACTTGATTCTCCCTCACCGCTACATGCCACGTGTTACTCCCTTCTTGCACGTGATCTTCTGATTCTAATCCTAACCGTAATGGTTCTTCTCCTCTTCCGTTTTCCTCTTCACGTTCTAGCGTTGCTGAATGACGACCTATCTCCGCCCCTGTCTCCGCCGCAATCAGTGTTTCCGCGATGGCGTGACGAAGCTGTAACTGCTCGAAGAATAGCACTTGAACCACCGCGCGTAACGGTAATCTCTCGTTTTGCGCTGCGTGTGTACATGCTTCTAGTGTTAGCTTCTGACAATCTAATAATCCGCAAATCTTCTCTCTCTCCGATTCTGAAACCCATGGATGTGCCTGTAAATTGAATCGGAAATGTTATAATCAAACTGAAATTGAAAATTCAATCTGAATAATCGATTAATCAATCAGTTTCTGAAAATGTGAATCGAAAAATTAGTAACCGAAATTGATCGATAATAATAATGATAATGATGATACCTTTAGATACACATCAACGGCGCGGTATAAACCGTCGTCGAAGAGTCTTGCTTGATCTGGAAGAGAGATTGCGAAATTGTAGAATCGATCTGGTTTCAGATTCGCATCTGAAGCTATTTCGGAGAGATAACCGTCGATGAGTTTTCCAACGAGCATCATCGCCGGCGATCTAGTTGCCACGTCATCTCTTTCGATTACTTCTACTACTGCATCATCGGCGGTTGCGTTTCTTGCTTCGAAGTTATTCAAAAAGTGAGATAAGATCCTCTCTACGCAATCAACGTCGTAAAGCGTTTCGTTCAGATACGAATAGCTAGGTACGAGTAGATCATCGAGTGTTGCTTCTTCAAGCTGTAACCCTATTTTCTTCTCCAAAGAGTTTCTACATGATTCTGAAGCGTTGAGTATGTTCGCTGTTCGTAGCAATCCGAACAGAAACCTTGTTGCTGTTGATGAATTCAAGTTTTTCTCCTGTGGAAGATTTGAAACAACAGTTTCTAGAATCTCTTTCTGCTCCGTTTCTGATGAAACGGAGGAAGAAGACGGTAACGGTTTTCGACTCGATCTCGAAACACCGGGAATGTACTTCTTAGCGTAATACATTACACAAGTTTCAATAATTTCAGGATTAACCTCTGCTTCTCTCATGGAGAGAATCAATCTTTTGAACAAAGGCAAACGAAGAAGCGCTAGATCTTCAAACCAAGACTCTCCGGCGCCGTTTCTTCTTCCGGCGGCATCAATTCCATTCCAAAGGATCTGTTTAGATGCAGATGCGGCTGCTTCGCTTACCGGCCAACCAAACAAGGCTGGATCCGCTGATGAAGCTCTTGAGATTACAGAATCAATGCATCTCTCTGTGATTCCCAAATCATCTGCCATAGGAAACAACCTTTCGCATGATTTTAGGGTTTTGATTGAGTTGCCAAGGCTTTTGAGAACGTGCTGAGAGAGAAACTTCTCTGTCTTGGAGATGAGATTTTCCTCTGAATACTCTTCTGTCATCTCAAGAAACTCGCCGGCGCAACGAAGTGAAGCTACATTGGATGGTGACAGTTCCATTTTAACACCGTAACAGAATTTAGCCGCCATCTCGAATGCCTCAGAGCCACCGGGGAAATCTGTGAACGTTACATGACACTGTTCTTCAACGATTTCGTCTTCGTCGTCTTCTTCATGTGGGACTGCAGAATGTGTTACTGCTTCAGCTTCTTGCTGGGTTATCAGTTCATGAAGCTTTCTGCTTTTTGACATCAGAGGAAACTGAAAAATGGGTATTTAAGACAAATTTCAGTGACAAATTGTAGCTACTGTAATTGGAAATAGACCTAGACCCATGTTTGTGTTTGTGTCTGTGTTTGCAATTGCATAAGCAAAATGAATACTTTACCTTGTGGAGATGAAAAGTCATGTCATCTACTTCAACAACAATGTCACTTGGTAATCCAGTTGTGCAGAACCTGCAAAATGAAGTTTGATTGTGAATTTGTGAGCTAAAAAATTATAATTGTTATAGACATAGCATAAAGTTCAAAGAGGTTAAGGTTCTTAATCTTACCATGCTTGCCCTTTGGAGCTAGGCTTTTCTGAAGATGACATTTTGCTCTGTAAATTATGTACTGTATATGATATGATTCTTTGTTTAGGAGTCTCAAACTAGGTTACTGAAAAGTCAGATCCATGAATATCACTAAATGGTAAAATTTTCAGTTAGAACAGGAGACACTGAAAATATTTTGTGACTGAGATATTGAAAGGGTATAAGTGTATGGTACCAAGAATTGTGATAGTGTTGAAGGGTGGTGAAATAGACTTGACTTGTATTCAGCTATGAAAATGTGCAATACCAATTGGAAAAAGGAGATAAAAGAGGAGGAGAATGAGAGAAATTGTTTGTTTGTGCTTTATGGTGAGGTTTTTATGAAAGAAAACAAAGGAAGAAATGATACTTTAAGAAAAAGGAAAGTAATGATAATATTATTATTATTATTATTATTATTATTATTAAAATAAATAAATAAATAAAAGCAGTAAAACAGAATGGAATCCACAAACTCAAAGAGGACAAATGGAATTGATCAAAATTTCTTAAAAAAGGGGGTCAAATTGGAACGTTTTTCCTTCCTTTACCAAACCTTATTTCCTGGTTTTCTCTTTTTTATTCCCACCTACTATTATAAGGAGTGCAAATATATTTCAACAAAATGAAGGTACCTTCGATGATTTTTTTCTTCTTTAAACCCTTTGAAAAGCCAATAATCACCTATTATAATTCTTATGTCATTAACCAGTTTAAAACACTTGCGTAAATTATGGAGCATTTTAAAAATAGAAATTCTCATTTCATGCCTATTGACTTTGCTCACTTAATAATTAATTATTACTAGTATCAATTAGCGTTATATTACACTGAATGGGTGAGACACCGTCTCACTTAAGCTTGTTAACCAATGTAATGCAATTACTAATCATAATTGGCTTCTCTAGAGCATGAAATTCATGAAGTCATTTCCTATTTTAGTACTAGAAAGTAGAAATAGAATAAATAAATAT
The DNA here is from genome assembly GCF_020283565.1 of Trifolium pratense. Lineage (NCBI taxonomy): Eukaryota > Viridiplantae > Streptophyta > Magnoliopsida > Fabales > Fabaceae > Trifolium > Trifolium pratense. Next base: position 47,919,662 of record NC_060062.1, on the reverse strand, counting down.
TAATCGATGTGATTAGCAATGTATTAGTAGTACATTAGTACATGTTAGAGAATAAATCACATTCACAGTAACACCATTTGAAAATGATAGATCTTTTAGTATAGTAGTAGTTAGATGTAGCTAAATGGATTCAAATTTTGCTACTTTTTCAAGAGGGTGTATATATAAATAGCCATAAGTAGCACACGGTATATTAAAGAAAGTTGCTCGAAGTTTAATCAATCACTAAATCAATTCTGTTATGATTTGTTGAGTTTTCAAACTTTTGAAGTTTTCAGCTATATATGGTCCCCTTTGGTCCTTCCATTTGAAACGTACTACTCTTAGAACAAAAAGATTTTATTTTATTTTGAAAATAAAATACACAAGGAAAAGTTACATTCATTTATGTTGGTATATCTACCCTCATTACTCTTTCTTCCCTTAAAATTTATGGCTTCCTTTAATGAGTAGACAGCTATATTGTAAGGTACTGCATTATTCCAATCACAAGTTCAAAGTGAATGGAGGGTGTTTTCAAGTTTTCAAATTGAGACAGTTGAAAATAATGTGAACAAAAAAAATTAAAGTGTTGTTTTTGGGGTTATAGTCCAAGAAAAAGGGATAAAGCGTGGGAGAAAAAAACCTGAGGAAAAAGTCAAAAATAGACCCACTTACTCCATTTATAATGCATTCGAATGGATACTATAATAGACTAATTATTTGAGAATGTAGATTAGTAGGCAATAGGTATGTTTTGGTTACTGCTAATCACGTGTTTGGTGGCTCACTATCATTCGGTTTACACGATAATTTTCATGTACTTACAGTAGTAGGAGTACTAGTAGTAGCTTATTAGCATTGTTTCTAAATGAAAATTAAAAGGACAAAATAAAGTCCAACCCACCAAAATTAAAACTAATCAAAAGTCATACTAGTAAAATTTTGGGTTGTATCAGTTGCACGTACACCAATGCATAACTTTGATTACGAATATCTTTAATTATCAATTAATAAAAATTATAGAAGTTTGATATTTTGAAAATACCGTCGAAACAAATCAAACAAGATCTTATATGATAATATTTACATTTATATACTTTTAGAAAAATACGATCAAAATAAGACATATGAATAATGCATTTAGTCAAATGAGATCTTATAAAATGGGACGGAAGGATTATTAAAAAAAAAAAAAATCATTTTTTAAGTTTATCAAATAATTGAGACGGATTAAATACATAAGTTATTTGATAAATTTAAATGGCTTTAATGCAATTTTGGTCTCCTTATTTTGAAAACCTTGAACTTTTTATCTCTATTTTAAACGTAAACTTTTTGATTCCCCTATTTTGAAAAATTTAAACTTTTGATCACCCTACTTAATTTGGTTAATTTTTTGCTGATGTGTCAAGCTATATGATAACGTGGCAGTGTCAATGTGGACAAATCATATTCCATGTCATTAATTTTTTTATTTAAATATTAGGTGTTAAAAGTATTAAAACAATAAAATAATTAAATAATAATTAACAATATTTTAAAATCGGTAAAATCAACATATCTCTCTCTCAATACACATAAAATAGGAAACACGGAAACTATTAAAATTAGAGACTCAAAAGAAGGGCATCTTCTTCTTCGATGATTATCTCCTTAATCATGGAACCCTAACAAACCCAATCGCTCATGACATCTTCTTCTTCTTCAACGATTATCCATCAAATCCATAACGCATAAGAAAATCATGGAACCCTAACAAAGTCGCGACATCTTCTTCTTCAGAAACGCAAAGGCTTTAAATATTCAGAAAGGACATTTTCTTCAGAAACCCAATCACAAATCTTCTTCAGAAATTCAATCGCGGTCATCTTTTTCAAAAACTCAATCGCAAATCTTCTTTAGAACCGACATCAACAGAAACTCAAACCCAATCGCGTGAATCGTTCCTTTATGAAAGAAACATGTTAGGGTTTAATATAATAGTGGTTTTATTATTGTTTGTATAGTGCATCAGAGAAAAAGCTGCTGAGAGAGCCATCCCATGTCATTAATGTTTTTCTTTAAATCAAATATCATAGAGAAGATTTTAGATAGACAGATATGCTATAACTTTCAAATTTTAGAAAGAGTTTACCCTTCTTTTGATCACGAGAAGATATCTAATTTATACAAACAAATAAAAAAAAATTGAGTTAAATAATATACTTAAACCCTATGAGCATAGGTTAGTTGACAAAAATATTGTATGTAATATATTGTAGGGTTGGGGTTCGAACCTCGACATTGCCACCTATTCACATTAAAATGTGAAAATCTAACCACTAGACTATTTGACCAATAAAAAATAAAAAATGTACTTAAATGATTGATATCTTTTATACAATAAATCATGTTTATTTAAAATAGAGCAGTGCTAAATGGAACGACAAGTTCCTTGCACGACAACTGCACGACCACATTAAAATACACCAAATCTTCTTTTATAATTGTTAATTAATTTTTTTCTTTTTTAAATGCAAGCGAATATCTCGTACTTCTCCGCTTAATTTCACAATGCTAAATTCATTGATCTCACCACCACTTCGACAAGCTGCAACAGTTCCCAATAATACTGCTCATCATTCTGTCATCTACAATTTCTCTATCGCTGTCGTTGTCTTCTCCGGCGTTGTTGTTTCCGTTCATTATCTTTAGGGTCTGTTTGGTTCAAAATAGGGGGAGGGGAGGTGAGGTATTTTTATAGAGGGGAGGGAAGGGAAGGGAAGGGGAGGGGAGGGGAGGGAAATTTTTTAATTACATATGTGTTTGGTTCAAAAGAGGGGAGAGGAGGGGAGGGGAGGGGAGGTATTTTAAAAGCAATTTACTTTTTTACCCTTAAAATCTTATAACACTCATATTTTTAAAACTAATACATCTTTATTATTACATCAAAACAAATAACACATACTTTTCAAAGAAAAAAAATATCACGTACACAAAACTCACTACCACACCAAGAAATTCACTACATAGACATTAAAACCAAAACTTTAATTCAATAAAACACGGAAGAAAATATTCAAACAAAGTACATCGTACAACCTCCAAAATATTCGTAAATGTTCAAACAAGTATTCCAAATATTAAAAAACATATTAAAATGCAAATAAAGTATTCATAAACATCATAACACCGTTATAGGATGATTAATCAGATAAACCAAAGACTAGTTGCATTATCACAGCTTTGCGTGCTTCAAGTGGACATTGGAGAATCATTCTAAGTTTGTTAACATCGTTCATGACAGCACAATATATCTCAGGCAATGACGCTGCCTCACACCCGCAACCCTCTATTAAATTCCATGTTTCTTCATCAGAAATTGGAGGCAGATCATATTTTTGACGTTCTCTCATTATTTCATTTCCTTCTCGTAGTGCCTCAACAACCATATTCATTGACTCTTTCATTTCAATCATTTCATTGTTTGACTCTTTTTGGTTGAGAAAATTATAATATTTTTTGTATATATATTTGAGAAATAATAAAGAAAAGATTTGATCATATTATAACCCACAATTTAATAAATAATTTATTCAATTTGAATAAATTTTTTAGCCCAAAAAATATTAATTTATTTTTTGGTAATAATAAATGATTTATTAATATATGCATAAAGTATAAAACGAATAAGTTTTGCTTGTTGAAGCTGTAATGAACATGTATATGTTTAGAATGAGTAAAATGAGTACATATAATCATAAAAATTATTATATATATAATTGATTATATAATTAATACGCTCGCAACCTTGGATTCGGATAAAATTCACCTTAGACATGAAACAAATTGTTTAACATATATATAAGATAAAATAAACGTATATAGTAAATACTCGTAATCAAGCGTCCTTGAGTACAGTTCGAGATGGGCGACCGCCCAGGACCCCGTATTTAAAGGATCATACTCATACATAAGAATGTGGATAATTATTTTAGTAATACATATAATATGTATAAATATTGCATGAATACAATTTTATTTTAATAGTATTGTAAATAGTTATAAAATATTTTTTGTTTTGTTTTTGTAGTGGTAATGTACTCTATAAGTTTGCACATTGTCTTTTATTTTTATGACTGTATACAAAAAAGATGAAAGGAAACACAGGAAAAAAATATAAAATAAAATATGAAAAGAAATCATAGATTAAAGAAATAATTATGCATTCCATGAAAAAATAACGAGAATGAATTCTAATATATATTAATAATGTTATGCATGTAATAATTGATTGTGAATGTTTTAAGTGATTGATATACATGACTTAAAGAGAGTCATATTTAATACACAAAAATGATGAGAAAATTGTGTATGATTTATTAATATTAAAATTTTAATTTTTTAATATAAAATTCATATATTGGCTTGGTGGTGTCATGCATGTAATATTAGTTGGTGGTTTCTTGGTGATTGATATGTATGACTTTAAAAGTCATATTTAACCGATGAAAATATGAAAAATAAATTATGTATTATTTATATAATATTAAAAAAAAAATCAAACGTTATAATATATATTTTGTGCTTTCATAATTTCTTTAATTAAAATTTGCAACATTTGAATTTCTAAATAAAGGATATGAGTCCTCTAAAGTGAGTGAGTCACTCTTGAGTCTTGAGTGTTAATTAAGAATAGGATGACTAATGATAATTTCTAAATTACGGTATATCAAAGGTAAATATTATAGATATATTTTAGACCTTGATTTTCTCACTTATAGTTCAATTATTACTTGATTGAAAATAGGGCTAACCAAACATTAAAGAGGGTCGTTGCCTAGGTGCGAGTACGGTATCGGTACCCAATACGGGTACCGGTATGAAGTACGATATTTTTAGAAAAACTAATGTACGTGTATGGGCATAAATTAAGGTACGGGTATGTACCTGGTACTGATACTCTCCCTCAAATGGAATACCCGTGCATCATAAATCTAAAACAAACTTTAAAGTGAGTTTTTGTTGCTTACTCAGAGAAAATGTAAAAGTGTCAAACAAAAATAAATAAAAGTCTTTTTTTAATACAAAGTCTAAAATATTTTTCGTTATTCATGAATACAAAGTCTCGCATTATTTTTTTTCTTTTTTAGAGGTCTTTATCTTTTTTTTTTCTTCTGAGATTCTTGATGTGAACTAATAAACTTACTATGAAAACATTTTTTTCTTGATGTGGAGTATTTTTTATATTTTTAAGAACCTAAAACTCTTACTTGGGCTGACTAACCCTTGGACCGATCCCATGTACATGAACACCACTAAAACTTAGAAGGCCAGTCTCATTGACTATAGAGAAAAAAAATGAAAAGAGAACAAGAAAAGAGAAAAAAATTGAAAATAAATAGAAAAAAATAGGGTAAATAGTGTTATACCCCCTGCAAAATAGGCGAGTTTTGCGTTACCCCCTGCAAAATATTTTTTTGAGATTACCCCCTGCAATGTCAAGATTCTTTGCGTTACCCCCCTAGCTTAACAAGTGGGCATATGACATGGAAGAATCTTGACGTGGCATGACACGTGGAAATTAATTTATTTTTTTATTTATTTTTAATTGCCAACTCATTAATTAATGTGAGTTTTTAATTAAAAAAATGAAAAAAAAACTTAAAAGTTGTTATATTTTTATGAACTTACTTAAAAGAAAGTTTTTTTTTTTTTTTTTTGACTAAAAGTTGTTATTATATATATAAAAAAAATTCTTATATATATATATATATATATATATAATAACTAATAATAGAGTAACAAAAAAAAAACGAAGATGAAAAATACCTAATAATAATAATAGTAACCAAAAAACTAATAATAATAATAATAATATTTTTTATTTTATTTTATTTTTTTTTTATTTTTTTTTTCTTTTTTTTTATTTTTAATAATAACTAATATTATTATTAGTTAAAATATGTGATTGCAGTTTTTTTTTTTTGGTTATATTAGTTAAAATATGTGATTGCAGTTTTTTTTTTGGTTACTCTATTATTATTATTATTATTATTATTAGTTTTTTTGTTACTATTATTATTATTAGTTTTTTTTCATCTTCGTTTTTTTTTGTTACTCTATTATTAGTTATTATATATATATATATATATATATATATATATATATATATATATATATATATATATATAAGAATTTTTTTTATATATAATAACAACTTTTAGTCAAAAAAAAAAAAAACTTTCTTTTAAGTAAATTCATAAAAATATAACAACTTTTAAGGTTTTTTTTCATTTTTTTAATTAAAAACCCACATTAATTAATGAGTTGGCAATTAAAAATAAATAAAAAATAAATTAATTTCCACGTGTCATGCCACGTCAAGATTCTTCCATGTCATATGCTCACTTGTTAAGCCAGGGGGGTAACGCAAAGAATCTTGACATTGCAGGGGGTAATCTCAAAAAAATATTTTGCAGGGGTAACGCAAAACTCGTCTATTTTGCAGGGGGGTATAACACTATTTACCCAAAAAAATAATATAAAAAAGTCCACATGCCAACTAATTTTCTTATTGTCGATTAGTTTAATAGCTCGATTCACACACTTTAAACGAAAAATCTGAAGTTTAAATTAACATCCCTAAAAATCAGCATTTTTCCACCTACCAACTGAACTATAGTTACTTACCGGACCAACTCTTTAATACTAGTAGTAGTGCTTAATAAATCCATATTTCAATTTTCAATTACATATCCCTCTCATAGAGAGACCATGATATTTCAGATGTCCCTCCCTTGTTCAGTCACTCACCAGTCCACCACCAGCCAGCCTCCCACTCTCTCAGGGTCTCTCTTCCTCAATCACTAGGGGACATATATACGGAGCATGGATTAAAAAATAGGCAAAAGCATAATAAAGAATAAAATATACTAACAAAATTTAAATTCCAAACTTAGGCTTCAAGTTGAAGCATATTAGTAACACTCAGCACAAGAACAGGGAAGTTTGTTATTTATTTATTTATTTATTTATTGAACCATAAAAAAAAGCATGTACGAAGGAATCTAAAAATCATGGTCTCTCTCTATCTGTGTGTGTCTCTATCTTACAACTCCATCAAAATTAATTATTTATCACATACTTAATGTACCACAACTGCGGCTACTTCAAGAATTTGAGGATTTCAATATTTCATTCTCCTCAGAAAAAAACATTTAGAAAAAGTAAGTTTCATCTTTATAAGTAGTTACTTTAGCATTTTTTGGTCGAGGTTCTCTTTTGCTCTAGCTCAAACATTTTTATATTTCAATTATTCTTATTAATTCTTGATATATATAAGCTGTTTGTTGGATTCAATTGTACTATCTGTTAGAATTAATTTAATAATTTAATCATATACATGCTCTTAATAACAAAGATTAAATCTATAATCTTACTTTAGTGCGGAAGCCAAATAAACACAAGCATGTATATAAAACAGGATCTACGACATGTTGATTTATCAAAGATCATAGTAATAGGAATACCTGGATGACGAATCCATTAGATGAACTAATCGTTGTAATCCTGAAACACAAAGAGAGGGAGACGGACGACGAGCATCCGTTGGCTTGTGGTTCTTCCTCAACCAGGACTCCTTATGCCTTTAGGACTCTTCTGATGGGGAGAAGAGTCAATATGCAGTGTGTCCGGTATATTGGGGACCATAGCCTATATATAGTGTGATGGCCAATTAGGGTTCCCATTATTCCGAAATGGGCCATCCTGACATCCACTCATATTGAGCCCATATCCATTTAATTAATTAATTCTAAATAGAAATCTAATTAGCCTTTTACTTTATTTGATCACTTAATCAATTAAGGTTCCTAATTGATAAATAGCTAATATAATTATATATAAAGATATTTGCCCACATAATATTATTGGAATATTATAAAATATTCCAACAATCTCCCACTTGGGCTACATATTGTTATAATTATATCATTGTTCCTTAGGCGCGCATCCGAATGCTATTTATCTTTAGATTTCAACCTTACAATCTGATCCATCTCATACACCAATAATGGGACCACCGCGGCTGTCGTCACTGACGTATAACGTGACGAAACCCCGACGACCACCACATCAATGTACTTGACGACATAGATCTGATATGGATGAGTGGCATGGAAATTTCATGCAATGTGATCTCTAAATCATGCCTATTTCCAACTGGTCCAACTGAAAACTTTAGTGAGATCAAACTGAAGTTTACAAATTCAATATTTGCACCAAAGATACATAACCGGTTATAACAATAATAACCTCAAACTTTATTTCTGCAGAAAACCTTAACAAAACATGTATCTTTATCAATACCAAAGTTAGAACATAACAAATTAGAGACTCCCACTAATCCAAGACATCCTTAGTGACAAAAATAATATGAAAGACCTTAGGTGTCACGTCTTTGATTAGTGAGTCAGCTAGCATAAACTTTATCTTTATATGTTCTATCATTCAACAACAACATTGTCCGACTAATTTATGTCACAATATAATTTAATTTGTCTTTCAAAACCTTTTACTTTATGCAACCAAGTGACATAAATACCAATAGTCATTTCTTGAGTTAGAATGTCCATTAAATATAGACATTCTAAAAGGATCGAAGTCGAACATCCTAATGATCTCCAAATTGTTAGATCTCCGATATGTGAGCACAAATTATTGTTCTCTATAACAATCCTTATGGTTGCCTATTTTCAACAAATTCAAATTATGAATTGCTCAAGTATCTGCCAAATGATCTTATTATATAAGCTATTTCCGGATGCATATAAATAAGATCATACATAAGTTTCTCAAAGCTGAAGCATATAGGAAAATACTTTATTTTCTAAATTTCCAGATTTTTCTTTTGAACAATGATTGAGACTAGATAGTCTCCCTTTATAATTAAGGCAATTCCTTAGTTTATTGACTTTCATGTCGAATTTAATTTCAACTTTATTGATACGACTCTTTTGTTATACCCAAATGATACATTGAGAATAATCTCTAAGTATCAAAATGCCTAATACAAAAGAGATGTGCCCAAGATCTTTTGTCACTAAACTTTTGTTAGTGATTTCTTGATTTTGCACAATAATCATATATCATTATTGACTAAATGTAATAAATTCGACACATTAAATTTAGAATATAAACATACTCCCACTGAACCTGTATAATCCACAATTATCCATAATATACATCTCAAAACCAAATGAGACAGTCACCTTATGAGACTTTTGTGGTATCAATAATGAGACAACTTTCTTAACAAATAAATGAATTTATTTTGTTTGCACATTATCTACTTTGTGTCTATTGACATAAAGTTTCATCTGATTGCACTTTATTGTGTTTCTTTATGTTGCCATCAAGAAACACTATCTTGATATCCATCTTATTTAGCTCCAAAAAATCATAATAAGTAATAAGTGTCGTGACTGCCCTAATAGAGTTTTCAAAACAAAACGAACATGAATTCTCTTTTCAGTCAATACTTTTATGACACTTCATACTTTAATTCTTGAAGGTATTGAGTTTGATCTTCATGAATTAATCTCTTAACTTAATTGAGAGAAAGAACAATAATGTCCTTATGAGGATCCAAATTCACTATATAAATAGTAACTATATGAATTGATTTATAACCAATTCTTCTCCACTCAATTTTGTTCTTTTACCATATCTCTCCCCCAAACTCAATATCTTCAAGAGACTTTGCAATTTCCGTCTCATAATGTTCATTAACATGGGACCAAAGTTTATATTTCTCAAAATTTTCAACAATTTTAGATTGTCACAAGTCATAACTGAATTGACTATAATAATATTTGTATTTAAAAAACAAATTGAATCTCTCGTTTAAAATAATAATAAAGAATTTATAACATTAAAACAAAACTTAATTCACATGATGATTCACCAAATTATGTCTTAAATACAAATATAACTTAATAACAAAAATCTAACAAATAGTTGAAAAACCATCAATCTTCACCGACTTATTTCCCCGCCAGATTAATGTGTCTTTCAACATCATTGGAAATTTGTCAGTTTAGATCAAATTTTCTTATTATTCTTTATTTGCCTTTATCCTTTGAGGTATTTACATAATGAACACTATTTTATTTTCTCTTGCTTCAACTGTTTCTTTATTGCACACTTTATGAAATGATTCTATTAAAGAATCATTTCTAACTTTAATAGTTATAAGACTAATTGTGCAAATAGAACACTATATGCTAAATTTTTGACAAAGTAACTTGATTGTCAAAATTATATCGCTTTATCAAGATTAAATAGTTACCTAATGTGCTCTTGAGATTTTCTTTGCTTAATAATCCGAATGAAATATTATCTCTCCGACGAGAGCTTATTTTTTGCTTTATTGCTTTAGAAGCACTTTAATTTAAGCAGAGAAAATATGACAAAAAATTGTGTCATCTTAAATAATACCTCAAATGTCTCTGGGGTTCAAAACTTTATGATCATGACCTATGTCATTCGGAGTATACTCGCCTTTTATACTTGAGTCTCACTTTAAAGTTACCGAATAGTGAGAGAATTTGAGTTTCTCCATCTTGACATAAGTTTAGATCCAAGAACACAATGTTCTTCCTTTATTTCTAAGCGCTAGAATTTTAATAATTTAAAATTCTAACATGATTTTGCAGATACATAAACTATATTAATTTATAGAGAACTAAAAAATTACTCACCAAAATACCTAATGCACCATTGATGTCAAGCCCTTAAAAAATAACATCAATTGCTAGTGGTATTTCATGACAATGATCAAACACTGACGATCAATATTAAAAAATAATAAATCCTTATAATCGTCACATGTTTACCGTTATAAGTGTGAATGCAATCCTCTAAATACTTATATGGATTTACACTAACACATCTTTATTAGGCACATCAATAAATTATGATAGAGACATGCTCAACTTTATTTGTAAATTATAAGACAAACAAGATACCAAACGCACCATCAATCCTCAATCTTTGATTGTAAGAATTAACTGCAAGCGGTACTCTCAACGTAATGATCAAATGTTGGTAATAAGTCCTATCAGATAATGTGCGCCTTTGACACCAACCATTACCCACATGGATAAACTTAATAATTACCACACATTTACCATCACAGGTATGTATATTATTCGGCCAAACTGCACGTCTTCCTTTTGGCCGACTGTAACAGCTCGCATGAATAATCTCATACTACATCTTTTATAATTTCAATTGAATATAGTCTTCGCACCGGAGGTTGCTTTATGCAACTTTTGTTTCGACAAACTCAATCAAAATTACTAGACAATTTAATAAATTGAATATATATGCATGTAATTATTCGGTTGAACTGTGTCTACCTTTTGGTAGACCAAAATAGTTTGTATGAATAATTTTATACATCCTTATGTGATTCTAATTGAATCAAATCTACGCAACAGAGGTTACTTTTGCAACTTGTTGTTTCAACCAACTCATTCAAAATCACCTGACAATTTATTAAATCAAATGGGAAAAGTCTTAAATTTACAAGGTACTACCCACAAAATGTAGACCGTATTCCTTTACGATGCCACCTGATAATCATAAGATTAATTGACATCCCTTAATATGAGAACAAACTCACAAGCAAATTAAATTAACATGAGATATATCCGAAGAGCATGATGAAAGGAAATTATTGTAGAAGCTTAATAACAATAAACTTAAACATCATAATCATGCTACAAACCAAATATTTAATTTAAAATAAAATTAAATCTTTATATATACCAAAGAATATTCATGCTACAATTGATTCACATATACTCAATGATTCTTTAAATAAATAAATGAAATTCTATACTTGTATTTTCCAAAACAGAAGGAAACCAAAACTTTATATTCTATAAATAAACAAATAATTATAGAATATATATTTTTCCAAAATTTAAAAAATCAACCTTTAATTTCTACACATACCAAATTGTATCAAAATATTTTGAGAATCCTTATAATTGCTATTTAATGGCAATTAATCTTTTACAAAAAAATATATACAATAACCAAATATATATATTAAATATTCCTATGCCTTAATTCTCAAAATAGACTTTTTTAAGTACATCATCCGATCTTTGTGAACCAAAACCAGAAGATATGATACTTGAAAACTAAGCCAAAGTAAAATTACTTGATTTTACACCTTTAATTTCAGAAGCAAATCACTTAAAATCCTCATATTCATGATTTAAGCTTAATTTATCATATCACCGTCCAAATTTTTCTGATGCTAGTTCACGTATTGGATTTTAATTAGTACCAAATAATTAAAATCTGATGTTAAAAGACCAAACAAATATGAAGATCAAATTCAAAATCTTTAGTCTTTAATTCAAATGCAACCTTTTTCATTCAAAGCTTTATTTTTGACCTTCATTCATGGATTATAGTAAATACCAAATAATTATAATCCCTTAAAATTTAACACTAAATAAATCCATCGATTCATATTTGCTCAAAAATTGCCGAAAACCAAATGGCATATTGAACAAAAAAACCAAAAGTTATAAAAAATAAACAAAACTTCACAAGGTGACAATTAATATATATTATCACTTTATTTGAGCCAATATAACCATAAAGAACTAGAATCGATGACCCAAAATTGTGTTCATAATGAAATTCACTCCAAACTATTTGAAATTAATATTTTCATTATCATGGCAATAGGCATAAAAAACCGAAGACGAATTGATAAAGCAATTTACCAGAAAAATCTTTTTACGATGAAGCAACTTGGTCTAGATAGAATTGAAAATAAACAATCAAGGAAAAGTCACTTCATATAAATCTAGGTATGAATAACCAATAAATATGATCGCCCAAATAAAAAGGTCAATGACACTTCATATTACCAAATTCAAATTAGGGTTCATGCGCTAATCCAGAGGGGAACATTAAACCCAATTTAGGCGCAAAACAAAAACCAAGCATAAATCTTAAATCCCAATAAAACAACATGAAGACCTGCTCTGATACCACTTGTTAGAATTAATTTAATAATTTAATCATATACATGCTCTTAATAACAAAGATTAAATCTATAATCTTACTTTAGTGCGGAAGCCAAATAAACACAAGCATGTATATAAAACAGGATCTACGACATGTTGATTTATCAAAGATCATAGTAATAGGAATACCTGGATGACGAATCCATTAGATGAACTAATCGTTGTAATCCTGAAACACAAAGAGAGGGAGACGGACGACGAGCATCCGTTGGCTTGTGGTTCTTCCTCAACCAGGACTCCTTATGCCTTTAGGACTCTTCTGATGGGGAGAAGAGTCAATATGCAGTGTGTCCGGTATATTGGGGACCATAGCCTATATATAGTGTGATGGCCAATTAGGGTTCCCATTATTCCGAAATGGGCCATCCTGACATCCACTCATATTGAGCCCATATCCATTTAATTAATTAATTCTAAATAGAAATCTAATTAGCCTTTTACTTTATTTGATCACTTAATCAATTAAGGTTCCTAATTGATAAATAGCTAATATAATTATATATAAAGATATTTGCCCACATAATATTATTGGAATATTATAAAATATTCCAACACTATCTAGCTAGTTCAATTATTCTATTCACTCTCTCGTAGTGTCATGTATATGTCTCAATATAATGTACTGATATTATATTAGATTATGACAACACTTATACCATGCCATGACCGGCACGTACTGGTACAGTGATTCCCCAACTCTATGTTGTGCTAGCCACATATCCTCATTTTTTTTTTTTTTGAAGGATTTGATTCCTGATCCGGAGTGGATGGATGACGACGGTGTTGCGACTCCACATACCTGCAAATATTCTAACACCGATGTAAATGAGGGTTCGATAAGGCTAACTATAAAATTTTACTAGAATTATAAAATGTACTTTTTAACAACGACCAAAGACCCTTTTATTGGTGTAGGAAATGTGAAATTTGGAGAGAGTTAGACGATTACTTGAATTCTAACGAGATTTGTAGATTAACATACGATAGTGATTTGGGACCAGGATTTGCCGCAGTAGTTTTCACTTTAGATTTAGAATAGACAATATTATACAGTCATATCTCTTATCTTGTGTCTTTTCTAATTATCACTAGATTAAAACAAGTTTGATGGTATCATACTATAGTACCTGATTAGTTACAGTAAACCATTTCCCAACTAGTGAAACCATTTGAAAAACAACCTGCATCAATTATGACCTTGGTATAAAGTCAGGCTCAGAAGCTTCCCAATAGACAAAGATGTCTTGTTGGCCTCCTTAGTGTTGTGGTCTTATTCATACTGTTAATAGTTGGCACAATGATAAGGACTAAGGAAAATGCTAGGCCAACTTTTAGTGGTAAGGACTAAGGACAAAGACCAAAAAGTTGGCACATTGATTTTTTGTCATTTTTGAATTATTGAAATGACATGTAGAGGTTTACATAACAAGCTTAAATTGCAAAATACTATCTCCGGTCCTTTTTATAAGAAATAGTTCACTGAATCTAAAAAATCAATTGTTTCTTATAAAATGATCGAGAGAGAATATTAAATATGATGTATGTTTGGTAGCTCAAACAAAGACACTATTGACAATGACCATGTTTTTGTGATAAGATAAGTTGCACTTAGCTAAATTTCTTAATTGATAAAATTTCCCCATCTCTTTTGTGTTTGAATTAATTTTCCCATCTCTATATTATGGAAGTTATTAAGACACATTTGCCAGTAAACTCTATCAAGAAACCTTCCTTCACTAACCAAATTACAAACAAGATAATTATAGTCTCAGCTCTCAGATGTTATTAGTTTCCAGCTTATTTTTCAAATATTAATTATTTACTTTTCACAATTTACTTCCTATACAATTCTAATGCCATTACACACACAAAATAGCTATAGCTTATAGGAGTAACCGCAAAAGATAAAAGAAAACTGTTAAAATGCCTAGCTTTGTGATTCACAAGTAAATAAGTTCATTTCACTGAACAACATTTCCCAATAAGCTGTTTGCTGAAGGTGAGCTAGGTCTACTTGACCAAGTACCATGCATAGATACAGGGGAACTATCCTTCACCTCCTCTATTGAATGCAAAAAACTATTAGTCTTTTGTGGAACAATCGATATCTCATTCCTCGAAACTAAATTCTCATTTCCATTATTACGAGGCGATGAACAAGTGGATCCAACTGATGAGCCCATGCATATAGTTTCCTCCATCGTCGCCCATCCACTGCGTCTGATATGATCTAGCTCCTCGGCCACTTCAATCATACTAGGTCTCGCTTCGCTATGAAAAGCAAGGCATCTAAATGCAAGCTCGGCTACCTTGTTAACAGAATAGAGTGTCCAAGCATCCCTATTTAGATCAAGGAAAGGATCTATGATATCTTCGATACGACCTTTCCTAATTTTTTCAACAGCAAGTGCTGCTAAATTAATCTCACTCTGAGGTCTACCGAAATCAACCACTTTCATTGCCGTTATTATCTCTACCAAAACAACTCCGAAACTATATACATCACTTTTATCAGAAAGGTGAAAGTTTTGGTGGTATTGTGGATCAACATAACCCGGTGTCCCTTGTGGCGCAGTTGAGATATGCGATGTTTCTGTCATACCTAGCCTAGAAAGTCCGAAATCGGCTACTTTCGATTGAAAGCTAAAGTCCAAAAGTATGTTACTAGATTTTATGTCTCTATGATAAATTGGAGGATTTGAAGAGTGGAGAAATGCTATAGCATTAGCAGTTTCAGAGGCAATGGTGAGTCTTATTGTCCAAGGAAGTGTTCCACCTCTTTCTCTTTGTAAATGTTGAGATAATGTTCCATTTGCCATATACTCATAAACAAGTATATGCTCTCCTTTTTCTATGCAGCAGCCTAAGAGTCGAACTAAATTCGGGTGACTAACCGAAGAAAGAAGCTTGATCTCATTCATGACTTGGTCAACACTATTGGTGTCTCTATACCTGATCTTTTTTATAGCAACCAATTCATCATTGTGAAGGTTTCCTGCATAAACCGTGCCGTAAGCACCGGTTCCTAGCCTGTGTTTCTCTGAGAAAAAATTTGTGGCTCTTTCTATTTCTTTGTAAGGGTAGAGAGGAACAATGTAGTTGCCTGCAGCTTCTCTTAATAGGCGCTTTACCGTCAATTGTTTTGTCAGCCACGTGGAACGGCGCTTGGCGAAGTAGCATAGTGTAGCCAGAGCAGCCGTCACGGAGGCTCCAACTAAGATCACTGCAAAAAATTAATCATGTAGCATTGGTCAAAATTCTACGTGGATTATTTTTGTGAAAGAGATAAAGAGTGTTGTAACAAGGAGAATAGGAATAGGATAAGAGACATAATCAAAGAAAAAAAGACAAACAAATTAGTCCTATAATTTAGAAAAGTTGGTGAGATTGTACCTCCAATAAGTATACCAATTCTGAGTGCTTTTCCACATTTGCTAGACCCAAATGTTGAAGGTCTGCATTGAGAAACTGATGAAAAGGAGACAAAAGAAAAAATGGATTAGAAAAGTTGCAAATATCTAGCACATAAAAGCTTACTTCTCCAAGGAAAAATCAAATACTAACTAGTTAGTAATACTGCAGTAACCATATGATGTAGATGATTACCACCAAAATAAAATGTTACTACTACCTCCGGTATTTAATATAAGAAAAAGTTTACTTTTTAGACCAGATACATCAATCATTCGATGAATCTAAAAAGTAAATTTTTCCTTATATTAATGACTAGAGGGAGTATATTGTTTGAAAATTATTCATATATGATCAACAAAGTCAATGAACTTAGATCCCATATCTACTGAATAATTTGCAGTTGAATCTGCTGTATCTAGTAATGTTCCTATATCAAGAACTTGTATCACACTCAATTTCTATTGTTAGAGGAAAAACATAAAATGATAAGCAACACGTGTCAGTAATGACGGATTTAGATTCCACGCAGTAAGTGCATGCACATTTATAGGTTTTGGCAGTCCAATCTCAGATCAACGGTAAAAATTATATAAAGATAATCATAAAGATAAATGCGAGCTGATTGATCTTAAATCAATATCCGAGATCCACTATAATGCATGTAACCACTTTTTTTCTTCTTCTAATTGTAGGGAATCATCCTGAAATTCAAATTACATGTCAATATCAGGTATTCATTTTCTAATCCCTCACATGGTGAATATATCTATCAACATTCACCAATCTCTACCCTTTGACCACTTATAATGGAATGAATAAAAAATCAATTAGACCAGCCATGTGCTTATACCTAACACTGATTTATAAATAATCCAAATAGGCTACTAGACATGTTGACTTTTGAAGGATTCTTTCTTCCACAAGTTACCATTCAATTTTTAAAACAAGATTATACAAAACAATGTTCCAACCAAGCAATGAACATTAATCACCATGTTTCTAAAATCCTCTGCAAGATTATGGATAATTAATCTAATCTCAGTAACCAATTTCTACATCAAAATAGTGAAACTTATGCTCAAATGAATATACCACCCTTGTCCCCAACAAATAAAGTCTCATCATTATGGACTTGATAAAGAACATAGTTATCTTTAAAAGATTCCCCCACTTGAAAATCTCAAACCTAAGATTCTAATACGCACACTATTATAGTATTATTATTATGATTATATTCTATATTCTAATGAACCTGGTTTTGGGCAGAGAATAAAGCATCAAACCAGAAACCACAAGTCAAACATCAATTTGTCTTTGTTCAACAATTACGGATTACCATCCGTTATAGCCGCCATCATTGTCAATATCTTTGTTAGTCTAGCGTGCAAACAGCACTAACATGATGGTGTATGTACAATTTTTTATAAAGATGATGAATGTTACAAAATTTTATGTAATTATTTAATTTTTCTTGATTGAGTAAAGAATGAAAAATTGTAAGTAAATAGTTTAAATGATAGAGAAAAAAAAATGGATGAAAAATCATGTAGTTTCATGCTATAGCCAATCTCAACTATTGATTCAAAACCGGAGGGTCTAGATTTCACACGCAAAACAATCTCAATCGTTTGGTTACGATGGAGCTAAAGAGGATCAAACCTAGGACCTCTTGCATACTACCAAAATCTCTCACCACTAGACCAAACATAGTGGCTTAACAATCTCAGTCCTTGATTTAAAGTTGGACGACCCATATCGATTACAACATCCTATTGTGACGAGTCAAGTTCCATCTCTTTATGTATAGGATAAAATATATTATTATAATTATAATACAATGACGATTATTATTATTATCAAGGTCTATTTAAATTGACTTATTTGAACTCATCTATCGACCTAAGTAGTTGCGAGAATATTTGAAAGAGCTTATAAAAACAACTTATGACATGCGCATTAGCTTATTTTCATAACTATAAAGCAGAATAACTAACAAGGAAAATGCAAATGAAATGCAAGCATTTTGACTTTATTTTATAATTTGTTTTGGCTTGTTTTATCATCATATTATTAAATAGTATATCATCATGATAAGTGCTTATGTATAAACTTACATAAACTATTTTTATAGTAAAAGATAAAATAAAATAATTGAGCTAAGTTTATGGGAGATAGAATAATAAATACTTCCTCCGTCTCAAAATAATTGTCATTTTAGGAATAAAATTTTGTCTCAAAATAATTGTCATTCTCACTTTTCAATGTAATACTTTCCAATTGTACCCGTAATAATTACTATATGCATTATTCCCTAGGAAACAAACCTATAATTTATAGGGGTAATTTAGTAAAAATGTTATTTCTTTTAACAACTTCATTACATTTCTTAATATGTGTGAAACAACCTTAGATGACAATCTTTTTGAGACGGATGGGGTAAATAAATAAATGAGTGGACTAACCTCTCCGGCAACCAGAACCTTTGACAAATCCATCTCCGACGAAACCTTCGTGGCAACGACACCGGAAACCCTGTTTATCTCCGTGAAGATGAACCACAGTACAACTAGAATCATTAGAACATCCACAAGTCCCTTCAAGTTGAAGCCACCACCCCAACTCAACCACCTGAAACTGAATTGGTACCTCTTTGATTTTACTGGTATCAACAGCAATAGCAGAAAACAAGAATTTGCATCCATTTCTATTCCAATCATTAACAGTAAGAACATCCTCGTGCTCGCGCGTTCTTTGACGCTGCAATTGCGAAAAGCAAGTGATGTTATCACTTCTTGTTTTATCATCACAACCTTCAACATCTATGTTTGATCCAATGAAACTTGAAGTTGGAATAACACAACCACTAAGATTTGAATTACATTTCTGTACAAGGAACGTATTGTTCCATGTTGGAGCGAAATTTTTACCGAAAAGTGGGTCTATGAAACTAGTGCTACGGTTGCATTTTGCTGGTAAAGATATGAATATGCTATCAGAATTCACTTCTTGAACTTTTAATTCACCAATTTTGAGTTCTTTGTTGCTGCTGTTGCAGTTTAGTTTGATTTCACAATCATCAGAGAATCCGAATGGATACTTTACAAATTGTTTTCCGCATCTTCTATTGCAGTTACGTTTATTTTGATCAGCAGTTATTACCGTTACAAAGATTGTGATGATGATGATGATGATAGAAAGATTTGACTTGTGATGATAGAACATTTCCTGATACAAATATTGAAACTGAAGTTAAAAATAGGAAAAGAGAGTTTTGATCTTATTAATTGAGGAAATTAGAAGAAGATAGTATTTAATATATTTGTTGACTATGGAGTTTTAGAGTTAGTGAGAAATTAAAGATCGTTATTGATGCAGTTGGGGGAGATGTGTATTTAATTTCAATAAATGCTCTCAACAGAGCCAAGAAACTACTAGAAATTTCAATTATGATATTGTATTTATTACTAATATGAAAAATGATAAATAAATCATGGTATTGTTGTGAATTGTGATTATGAGGTGAATATGTAGTACTATGCATACCTTTAATTTAAGTTCCAGGCTCTGCCTGCAACAAAGTTGAGAAATTAATGGGCTTGGCAGTGGCAGTGTAAAAACAAGAACTAATTATTATTGTCACCACCATGTATTAGTTAGAAAGAAAAGTGAGTTGTGAAACTAAATTGAATGGTCACTTGAAAACAAAAGATATAGTAAAAAAGTGTAGTAGCCGACGGACAAGGGCCTACATACTATAGTCTATATGTTATATAAATCAAAATATCTTATGCACGCTAATTGCAAGATTAATCTTTTGAGATAAAAAAAATTCATGTTAACATATGCATCAAGGGCACATGTTAAAATTTTAAATATAGAAAATTGTATTTAATGTTAGAAAAAAATTTAATGTTTAAAAAGTTAAATGCACAAATTTCAATATATTATTTCTACTTTTGCTTCCTTAACACGTGCTTTTGGTGCACATGTTAACATTTTCCTTAAAATATATTTAAGATATGAAGATCTTTTAACATACTCCCTTCGTTAAATTAGATGCTACATTAACTATATAAATGAGTTTTACTTATATTTTGACTAAAGTTTTATAGAAGTTTATTTGAGTAAAATGGTTAGAGATATTGGCTATAAAATAAGTGTCTAGGCCTTACGGATCAACCTATAAATTATTACTATTACTTTTTTTTAGTGTTCGCTGACGGTCACGAGAGAGATTCTCCACACGAACAACCCGTCAGGTTTTCACTAGATTTTGGAAGACGGGAAGAGCTTTATTGGAGTCGCAATAGCACCTGTTTTTATATGTTTGTCACTACGTCAAGTAATTTTGTTCATTATAATGTTGCATTTAATTTATTTTATTTTTACATTAAAAACTTAAAGAGCTTTATCTATCTATCTATAACAATAACAATATTGCAGATACATGGGTACACGTACATCGATAAAAACAAGTGACCGCATTTACAAGAGAATGAACAATTGTAATGGTTTAAATTCTAATAAACTCAACATGAGAATTTCTAAATTGAGAAAAACCACACCTACAACATTCTTGAAATCAAGCTAAAAATCCATCCATGTCACCCAATTGCAACTCTTTAGCACAATTTAGCGCAATAATTAGAGATAAAAAATAGACAAAAACCGTTCCATTTTGTAATGTCAACCTTATTTTATAATGTGGAGATTGATGCGTCAATATTGGATTTATAAAAATTCCAATTCACTTTTTGACCTTACGGTTACTGCTGTATGAAAAATTGTAGTATTCAAAAGTTACCATCCTTATAACAACATCTTAATTCTTTCTCTAAAACAAATCATATTTAACAAGTAGTATGCAATCTTTTTTATTCAAAGCAACCCGCTTGGGTTGGTGCATTGGTATTGGCATGGGATCTAAGAGTATGCTCCTCTTGAGGTATGAGGTTCGATTCTCTCTGATGCCAATTTAGATGGGTTAATTTAGCTTCTTCAAAGAAAATAAATCTTTTTTTTTCAAAGCATTAAAACAACTATTAGTTTGAATTGAATCTGATATCTTCTATTTGTGCGTAAATTTTCAATGATTATCATTATTATTATTATTATTATTATTTTACGGAAGATTATCATTATTATTTCGTCTATTAAAGAAATTATAATATTATTGTAGTGAATCAAAATTATTATTGTCATGTAATAGTAGTTAGAAAGAAAAGTGAAACTAAATTAACGTTTCTTTGTTCACTGGAAAACAAAATTAAGAAATATAATTAAGTTTAGTGAGAAATTGAGGAATTTTTCTAAGAAGCTACTTCTGTTGTTGCTGGGACTAGTGGTCTTGCAACTGGAACATAAAGTAGCGTTTCTTTTTTCTTTTTTCTCTTTTCTTTTTATTTTGTCTGTCTCCGATCACAACTTTAATTAGATTGTTTTCTTCCTTCTTTTTCCACATGAATAATGTCCAAACACTCTATGCAGATCATGGACTAGATCTTCGGTGAAAAGAGAGATCCAATAGAATCTTAACCTTTCAAAATTAAAGGTTAAATATTATCTTTTTCAATAAAAATAATAATAATAATAAAAGATTAAATATTAGAAACAAGAGAGATAGAGAGTATTGAACACATCTAAATTTGAGTTTACAACTTCGGTGAATCCGTGAATATGTTTTCTTTTTGTAATTGGGTTAATTGCTCCAATGTTTGTATCAAAAAGTGTAATTTAACCTTTGTATAAGGTTTAAATACTCCTTATACTATATTGTTAAAAAAAGTACTCCTTATATTCGCTTTAATAAATAGTACAAGGAATATTCGACCTTTACAAGTCTGATTAAGACTTGGTTTACTTCTACGTTTCTTACTTAAAACACAAAAAATACCAAGTACTCATCAATTGATGTTTTAAAACACAAAACATTCCAACTAATTGTTTGCTATATTTTTTTTAAGGAAATTATCTGCTCTGGAATATATGTATATATAACAACTCTATTTTGGGAGCCACTATTGTTCTGAGAATATCTCACTCTACTTGTGGACGATAAAAGTCAAATAGGAATTATCACGAAAAGGGATTGTACTATTACAAAGGGAAAAGTCCAAGCCAAATTACTTTAACTAAAATATATATGGTGGGAATATGTTAGTGATGGTGATGGTACTCAGCCAATAATAAATTATGCATGACCAGAAACACAAGATGATGAATGGAGTACGTGGGATATGAGGTGTATGGGGACACCAACTAACAACCATTTTTTGTGCCTTCCCCTTAGGTCACAAAATAGATAAAATAATACTCCAAGTGGTCACTACTACAAAAAAGGGCTACTATAGCACTTTTTTTTAGCTTTAATAGCACTTTTAAGTGCTATTGAAGCTGGTGCTATTGTAGGTCTGTAGCTATTATAGCACTTTTTAAAGTGCTATTGTATGATCAATCTTTAATAGCGCTTTCTACTCTAAAGCGCTATAGTAGATCTGTTTTGGCAACACGCTTTAATAGCGCTTTTCATAAAAGTGCTATCATAGGTTTCAGTTTCAATAGCACTTGTGTACAAAAGTGCTATCGTTTACCCCACCTTTAATAGCGCTTCATCACAAAAGCGCTATTGTATGTCTTTTCTTTTTTACAAGCTGCAATATTTTTTTTCAACAGGTCTGTCTTTCCAACAATGGAACTTAAATTGTATTTTTGACCTGAAGCTTAATTTGAAACTTAAAACATAGGAGCAAATAATACAAAGGTCAAAAGGCAAAAACTATATTAATAAAGATATAAAAAGGCACAAAGAAGGCCAATAAGTACTATCAAATTACATGAGTCTCCCATCCTTCACAAAACAAACAAAGAAGCATGACAATTTTGTGTCCAAGACAAAAACAAACTAATTATCCTAATCCCCTAGATGATGTTCATGACACTAATTATAACAAGACAAACCAATCAACCTAAGCAAATCCTCTGCCAATTGCCAAACCAAGCAAGCATCTTTCATGTTTTCAAGAAGTCCCTGAAAAATTAAAAAGAAGAGAATGGAAAAGTTTAGCAGCAGCTACATTTCATAATTTTGAGCCAATAGTCCAAAAGTTCTATAATTTATATTTACATAAACTCCACACAATAAGATAAAAATTATTGTGACACATGAGAAGTTGTCAGAGTAAAAGTAATTAAGGAACCTCAAAATCAGGGTGCAAAATGAGATGTCATCTTCTTTAAGATCAGGAGCAATATCATTCTTTAACTCTACCAATGTGTAACATCTACAATTTGTGATTCTCTCGTGACTGCAGATCAATTTACTCATTCACTAGCACATCATACGCCAATTCTCAACAGAGATCAAGTCAAAAGAATTTGGACATGGAATAATACATCAATAAGGACATGCATATACAAGAAACAAGCTTGACTACTAATATCATGATCAACTATGCCAACTTATCCATACAAATTAAAACATAATATCCCTTTTCCTATGATTGATACCTAAATGCAGAAAAATGAACAAAATCATAAAATCACCCAATTCCAATAATAGAGGTGAACCTGAACACAGTTATTGACCATATATGTTTAAGTCAAGGGGACCTAGAGGCTATTCATTTGAATACATGAACTAGAGGCTAATAATGTATCAGTTGCTTTGAACTTTGATCTCATGTGGGTTATAATAGTAAAACACAAACTGCGTATAAATAAAAAGATGTATAAGTTGTTAATAATGTTCATAAAACATTTTGATCCCCCAAAATTATCAAACAGTTCCTGAAGTATGTGACATAAAAAGCTCAAAAAAGATAAGAACAATGCAAAGAAAAATTCATGAAAACTAGAAATCAGTGTGAGAAATTGAAACAAACCAGCTTACCATCCATTTGCATCAATTACACAAATGCACTCGTCCACAAGAACAACCCCTCATAGAGCAAAATCAATAACAGCAAATATCGCTTCAGCCAAGCACAAAAAGCAGCACGCAGACAAATGCACTATGCTGAAAACAAACCATAAACCTGCCCAGCAACAAATCATCGTCATGTATCCTACACAAATAAACAAAGTATAAAAAATGAGACTTAGTGGTTGATTTTGCATAAAAGTTTCCTATATTTTGAGTTCATACTCATAGACTAAGCTTTCAATGTAGGAAACTTTTGCACCAACAAGAGAAAGTGGATTTGAAGATGGTGTTTGGTTTATCTTGACCAGTGTCTGGTTTAGTAGATTTCCAATTTCTAAATTTTCCTATATTTTGAGTTCATACTCATAGACTAAAGTTAAGTACAATAGTGACAAACACAATTAAAATTACCTTGATTGTTGTTCAAATTTCGTCCCTTAATATATGCCAGCACAATACAGTCATCAATCAAAATACTGACTAATGTTAACAATCATCATCAATCAAATTAACAAATAAAACCAATCAAAATGTTGGCCACTCACCTGTACATGTCCAGGCTTGAAATTGAAAGTTCCCTTGCATCAGTCATAGTGATATAACATTGTCATTTTTGACTAATACATAATCACATCCAAGAACACCACTTAGTCATAGCCACTACATAAACATAAACACATTGCACATTACATTCCAGTTAGCCTATCTAACAATACCAAACTAGTGCCCAATTTCCACCATTCCACTATTATTATTATAACAAGCTAGACTAGATGTTTCCCATCTTGCCAAGGTCACAATTCCAGCCATGCAATCTAAATCATACTAAATGCATATTAAATCAATCTTTTAAACACCTTAAAGGCAAGCTCTGTTCATATTAAATTTTACTCATCCAAACAAGAAATGGTGTATTATCAACAAATACTATCTACTTATAAGCATGTTAAAATCATTAGAAACATGTTCAACTTAAACCAACATAACCAAACACACTGTGTTGTAACATTTCAACAAATACCTTGTTTACATAATTCAAGTCAAGCAAAACATCAGTTCCACAGTGGAGTCAAGAAAAAAATCAATCCAACAACAATTCAATATGGAGAAAAATCAATCCAATTGAGTTAAATAGCTGGAAAGTAAAGACAAATCACAGTGAAGAACAGGTTCATATTGTAGTGGAGAAGAACGAAATCACAGTGGAGACTGAAGAAGAACTTACTGTTCCTTGAAGGAGAGTCGCGCGTAGAGGAGAGTGAAAGACGCGATTCATGGCGGGACAACGGCACGACGCAACTAGCTGGTTCGCGGCGGAACAAAGATGTGCACAAATATGTAATGGGCTCATAAAATCTGAACAATCTCAGAGAAGTGGAGAACGACGGCTATCTTGTGCGGTGGTGAAGCGGTGTTGAAATATGAGAGTGTTGGCCCAAAACGAAGGAGATGGAGGTTCAACGAGATTGAGATCTGAGAGTGGAGAGCGATGGAACGATATGGAGGATTCAGGTTTTGTTAAGGAATGAAGTTAGATCTGCGATTTTAAGAACGATGCGTGAAATATTTAGTTTATTTTTTTTGAAGCATAGTGTGTTTTTTCACTGGAAAGTGCTAAGAATAATAGCGCTTTTGGAAAGTGCTATCTAAGGTATATGTATTATAGCGCTTGTACCAAAAGTGCTATAAAAGTTTTTTGATAAATTTATTTTATTATCTACAATAGCACTTTTATAGTAAAGTGCTATTATAACCATTTGAGTGAGATCTTTAATAGCACTTCTATAAAAGTGCTATTAAATTAGTGCTATTGTAAGTCAAAATTGTGGTAGTGGGTGTAGTTTAACATAATTTTGCGAAAAGTGTAGTTTACACAATTCAGAATTTACGCACCGGTTCTTCGGAGTTTAGTTCTATTATTTGTAACATTCAAAATATTATGATGTCAAATCAAAACTTTGTGGTTAAGTTTGTTAAGCGACAAGCAAATATGGTTGCTCATACGCTTGCTAGGGCGGCCATATCTTGGTCTAGTCGCAATATCTTTGAGATATTACCTCATTGTATTACTACTTTATTGATTAATGAAATAATATGATTTGTTGTTTGTCAAAAAATAAATTCAAATGGCCCGTATAACAATGTTATTTCTTTTAAAATAATTACACATGAATGAATAGTAATAAATAATAAGCCACTTTTTTTTATACTGAAAAACAACGTTCATAAACTTAAGAGAAACAACATTGTTATGCATGATCATTTGAACTCTTTTCAAAATATTCATGGTATCGGGTAGGAAACCAAAAGTGTCAAACACAAATGGTATAAAAACATGTTGAATGTCAGAATATGTTTTCTCGTGTTTGGTCACTTTGTTTGAAGCAACTTTAAGGGCTACTTATCCCACAGTAAAATCCCAGTACTTAATCTCACAAGTGGAAAAACTCTAATTAAGACCACACATGCATGTTTTCCTCCTACCCAACCATACACCAGAATATCTACACGTCGATCTCCTTTCTTGTGGGTTAGTCAAGAAGTCCACAAACGCTTCTTACTTCACAGATACACTCGCACACTTAAATATGTCACAAAGGACTGAAGTGGAAGAAATAGTCACAAGAAAGGGGGGGTTTGAATTGTGACCCCTTTTAAAATTAATCCTGCACTATACAAAATTGATCTCAAGTGTATACTTGGATGAACGTTAGTGAATGATAAAACAGATTGTTCTGAGAATGTACTTCACTGCGTCATGTTAAGGTTGACTTTCTTGTCATAAATGTACTAAAAAGGCACTTGTCAAAGCATGTTAGGCTTTAGGGGGGACAATTCCTTTTCCAGCAAAATTGTAAAGTCAAAATCAGAGTTCATACCACATACTCTTAGTGTTCTCAATATATGATTCTGCAATGCCCAAGACTAGGCCTTTGGAAGCTACAAAAGCTTATGAAGCAGCCTCTGTGCTGAGTACAAACACAACCATTCAACCCTAATAGATAAAGAAGCCACCCTCCATTGAAGGTCCTCCAACCACAATGTCTTCAACCGCACCTCGTAACTCTTTATCAAACAACATATATAGTTCCTTCCTCCATGTGAATTAGTTGGCACGTCCTTAAGCCGAAAAAAAAGTTTGGCGAAGTCCATGCATAATCAGAGTAAAAGAAGGTACTTTGTGGGTCTCTTAACTGAGTAAAAAGATATGTTAACTCAACAACACTAACAGCTCTCTTCATAGTTACCCCCACGATAAAACATCTATCTCAACTAACAACTCCTCCAAGTAATTTCAACATTGGCCTCTCAATGTCTGAAGGGAATAATCCCTCACGAAGTTTATTACAATCACACGAAGGCCAAAAGATCTCGGTTTTATGGATATTCAAATCAAGGCCTAATCGCAGGCATGTCTCTTAAATGATATCAAGTGGTTTAGCCACTTCCCTTAAATCCCCTATGGCAGTCCCATCATCAAGATATCAATCAATTGTTCTGCATACTTATTGTTTTTCGTCAATATTCAACTTAGTGGGCAGATAAAAGGCACACGGTCAGAGTGAAGGGTTAATCCTTACCTTTTAAAAATCAAACGGTCCATATGAGTCAATATGGTCTAAATAATTTTCGGGATGTAAATCAAAGTATATTCTTCACAAAGTCAATCACTCTCTTCGTCCCTGATCTTTGATCTTTTTAGCATTTTAGTTTTGTCCTAAAACTTGGTTTTTTTAGAAAATCAAGACACAATTATTAAATTAATAATATTTTTCATTTTCTACCCTTACAAAAACTAATAAATCATGGATTCCTTCATTAAGTGAATTGAGGAAAATTGTACGGTATAAATCTATCTAAATTTAGTAATCTTAATATAAGTGTTCATACTTAAAAAGATCAAAGATTTAGGATGGAGATAATAGTCTAATTTATGCTTCAACCAATCTATATTGATTAAGTCATCAATTGTTTCCTTATTTTTTTAATGAAGATTTTTTTTTGAGAAAATATATATGATTTTTAGTAATATAAAGACATGATTTTATAGGAACTGATTTTGTATTTTAATAATTTTTATAGTGGATGAATAGTGAGATGAAATAAAGAGAATTATTTAATTTTAAAAAAAATCGAAACCCAACACAAAATTGAGATCTAAAACTGAATCTCGAAACTTAAAACTAGATACTTTTTATAAAATGTTCAAAATAGAAAACCAAAAATCACTTCGAATGAGGTCTTAATAAATCAAATGTACGTAATCTAACATTATTCTTATTAAAGAATTTTTTTTAAATGGCAATGAGCATTTTATTTTACTTTTAGTAGCATTTGTTATGTTTGCTTGTAGAATTTATTTTTAGATAAATTTCCATTAACAGATGTGAATTTATTTGGTTTTTTAATTACATGTGAAAATTATAAAAAGATATTTTATAGAAAATTATTTTATGTGAATTCTCATGTAAAACGATATTTTATGTTATGTTAAAATTTATTTGGAGTAGAAATTCCATATGAAAGTTTTCATATGGAAATATGGAGTAGTCCATTCTTCATTAACTCAGTTACAGTTGTTGTGGTACTGGTTTCATAATTTTTGGACCAGAAATGAGGTCTATAGGTATTTTTGAAATTGGACATCTGATGCATAATTATGCAGAAAATTCTGCTCTAGGGTATAAAGCATCTCAGTTGCAAGTTATGCGTTTCGGCGAACTCTAATAGAGTTGGCAGTATTGTTCAAACGTCTTTTAGGTGGGTTCCCTTAAGAAGCTCAACTTTTAGAGTAGCTTAGCACTTTTAGTTGCCCATAAAATATGTATGATAATATTAGCTTAAGTTAGAAATTAGGCTTTACCCCAAAATTATCACAATTGCATGATAACATTAAGTAATTAGGAAATTAGTGTGTGTGAGGTGGGTTAAATCCCCAAGTCCACCTCTAATGTAAATGTTGGATAATGGTTAATGACTATGATATGATGAATAAGGTTTCTAAATGGCAATTTATTGAATTTATATAGAAAATGCAAAATAGAATACTGAACTGTGTTCTTGCTAAGCGAGCAGAGCAAAACAGTACTGCAAATTTACCACTTTTCAAACTTTGCCGCTTGTTTTAAATCTTTATTCATTATGTAACCTTTCCATAGACAATATATTAATATACTATGTTTATAGCGTCAAACACACTTCAGGAAATTAAGTATCACGAACCAGGACAGTTTAGAAATACCCTAGAAGGAAATTCAAGGGCAGGATAACAATCAGGATAATTAAGTTAAGTTAAGAAAATCGGTTAATCATGGTGGTTACTTATGTACCACATTATGGGATTCGAGGAATCCAATCATGTTACGATTCCGAGCTTCATGCTGTGCCGATGCGTATAATCATCGACGATGGATATGTCAGGCCTCTGAGACCGGCTCACCTCAGAGTATCCTTCGAAGGTTAAAACAAACAAGATAATTAGTAGTCTCACCCACGATTATCAATTTTTTTTCTTCAGATAAGCATGTTGATCGAGATATCGTGGTAAACAAGTATGAAGATTCGGATACGTGGATTACGATATGGAGCTGACATCATGTTAATCTTATCATTGCATAAGATTCAGTTACTTTATGTTCCGTAGTTAGCTCAATCATGTATTCATTCAGTGGATGATTGTAATCCTATTCATGTATTTGATATTTATGTAATGAAAATTAATGTTTCCCGATTCAGTTATGTATGCTTCTATCGATATTCTAGATAAATCGATATGAGGTGCTATAATTAGCGTGCGAAGTAAAAGTTAACTTGTGGATACCATTTGTAAATTTACTCATGTGAATAATTCTTATTAGTCGTTGGATAAATCATCTACAATTCTTCAAGGGTAACATATGTCTCATCTTTATAATTGTTTGTTTTAGGATAGTGATAATAATTATAGTCAAATCATTGGAAATATGAAATTAGTGCTAAAGAAAGTTACCATTTGTAAAAGCATACATTTTAATAACTCTATTGAATTGAATTATAATATTAAGTGATTCATGAATCATTATTTATTTCAACTAGTGTTCCATGAATGAACAAAATTAAATATTCATGTGAGCATGTTATAACTTATAATAACGTTTGTAAAAGACTTCAAATCATTGTTTGCAGAAGCCATGTTATTGCCCTAGTCTCATGTTATCATCAAGTTCTATTTTCGTACCAAAACTAAAAATGTCACAAAGAAACATTTTAAAAATGTGAATCTGGTTTTGTCAACAAAAAAAAAAAAGAAGTGAATCTGGCAAGCATCATATTGATGAAACATCCAAATTATGGATTCAACTGCTTTAAATAACGATTCAAATTAGAATAAAACATGGATCAAATTGTTCAAATAATTAAAATGTCATATTAAGGTTCAACCAAATAATTAGTTTATTTCAAATTGATTTGGTTTATAACCTTTTTTTTTACAAGAATTGATTTTATGACTTAGTCACAAGTAAAAACTAAGAAATTATTGTCATATGCAAGAAAATTAATAAAGAGTACTACACCTAGAAAGTGCATTCATTAGCTTGTGCAATATCAAGCACCAAATCAACCTAACCACAATGAGTGTGTTTGTGTGTGTAATATCGAAATATGTCATCAATCAAATTTTGAGTAGAATAATACTCCTTCTTATTAAGTGTTCAAGAAAACAATTAGAGTCAATATTGGT
Source organism: Trifolium pratense (assembly GCF_020283565.1). Classification (NCBI taxonomy): domain Eukaryota; kingdom Viridiplantae; phylum Streptophyta; class Magnoliopsida; order Fabales; family Fabaceae; genus Trifolium; species Trifolium pratense. The sequence goes on along the minus strand of NC_060062.1, from coordinate 47,888,527 downwards.
ACGATATGAGGAGAAAGAAAAAAAATTATTTAAAAATTAAAATTGCATGGAAATACAATGTTGGATGTTGGTTGTAGATTTTCAAAAAACAAAAATCTCATAAATTTTTAAGCCAGATAATAATTCACTAAAATTAGGAAACTTCAACGGTAAATATTACAAAACAACTATCAATATGTTTCTCTGACTATTCTTGTTGATGTGGTGGTTGTTACAATGACAACAAATTCACACATGGGGAATGATAAGAGCACGAAAAAGAGTTACACCGTTGAGATCGGGAACATTAGCTTCCATATGTTGCCCAAACTCATCACCATCAACGCGGTTGAACCCTGCCGGACCTCTAAATTTTTTGTCGCAATATTTCTAACTGTTGGTGTTGAGCAGCCGTCAACTGAGCAGTTGGGTTTTGATTGTTGTTAGGCTCAAATCCGAAACAATTAGGATTTTTAATCACACTTTGAATGACCTCAGGACTGAGGTATTTGATAAGTTCATTCTTCACATTATGAATTTCTTGTTGAACTTCCTTCAATCGATTGTCAGTATTGTGAACATAATTCAAATAGCCGTTAACAGGGTCCATTAAACGAGCCTGAGCCTGATACACCAATGAATTAACTGTGTTTTCACGTTGTGTAGCATCTACTTCTCGCAAGATCTTGGCCACATTGCACCTTCCAAACATTTTGTGTACAACTTCAAAACGTTGCGGGTTGTCCGGTGGAAAGTACGGAGCTAAGTCGCAGGATGAGTCGCACCTTCGACGTAGATTCTTGCACGCTGCACACGGGTGCATAATCTCTCTTGCAATCACCGACACTGAAAATTAAATTATCAAATCCAATTAATCAATTTATTCAATAACAAAACACACACAAAAGAGAAATTCAGATATGAGTGCATGATTGAATATCTACCTATAATCATTCTTCTTTTTTCTAGACCTAACAATGTCATGCTAAAGAGATAGGTAAGAGAGATTAAGTAATACTAATTATCCTGATTAACATAATAATTGATCATAAGAATTGGACTATAATCATGGTTTTAATCTATTTACTGGAATATAAATTTTTTGAGGTTTCAACAACAGTATCACAACTGTAATTTTGACAGAATCAATGTTTTACAATAATATATATATAAAAGGTTCACAACACAGTAACAATTTAAACAATGATGTAATATTCTAAAAGGAAAATTGTGGTAGATTACCAATTCATGATCTCAGATCTATATTTTCAACAAAAAGAATTTTTTTTTAAGAATTTTCAACAAAAAGATTATAAGAGAGAAAACTTGAAAAGAAAATAAAGCGGCGAGAGAGTTTACTTGTGCTAGCTAGCGAGAAGTGTGACAATGCAAGCAAGATATGTTGCTCAAATTTCTTCTCCTTCAACACACTACTATGACAAGCAATCTTTCTTCTTATCCTTTTTATAGCAAAAAATGTAAACGTTTCTCTACTACGTGACTTTTGTAACTGCATTTCAAAGCTAATTAATGACGTCAATAATGTTTTTTAATACTAAAATAAAAAATAATTTGTTGGTCAAACACACTAAATAACATGTTTTTGGAATCTTGTTTTTTTTTCTTCTGTGTTGACTCTCTGACTTTCAAGAGAAGAATTTGATAATTCTTATTTTGGTTGTCAGGTATAGTAAAAAATATGAATGTTTCTCTTTTTTTATTTGTTATCATGATATTGGTACGAAGTTTTCACCGATGTTAGCGATGACTAATCTCCGCCAGATAATCTATGGGGCACACATAGTGGGTTCTCCCATCCCAATCGAATTTTCTCCATATGCATGAGTCAGGAATCGAATCCCTGACCACATGCTTAAGGGGACCAAGAGTCTTACCACTTGGACCCATTCATTGTTGGTAATGTGAACGTTTATCTGCTACATAACTTTTGTAACTGCATTAGTGACGGAGCCAGAAACTTTGAATAGTGGGAGCAACATTTAGGTAAACAAAAATATAATATTAATAATATACTATCATTTTCAATGCATATATTGAATCTATCATTTTTTCTTTATAAAAAAATCTCTTTTATATCCTTTTAAAATTTCTTAACAAATCTCACTTAGAGCATCTCTAATAGGGGTATCTAAAGGAGTTTTATATGCTAAGAGCTCGTACCTATTTTTTTCTCTTATCATTAGAGAAACCGTGATCATGACAGAGTGAGTATAAAAAAAATCGAAATATACTTTATTTAAGGTATCGTATCATCAATTTAATATTGACTTTTTTCTATGAGTTGCATAATTTTGCATCATTGGAGCACAATATGTATGAGTACATACATAACAAATAAAGTTTGCCAAAAATCAACTTAAATATGAGTAATTATTAAATATTAAACAAGTCTTGTTTAAAGAAAGGACAAACCACCATTTTAGTCCTTGAAAGTGTATCTCGCTGTCACATTTGTCCTAGAATGTATCAAAATTGCAATTAGGTTCACAAGTGTCTCTTTTATTAATCATTTTGATCTTCAAATCTGATTTTAGGTAGTCAACTTAGCACTCAAATGTATTTTACATTGGTCATTTTAGTCCATAACATTACTAATAAAAGAGATACTATGGATGTATTTACAATTTCAATATATTTAAGGATCAATATAACAGCGAGTTACACATCCAAAGACTAAAATGATGGTTTGCTCTTAAAGAAATGATACTATATAAAAGAAAAACATATACATGCATTATTGTGAAGACATACTATGTCATTCGTTGTTGTAATATATGCATCTTTTTCCAAAAAGAAAAGTATTTTAAACTATGCATTGATAGGCACATATACATATTACTAGTACATGCAAATTAAAATTGAAGTGGGGGCTCCTGCCCGCACAGCCATGTACATGGCTCCGTCCCTGGGGGCACACATGGTGGGCTCTCCCATCCCAATCGAATTTTCTCCATATGCATGAGCTAGGAATCGAACCTCTGACCACATGCTTAACGGGACCAAGACTCTTACCACTTGGACCAATTCATTGTTGGTAATGTGAACGTTTCTCTGCTACGTAACTTTTGTAACTGCATTTCAAAACTAATTAATGACGTCAATAATTATTTTTAATACTAAAATAAAAAAGAATTTGTTGGTCAAACGCAATAAATAACATGTTTTTGGAATATTGTTTTTTTTTCCTTTTGTGTTGACTCTCTAACTTTCAAACAAGAATTTGATAATTCTTAGTATTTTGGTTGCGAGGTAAGTAAAATTTGACAAATAATTGTTTTACTCGTAAATTGAATCGCCCGAATAATATCATTTAATGAAACTTATTAACCACTCAAGTCAAATCACCTTATTCTAGTATACTTCATCCGTCCCAAATTATAAGAGAAAATAAAAAAATTACACTTATTGTGAGTTTTCCATGCATGGAATAAGTTGCATAGGAAGATGTAAAAACAATTTTTATTGGTTGTTGTTAATGAGAAAAGGAGAGAGATAAAAAATTAAATGCAATTTGAATTTAATTTTATGAGAACAGGGAAAAACATTCTTGAAAATCATTTTTTCCCTTATAATTTGGAACAAAAAAATGGGATTTTTTCTCATTTAAATATCACAAATTTCATTTTTCGTTCCTATAAAATATTTCAACAAATTTTGATTCCCTAAAAGTTTTCTGTCATGCGTCAAAAAAATGTTTTCTGACAAAATTTTGTATCCTTTCTTTTAAGTCAACTTATGTATACACTCATATTTGTGAATGACTTTTTGTATTTATGTTTATAATATTATAAGAATATCTTCCACAAAAATTTAGAATTTTTTAACATAAGATGCATTAAATATGAACTTTTAAGCGCCAAAAACTTAAAAATTCATATTTAATTAAAAATCAAACTTTTGCAAGAGAGATTTCTATAATGTACTATACCTGACCGCGGAAATAATTCAAAATTCTGAATAGTAGATATGAGTTGACTTAGAAGCTGGGACCAAAAGTTATGACAGAAAATATTTGAAGTACAACCATTTCTTTAAACTTTTTTAATTAACTTAAAATAAAATTTGAGATATTTATAATGAAGAGCAGCTTATTTTTTATTTTTTTTTATCTTAGATGAAGTGGTAATCCACTAAAATTAAACTCACATATAATTGTGAGATTCCGGGTTCAAATCCGGGTCACGACATGGATGTAAAGCTAGAAGCAACTGATTAATAATTTAATGTAAAATTATGAAGACAAAATCATTTTGGTCTTTTATTTGATTTTAGTCCCTGTTCACAAAACTTGAAAATGTGTCGGAGTAATTTTTTGTCAGACTTACTTATGACTAATTTTGATCCCAATAAAAAAAAATTATACCCTTGCAATTTTCAAAAAAATTTAAAATGGTCCTTAATAAGTTTTTTATAATAAAAATGTTGAGGTGTCTAATGATGCAACACGGTAGACTTCATAAAATATAGGCTTAAATATGAAAACGGTCCCTGCAAAAAAAAAGTTTGATATTTTTTTTTTTGACAAAAGTAAAATTTTTTATTTTAGTCCCTGCAAAATACCAAAACATTTAAAAAAGTCATTGAAGTGAATTTTTAGCTGAGATGTCAAGTAATTGATGATTTGACAGATGCTCACTAGGATTTTTGACGTGGAATTAACATGTCATTTTCATTTAAAAATAAAAAAATAGAAAATAGCATGTCAGATTTTAAAAATAAAAAATAAATAAATTGAAAAATAGAAATAGAAAGTTAATACACTTACAAAAAAAAGTTAACATATTAGATTTTAAAAAAAAAGTTATTAAAATAGAAGAAAAAAATCACGCAATGAATAAAAAAACACAGTTTCCGTTCATCTTCTTCAAACCGCAGATGGGTTAATTTTATTTTGATGGTAATGGTTTAATTGAAATTTAAATTTAGGGTAATTAAGAAAGAGTTTATGTTCATTCTTCTTCAAATTGTAGAGTTCTTCTTCGTAACTTCTTCTACTATTTGTTTTTATTCATCTTCCTCAATTTCGTGTTCATAATTTCGTTTTCTACTGTTTTGGCTTTGTACATCACCATGAGTATCTGACACCCACACACAACACCTTTGCTACTTGATATCTTTTTTAATTTCTTCTTTGTGTGATTTGTCCTTCAATCGTAGCTTTGATTCAAGAACCCTAATTTTTGCACTTCCTTCTTTGCGTGTTTCTTCTTTGTGATTTCTTTCTTCTATTTTGATAAAAAAAAAATTAAAATATAATTTTTTTTGAAACAAAAATATAATATATTTTTAAATCTAATATATTAACTTTTTTTGTTAAGTATATTAACTGTTTATTTCTATTTTTCAATTTATTTTGTTTTTTTTTTGAAATCTGACATGTTATTTTTCACGTCATCAAAAATCATTGTCAACGTCTGCCAAATCATCAATTACTTGACATGTCAGCCAAAAATTCACCTCAAGGACCTTTTTAAAAGTTTTGATATTTTGCAGCATTAAAATCAAACTTTTTTTTTTTGCATGGGCTAAAATCAAAACAAGCCGTAATTGCAGGGACCATTTTTATATTTAAGCCTATAAAATATAACATTAGAGTTCAAAACCAAATTATACTAAGATGATGATGCAACACGGTGACAACCATAACTGCCCTGATATTTTAAGACACAATATTGCTCAGACACACCCTAGCATTGATAAACCTCTTTGATTTAATATGCAACCAATTGCAAGAGTAAATCTTCACAACCAACACCATCTTTTCTAAGTTATTTTCCTTATTATTGAAAATTTTCTTGTTCATTGATTTTCAAATACTCCAAACACAAGCAAACCATATCACTCACTCCGACCCACTTTGAAAAAGCTTTTCCACTGCCTACCAATCCTTCAAACTGCTCAAAAAATATTCCGAACCATTGGCACATAGCGAACTAAATACATGAAAACACATAACACTCAAAAAATAGATGAAACTTGACCCAAAGTCCCTCTTTTGAACAAATTATATATCTTTTGTTTCTATTTTATTTTGAAACATTCTCCAAGCCAAACATGATAATTTTAAAGGGACCGATTTATGTTACGCCTTTGACCAAAGTGGATCCGAAATACTTGGCAACTTAGTCGACATCCCAAAATATAAGCAAAAAGTGGTCAACCAAAGTGGATATATTTGGACTAAATTTTTAACCAAATACATCCACTTTAGTTGACCACTTTTTGCTTATATTTTAGGACGGAGGGAGTACTATAAGATAAAATGAATCTCATCCCCATAACTTTTTGAGATAAATGTCCTTCAAACATCCTATACTTCCTTCTCTAATACTAGTACTCCCCATTCGTCCTATGTTTTATTCACTAAAGAAAAACTATCTTGGTATACTTGGTTGAACCTTATAGTTATAACCCAAAACGTCGTGTTTCATTATTTACGCTTTATCATCTCTTTTATCTTCTATCTACGAGCTGTAGTTCTAACACTTGTAAACTTAGAAAGGAGAGCTTAATATTCCACTACGTTCCATTGGATTTGGATGGATGAATCTCTCAAGTCACCAGCTAATTTATACGAAGCACTCTACACATAAAATGAGCAAGGGACAAATACTTAAATATGTTGGAATTTTTTTTTTTTTTTACTCAACCAGATAGCAGCTCCTAGAGTGAGATACGTACATTTTTTTATGAAATGATATACATATTGATTAACAATTAAATATCTTTAGGTCATTTTAATTTTTTTTGACTAAATCTTTAGGTCATTTTAATGATACTTCTAATATGAACCAATTTCATAACCGGTCCATCATATAACCAATCTTGAAAATTATTTAAAATTTCAACCTGGTTTTTACAATTGAAATAATGATTAATTCATACAAGTTCGATTAAAACAACAAAAAATAAATTAAAAAAACTTAATCCAACTGAAAGCACGTTGTATTCAAAGATCGTACATAGTTAAACATACTATTCACAATTGCATAATACAAGAACAAAAAACAAAAAAGTTATTTAAGGCCAAGTCATGCATCAAATCAAGGTGCGCGGGTCATATCATAATATGCATGCATGGTTCAATCTTTCTGTCAAGGAGAAGAGAAAGTGTCATCGACGTGTTGGAGCCACTTGTGTTCTTGTCCAGAGTTTGACTCTCTTTTCAAAGTGCCTAGAAGAGCTTCAAAAGCATTTTTGGCTTTGTTATAGGACTTGCGTTGCTTGATGCGCCTAAGGACAACATGTTTGTCCAATGTTTGAGAAGGGGATTTTAGGTGGAGCTGGCTTGAGATGCCATCACCAACTCTTGCAGAGTCCTTAATGTTCTCCCTTATGTCTGTATGATTTTTATCAATAATCTCCTTCTCCCTCTCTGAAGTCAAAGTTGATTCAGATCTAGAAACCGTAAAAGCCATTCTCTTATATTGTTATAGTAGTCTATACCATAGGAGCTAGCACGAACATAACAAAGGAGAAGAGGTTCACTTGTGATATATACTAGAGACGGTGTAATAATTAATCTTCTTTACATTATTATTAATTTGTGAACCGCTGAGCCAAAAATACAGGCAGAAGGGACAAAGAGCACGTGGCGAATGATGCAAACAGATTCTGTTGGTTCTGCTAAGAAGTGTGGTGTCAAACTTGCATGATGACACGTATCAATTTTCCTCTTCGTGGCAATAGACATTTCACTTAGGATATTTGGTGGCAGATGTACTATGTTATTAGAAGAAATAAAGAATTCAGTCCAATGGATCTCTTACCCTGACATGAGGGCAAAAAATTAACTTAACAAATGTTTCTTTTCACTTCTATCTAATTAGTAGGGTTTTCCACCACCCTCTTTTTACATGCATTCCAGCTGAAGTTCAAGGTTTAAAATTCTGTTCAGTGAAAAGGAAAGCTATTTTATCCATCATCAATTTAGCAGGAGCTGAATTATTTACCTTTCACAGTAGAGTAGTGACATTAACTTCAAGATTTTGAAACTGTTGGTACTCCAAAATATAACTTTGAGACAGTTTATTTATTTGGAAGTTAACTTCTAAATACGGCTTTTTCTAACATGCATAAGCAAGGTAGGTCTTGTATGATGCACAACATATTTTTACCATTGGATTAAAGAGATCCACAAAAGATTGTGGTACACCTACCGTACTTAATTAATCCTTATCATTATCTCTCTCCAAATTCCTCTATACACCAGATCTGCTCCGAACACCGTCCACCCACCAACCATATCACCATCTCGACGGCGACCTCAGCACCAACCTCTATTTGCCTCTTCCTCCATTCGTCTGACCCAACAGCACCGACCACAAACTCGCAGCGTCGCCGCCATGAACATATCGTCACTGTTGCAACTCTTTCTAATTGAGCTTTCTACAATTTTTTATTTTTATGAGATTCACCAGCATTTATTTATTTATTTATTACCTGTTCGGAATATTTTATCTTTTATTTTTGTTTCTCTTTTATCTTTGAATCATTTTTTACTTGTTTTTTTATCATCGTTTTCCAAGCCTATGCCAAATGTGAATATTATTTATTTGAAGAACATACGTATTACGGACAATTAGTTGAGTGTAAGGATCAAGGATGAGATTGAAGTATAATGAATGGTAAAATAAAAAATTGGTCTTTCCATAACTGAGAAACAAACCTGCATTGCTATTGTGAAAAAGAAGAGTGGGAGAGTGAAATTGGAAGAGACAGAAAGACGAAGAGAGAGGGATTGGAATATAGTAGTGGTCAGTGGACTTAAATTTGGGTTTACCGGTGGTAGTCCGCGGTGTTATGCCCACCATATGGAAGTGGACTTAAATTTGGGTTTACCGGTGGTAGTCCGCGGTGTTATGCCCACCATATGGAGGAGGAAGAAGAAAAAAAGAGTAGATTTAGTATGAATGGCGTATTATTATGTTTGATGGAATCTTAGATCTAACGGTGGAAAATGGTCTTGCACGGGGCAAGACTTAAACAAGTTGTGCATAGTAGACTTCGCCTCTAAATACTACTATTATATTGCCTTCCAAAAGTAAAAATTCAGAACACCATATTTACATTTTGAAAGGCATAAACAGACCAGAAGTTAACTTTAGGTAGATATAAACAATACCAAAGTTTACTCTTGTAAGCTAACATAACAAAAAATTATATCTTCCAAAAGTCTATTTTCAAATAGAGGTACTGAGGGTAAATAGATAAAAATCATCTCGTAGAGATGTTTCTCTAGAGTTAAAGACCCATGGGGGAATAGTTTTGATTGCGTAAAGTTTAGGGACAAGTGATATATATGTAAGAATGCAAAAGCTTGAAGATAAGAACAGGAAAATACAAAATAAGGGAAAGGGTTAAAATGTATTACCCGACCAGCAACTAGTGAGATCTCGTGATATATACAACAGAAAAATAGGCTTATTTCATATGAACATGCATGCCACCATGTAATAAAAAAATATAATAGAAGTTGAACGTGACACTGCAAGTAAGTCACTGAGATTCTCATGCACAAGATGAGCTTGTTTCAGCATGTCAAGGCACAAACGCGGACTTCATCCGTCATATCCTTTTGCCTTTTGCGAACATATTTTGAACAGATTTATTTTTTATCATATTGATCAATATAACTTAACATAAAACCACTAACTACTCTCCGAACTACAGGATTGGGAATTCTACGACATAAACGGCCATCAAGGTACGCCAACAAACCAGACAAGATAAATTTGGCGATGCCCCATTTTTGAAAGAAATTTACTTTCTGCAGTTTTTGACTAATAGAGTTTGCAGGTTCATCTGCATGGCTACCAACCTCTGACTGCTTTTCTGGCGGCTTAATGCTCAAAACGAACTTGTTAGCCTGCTTTCGAAGTATGCGTATTGCAAAGCTAACAAAAAGATGTTCGCACAATGTCAACAATGTTGGTCCTATTCTCCATTCCTGCCACATAGAGATCCTGAATCAATGTCTTCATACATGACTGGGAAGATTACTTAAAGACCATTGATTGTATACAGAAAGAAGCATACAAATTACCCTTTTCAGAAACAAGTCAAGCACACAAATATGGATTAAAATTTAACTGTAAAATCACGGGTAACATTTTGAAGCACCTCCAAACTAATTAATTCGTTCCAAGAATGCAAAGTATTAGTTTGGGAAGTTAGCACAAGATCTTCAATACATAAACACATAAAAAGAGAACATGATGCTTTAAATTGGACGTAGGTCAGCCATCATAAATTCATAATCATGAAATGTTAGAAAAGTGAATAAAATATGATAAGTAGAAAAATAGATATTTAAAAGTGAAGAAAAGACTCTCAAAACCCAACTCACCTAAACTTTTTATTTTATTAAAAAAAAAAATACAATAGAATGATAACAGAGCCATGCTCAATAGAATAGAACTTACAGTTTCTCCCCGAAGACGGCGTAAAGGGTGGGAAATAGTTGAGGGATCTCCTTTTAGCAATGCCTTACTCACAAGGAACTCCTTAACACGATCCGTGATGTCATTGATAAGAGAATGATTTGGTGGTAGGTTCTTCAGGATAACCTAAACATTGCAAGACTCAATCACACCATACAGTATATATGGATTACATAATTTTTTCTTAAATAAGAAAAGAAATCCATTAAGAAAGTAGAGAATTACTAAGAAAGAGGATATGCCCTCTACGGGAAAACTAAAAAAATAATAAATTACAAAGAATACCACTGTTTTCACTTGTGTCCAAAATATATCAAGCTATTTTTTGTACAAACTATTGAAAGCAGAAAATAAAGTGAAAACAATGTGATACTTATGCAATTAAAATTAAAAAATAATAATAATAAACAAAAAATTAAGCAAATTGTTAGCCTTTTTCCTTCCCCCAACCGACTCATTCCTTACATCCTTCAGACATAGTTTAATATACGTTGCACAATGATTTCCCAATTTCTAAGCTTTCCCATGTTAAAATCAAACACAATTATACCATGCACATGTGCTGGTATTGTGCTTGAACTTTCATTCCAAAGAATGTGCTGGTGTTCTCCCAAGGCATGAAAACACAGTTTTTCCACATAAATTTCAAGCTTTAAAAAATCTCGAATGTATACTTCACTATCTATATGGACACAGTTCAACTATTACCTGATTGTCAATAACTCTGACTCTAAGATATTCTTGTCTATAAACAGTATCCAGCATGGCTTGGATATATCCTTCAATGTATAACTGCAGCAGGTCACACGTCTAATTAGTTACTGTGGACCTCATTGAGAATTTCAAAAATTAAATGAAATAACTTAAGGAATAGATTTCTTTTGTGATACAGATATGTATCAAAATGTCTTACAAACTGAAGTCATTAACATAATCAATAAATAGTAACATTGAAAGGATATTTCAGAATGTTCCTCTTAGAATTGAGCGTTGGGTCTAACTCAACCCTACAAAACCGGCTTGTAAGGTGAGGATTACCTCTTATAAACCCTTGTCCAGGCCAACTCACATCCGATGTGGGACTTCTTAACACACCCCTCACGCGCAACACTATTGGGCTTGGTGCGTGGATATAATTGGTGGGTGGCCCGATAGCGGGTGGCCCAATGGGTCTTGGAGAGTCTCTAATACCATCTTAGAATTGAGAGTTTAATCTAACTCAACCCTACAAAACCGGTTTGAAAGGTGACAATTGCCTCTTACTTATAAACCCTTGTCAAGCGATGTGGGACTTCTTAACATTACAACTAAATAGCAGTTACTAACTCTTCGATATTCTAGGGTACTAGTAAATCATTAACAAAATTACAACAGAAAGTACAAAAGAGTAGACTGATTACACTGATTAACAGAAGCAAACTACAATAAGCTTGTTGAAAATATATTAGGGGATATTTGCATCTCTATCAATTTCCTAATAGAGGAAGATCATGCAAAATTATAGGCAAATCGTTAAGAAGAATTTTAGATTTAAATGGTCCATTGTTAGTTAGGTATGATTTATGATAAATGGTGTTCCTAGCACTCTTTTTTTTTTTTAATATTATTTAAATCATCTTATACAATTATATTTAATAATGCAATATAAACTTAAATAACTATCTAATATTTTGTTCATGTATTATAATTTTTATGCTTGTGTGTGTGTGTGTCTAGAATTACAATTTTGCCCTTCAGTAGGATCTTACAAGTCGTCTTACGATCTTTTACCAGCCTTTGGGACCTACTTAAAATCATGTGTTTGACTACATTTATTGCATGAACTTGCATGTTTTGCCGGAAAAAGTGATCCCGCTTCGCTGCAGAATTGTGATCCACAGCAGCGACCTACACTAAGCTGCCGCCCACTGCAGTTCGCCTCTGCAAAAGGACTGAAAGTCCCACAGCCGTGTTCTGCCATGACCCAATCTCTGTCACTGCCTCTACCAGCTCTAGTGCTGATTCTTCTGGAACTGCAGTGTGACATATAACTATACCCCTTCTTCAAATAGATTTTTAACTAATGTTCTAAAGGTTAATTATATTGCAACTAAACAAAACTTTCTAATCCCTTCGTCTTTTTTCTCTATCTGTATGTCTAATACAAGCATACACTCCATACACCCTGAAAATAAGTCTGAAATAAGTTTTTTTTGAAAGAAAAAAAAATGAACAAGAGATACTCTTCAGTAAAAACAAACAATCCAAGGGAGAAAAATACAGAGATTTTCAACATAATTTAAATTCAATCTTAAAATACTGTAGATGCAACGAGATTATTCAATATCAATACCTCGTCAACTCCCGGACTTCGATCAAGCAATATCTTTCTATCAGGACCACCTTCCATCAAAGCAGTTCCCAGAACCGATGGCTCCATAGCCAATTTAAGAATGCCTTGGTGAAATCCAATCACCTTGAAAATCAAATTTGTCAAAATGCAAATAAAACAAATAACAATCAATGCAACAGAGAGCAAGTCCCAACCAAATTTAAAAATACAAAACAAAAGGTGCTATTTCTGTACCAATCCGTCAAAACCATTTGCTTCTGCGCCTCTCAGAATAGAGTCTGATATCTCTGCTACAGCTGCAAAAGCTATATTGGAACCTGCTGATTTCAACTGCAGACCCATCACAAATTGATTAATATCCTGATGCTCCACAATCAACTATTTAATTCAATGGAATGTAGACAACAAGGAATTAAGAACCTACAGTTTTCCCCAGATCACCAAAGTAGCGTTTTGTCCCTGAAACACCTTCTCCTTTGATACATTTACTTATCAATTTGAAAGTACCTGATCAACACCAAAGTAAACAAAAAATGAGTTCTGTCCATACATTGTATCGGGAACAGTTGAAGTAGTAACTATCTGTCTGCTGCACATAGCAGACAGAAATTATCTATCTATTCAGCCCAGTCTACAGACACCCAGTTCAAGGAAATATCATTACAAATAAAATATAGAATTGGGAAAAAAATGGAATTTTATTTCAAAAGTGAATAGACTAAAGATGCCTATATGCTTAAATAGACATAACCACAGAATATATGATATTTACAACATTCCTTCTCAATATTATATATATATATATATATATATATATATATATATATATATATATATATATATATACATATCATGCCCTGCTTGTAAGTAAGTTGGCTCAATCGTTTTGTTGGAAACCCCTTTCTTAACACATTTGTAAGTTGATGCCCAGAAGGAATACAAGTTGTCTATTTCTAAGTGTTTTGTTTTTTCATGCTGAACATGATTATGACAATACTGATAGTCAATGTGATGCCACAAAACAACTTCATAGGTCCTTCAAATTGTATCATCAAATTACTCAGTACAAACTTCATCTACATTAGCTCACAAATTCCTTGTATCATATCTCTAAATTCAGCCTTAGCGCTTGATCGAGCCACTGCACTTTGCTTCCTACTTCTCCAAGCCACAAGTTTCCACACAGGAATGTGCAATAGCACGAAGTGAATTTCTATCACTTACTAAACCTGCCTCTTCAGAGAGATGAAAACGCCTTGTTTTTAGTAGGCCGCCTCAGTTCCTAAGAAATACTTGAGTTGCCCAAGGTCCTTCATCTCAAACCCTACCGATAATTCCCCCTCAAGGGTGAGTGATGAAAATAAGATTACAATTAGTGTACTTATAACTTATTTTGTAAGATAGACATATTATATGTGTAAATTGGGATAGAGCATTCTGTAATCATTTTATTTATTGTTTACGTTGATATAAAGAGACCCTGTTGTGTAGTTGACACGGTTTATTTTATGCCAATGTTTTTTCTCATTCAGCAAAAACATTACAAAGGTATTCGTTCTTTTTTCCCCCTTCTCTGTTTTAATCATCTCTCCAAAAATTACGAATCCATTTCTGAGTTCCACACACAAAGTACTACAAATAAAAGTGAACGCAAAGAGGATATTGATAGAGAACATCATATACCTAAAGTTAACCCAGGAAGATTTGCTAACCCATGTGACGGATCAAAGAAGACATCAAGAGATGATGAAGCCAGGTCATCAAAAATAGAAACAAAATCTGGGGGAAGCAAGGGGCTTCCTTTAGCAATATATATGGCCCTCATAGCATACCTGGACAAGCACTTCAAACTCAGGCATAATTCTGATACAAAATTCAAAAGAAAATATATTGTAGGCTTACCATGAATAGTGCTGTGCACATTTAATAAATAATTCACGGATTGTAATCAGAGCATGGGTTATAAGAACCCCATTCAGTTCTACCACCATATTTTTTATGGAAGGTACCTACAGAGAAAGATGAGAATTTAACATGAATAAATAAATAAATAAATAAATAAATAAATAAATAAATAAGTACATGAGAACAGTGAAGTATACTAAACAAACCTTAACCACGCTGTGAATTAAGGATCTTAGAGCCTCCTGCGCTGAGCTATAAGTTGACTGTGATTCCCCGGGAATAAAATTAGCAATGATCTACAAAATTCAGGACAAACTCTGAATTAGTTATTGGATATTGTTGAATATTCATAGAATTAGACTTAGGATCTAATTCCATGCCACTGATCTTATTTTCAAGTTTGGATCTCCCAAGGGATTGGTCGAGCGAAATAAAATAGGGTCAAATATGTGATTAGTCACTAGTTTCTTCGGATTGAGGTAAATGTAAGTCCTCTTTAAGTGTTCCTTCAGTATAGAGGTTTTCCTTGTTTTAGAACAGGACACCATTCCTTTATCCTAAAATTTTCGGGAGAAAAACGAGAGCCTTGGCATAACACATCCACTTTATACTATGCGTATATCAACTTAATAGTGCGCATAAGGGAATCCTAGTGTTAACTCTAGCCATAAGAAAATATCCTAATCCCTTGATTTAGGGCATCAAAATGGAAGGTTTACTAAAGGACATGGAGAAGTAGTTATCTAGCCTAATCCCTTGATTTAGGGAATCCTAGTGTTAACTCTATAGCCTGTGTTAACTCAGGTATTGTAAGGTTTACTAAAGAATATGGAGAAGTAGTTCTCGCAACAAAATGGGGTCACATTAAGGAAAAATTGCAACTTACTTGAACTTGCACGAGTCGTCCTCTTTCAAATGTCTGTCCTATCTCATATTGGATTGAAGTAGTATTGACTGTTCTAAGTAATAGTGTCATCACGTGTTCTAGATAATGTAAGTGGTTGAGAATCCCACATTTGATGAGATATGGCTGGAAAATGTATCTCCCGTTTTCAAACCACCATGGTCACACTCTAGATGTCCGGGCTTATAAAAAAAAACACTCTAGATGTCCGGTCTTGGGTGTGAGGAGGGGTGTATATGAGAGTTCCACATTGCACGTGATATGGCTTAATGAAGTGTTTATAATGGGAGACATCACTCACTTTATAACCTAGTTTTGGGGGGTTACGTTAAACCTAGCCCGAATTGTAAGAGATAGATATCATTATCTTATCAAAGTTAGACACCTACAATATTTAGATGATTGGCTTTTTATTCAATTTAGTATACTAATCCCTACAACCACAGGGTACTATGGTATAAGACTGTACGTGTTCATGTATACATATGGTGAGAGTTGTCTCAAGAAATTAAACCACAGACTATTTCTCTATAATATTCGAGTATAGTAATTAATGGAAAGTACTCAAAGTTAGAGGAAAAACAAATTATGGAAGGAAACCTTTATCGGATGGATTTCAAAATGATCAAAGTAAATCCGCTGACTCTCTGAGTCACTGAGAGATGTTCTCCAAAACGAAGCAAGTTTCATTAATGTCTCCTCGTCAAGGTTCAAATCAATTGGCTACACAAAACAAAGTGTCAAGTCATATAAGAGTACCACCAATTCATATAATGAGCTGTTAAATCCATTCCTTGTTGAAATATATGGTCACTAAAATTGAATAATATTAGAAAAACCCAACGTCCAACTTTACCTGAAGAAAAATTGACGAGTATCTAAATTGTTTCACATTTGAACTGGACGCAAGTATAACAAAAACAACCTTCAGTACACTATCATTTGGGTCATTGAAATCCGATTGATGTCTGCGAAGCATTGATGCAAAAGGAGCTCCATTCCTCTTAAGCTCCAAGTTAATGTACTATATCAATAACAAATAAATGTGATCAATAAAGTCCTTAAATGTATTATTTTCCTCAGACTGGGTATAAAAAATGCTGAAATGAATAGTATCAGTCAGTCATGCAGTTGAGCTATACATGTTACCTGTATACTGAACTGGTTATATTTCTGCTTATTATCAGAAACAGTAATCAAGTGAAGATTCCCAAGCTTCACGACTACAATTGGTGTAAAATCTTTGCGCTCATTTTCATCTTCCTGCTTCAGATAGAAGCATCACAATTACAATAGAAAACAAAAACTGGAGATGAAAAATTGGAGAATAATTTATCATACCTTATATGCTTAACTAAGAATTTAACACTAAAACATCATGTAGAACAGAAAAAGTCACTCCCATTTTCCCCAGGCAACATATTTTATGACACTATACCTCCCAGGGAGGTGTTTGAAATTGAGCCACTGATACAATATCATATTTGATTACAGATATATGTGAAATTCCCCTATCAATTTTTATTACTACAAACTGAGAAATGCCCGGTGAGATCTGATGGAGCAGGGAATGTCTTTTGTTCCAAAATTAGTTTTATTCAAGTCCACACAGTACACACATTAGCAAGCATAAATTATAACCATGGAAAGTTCAACTTCAATAAAAATCAACAGATATTAGACTTTGGTGGTCAAGACTTAACAAAAGCTAGAATACCTGTGTTACATGTTCAAGTATGTGAACCGCAAGCTGAGAAACTCTCAGTTGAATTTTTGCCCGCAAATCAAGAACTGTATCTCTCTTGAAACTATCAGTGATCTCACAAATTCGCAAAACTCGGGTTGGTCCTTCAGCATATATTTCATATCCCACTTTTGTCATTTCAAAGCCATCAGGCTCACTGAAACTCGCCTTCCGATCTCTTGATCTTTTGTCTGAAATCAAACGTGTGGCCAAAACTCTTTGTTGCCCAAGTTTATAAAATGGTGTCCATGCTCTCACCTTATCCAACTTAATCTCTCGTAATTGAAGACTATCTACAACAGAAATAAACAGCGCTTTTACGATGAGATGATTATTTATCCAAATAATAAAATTCCATTAGATTGAAAGTGTAAGAAAATGACAAACCAGAGAGAAATATAACTTGTAAGAGTCTTTGTTTATATATATATATATATATATATATATATATATATATATATATATATAGATTGCCTTATGAAGCTCAAGATAACGGAATCATAACTCACATAACTACATTTATTAGGGTTGAGTGAGGCCCAACCCAAATTTTAAGAGTTACAATAGAACATATTATTCCTTCATTTGTTTCCTTTTTTTCTTGATTATCGTCACTTATGAGGATTACTTTATATAAGAATTTTTGGGGTTTGTACATTCATATTGTCAAACAATATTCAATTTTTTCTCCATCATTCTCTTCCAACTAGGTATCAGATCGGTCTGAAAGGCTATGCTTTCGCATCAAAACCCTAGCCACCTTCATAGTCGTCACCTTGTACTGCTTTAATTATAGCCTCAAGCACCTTCATTGTGCCTTATAGCCTCAAGCACCTTCATTGTGCCTATCTTACTGTGTAATCGCTCAACACCTCCAACAGACATTTTTTTCCCTCAATTATGGCCACTCCTATCCCTGGCAACTAGACATTCTAAAGTGATTAATAAGGTTTGTAGAGTGCTCAATTCTTAGAATTTGGACTTAAGACCTAACTCATTAGAATGGCCCAAGCCATCTAAACACTACAAAATCCATATCTCTAAACAACATGGGACTAAACCCCCCCTCAAGCCAGCACACTAAATATGTTAGACCGTTGTAATGAAGGCAGACAAGATTCAAATGTTCACCATTGATGCGGACAACCAGTCTACGAGGAAGAGTTAAATCATCCCAGACATAATCAGCACAGCCAGCAGGCCCAAGAACCTCCGGCTCTAATGAACCCTGGAAATTTCACAAATGATGTGAGGGGCTGGGAATAAAAGAAAACGATTGAATAAAAATCCAACACAAAGAATTGGTATATACCTTTTGATAGTAAGTTATTGATACGCTTTGCAAGCAATTTTGAATTCGATAAGGCAGACTCAAATTTGGTGGCTTGTAGAAACTCAAAACAAAAGTAGAACCTTCTTCTACCACATGAACAGCTGCAAATTGTGTCATTTTGTTGTCTGATGCTGTAGCTTCTTTTCTGAATTTCAGGAAAAAATGTCCCAGTGAAGCTAGACACACTGGTCCAGACCATCCCAATCCAGGCTCGTTTGTTTGAATCTGAATATATAACAAGGAGTTGTCACTGTCAATTCTGTGTTTTCTGATTAACCGCTCAAATACACTGAACTCTCTTATCTTGCTAAATCCTTCCTTCAGCGGCATTGACGTTCTCTGTTTGCTGTCAATGGAGATGACACCTGCCACATCATCCTTCACAGACAGCTAAATTAGTATATATTACACACAAAAATATGCACAAGCTCTCTTAAACTATTATGTACGTAATACATACCTGAATATCGTATTGGCGGACAGTAATGCATTGGTCTGATTCATTACAAATAACATATCGTGGAACCAAAGTCACCGTTTGTGATGGCACAACAATCTCTCCTAAAGAAGGACCAATAGACACTCCAAGCTTCGTTACAGATTTAATCCCAGATGCTTCTTCTTTTTTAAAGCTAATTTCTGTAAGGCCTGATAGTGAACCCAAGTCTAGCAGTGCCTCAGATGTATGGTCCTCCAGCAATTTCAGTTGCACTCTTTCAGATCTGGAAATATGGAAGAAGATAAGAAACTGTAGAATAATGCATAACATGATAACTAATGTAAATTTAGGTATCATTACAAGAAACCACAAATTGGACAGATTAAACAAATAAGTCAAGAACAATAACTAATCTTACTTCAAGAACCATGATCTGGTTGACTTTGGAAGCAAGCATAATCCTAGCTCTGAAGGAATGTTTGACTTTAAATTTTCTAATTCAATTCTGCATATGGAGAGCCAACCAATATTTCAGAAATGGGCAAAGACAACATTAATGTGCCTATTAACTGACAAGAAATGTAGAAATCACCTGGATAGAGGCCACCTTTTAGTTGCAAGAACATAAATCGGAAAGTCTGCTTCATTCTTCAAGGAATAGGATGTAAAAACAACAACCTGCAAGCAATTCCACAGATTCACATGATATTAGAGTAACTAAACAAAAGCATGATATAGAAATTAGAACTTCACAACTAAATGTCAGATCTACTCAATGAAAACAAAGGCAGACATAATAACCTCCAGCATGCCCCTGTTTCCCCGGTACAATCTCAAGGTTGCAAAAAGCTTTCCTCCATCAAAGTCCAAATTTATATCAAGATGTTGGGCTTCAGTGTTCTGCTTCAGTAACTTCTTCACACAATCTCTACTATTTACTGGCTTCGAACTTAAATTAGATGAAGTTAAAGTAACAGTGAAGTATATAACTGCTGGATTGGCATAAAAATCAGCTGTTGAACCACATGATATCGTTGCCTGCTTCCCAATTTTCTCATATTCAACCAGATTCAGCTTATCTTAACCGAAATCAAAAATTAAAAGTTAGTGTAATGTAAAAAGAAATATATGCGCTAAAACATGCATTTCTTTACCTGTTTCACTTAAAAGGACATCTATGTCGGAATGCAATAAGTTTGTCATCCGTACGGTAGGAAGGAGATATATTTCCTTCTGCTCTAGCAATGAAACTTTTGAACTCTCATTTTTTAACAGAGTGGCATACTTTTCAGGTTGTGCAACAGGGACATCTCTAGCAATTGTTTGAATGAGAAAATGCATATCGGCAACACATAAACCCTCAGACTTGAGTTTGCAATGAACTGTGCTAAAGGAACATTTAACTGACTTTACAAATAATGCTTTCCGAACTCTGTAGTTTAATTTTTCAAATATTCCAGATAGACGGACAGCTTTCCCGCCTTTAATATAATCTGACCATTCCAGTGAAAGAGAAGTTTCATAGTTACCAAATTCCTCGGTCATATTAGGTCTAAATGCAAATAAGAAGTTACCTGAAAATTAACCATTAAACCAAATCAACTCAGGATAAAGGTCAGTTGATTCAACAGACTTCAAAAAACAAAACAGAACAAAAAATATTGATACAGAGAAAAATAGGTTGTGTAATTGTTTAAAATTGTGATTGTGATTGCGGGCTTGGTTTTTATTGTTTAAAATTGAGGTGGGTTTTGGTTTGTGGGATTCGATGGATTTTGGTTTGAAGATAAAGACTGAGGTGAGGTGGGTTTCTCCAGCTTGGTCCTTGTCTTCCAGGGTCATATGTTGTTGCTCGTGTTCTTCCTGTTCCAGAGTCACCTGTTTCTACATCTAAGTCACTTGTTTGTGCTCATGTTCCCCTTTTACCCTCTAACTCTCCTATGTCTGTTCATGTTCCTCTTTTGGCCTCTATTTTGCAGGATTCAGTACCGTCATCACCTGTATCAGAAGTAGTGAATACAAAGGCTAGTGAGCCAACACTAATGTAGCAATTACCATAGAAGATATTTAAAACAAGATTTTTTTTTATCTCAAAGGAAGTATGCGCTTGATCTTTTGCAAGAAACAGACTAACTTGGATGCAAACCTGCAAGCGTCCCTATTGAACAAAATCACAAAATGAGCACCAAAGACGAAAGTGCTAAGGTTGACAAAATTCAATATCAGAGACTGTGGGTAAGTTGATATACCTGGCCCATACAAGACCAGACTTGGCATATGTTGTTAGCGTTGTGAGTCAGTTCATGCATGATCCAAGGGCCAAACACTTATGGGTTGTAGATCGTTTCCTGCAATATCTCAATGTCACTCCGAAGAGAGGGCTCTTGTTCAAGAGAGGTAGAAGTCTGGGTATGGATGCTTATACTGATGCAGAAAATGGAGGTTCGGTGAGTGGCAGCAGATCCACCTCAGACTATTGCACATTCTTGTGCGGAAATATTGTTGCTTGGAGAAGTAAGAAGCAAAGTGTTGTAGCTCAATCAAGTGTTGATGCAGAGTTTAAAGTTGTGGCACAAGGGATATGTGAGTTATTGTAGATGAATATGGTGCCAAATGACTTGAAGATAAAGTATGAAGGCCTTATGAAGTTGTTTAATTGTTTTGTGATAACAAATCGGCTATCAATATTGCTCATAATTCGGTTCAATGTGACGAGACAAAACGCATTTAAATAGACCGACACTTCATCAAGGAGAAGCTATATAGTGGATTGGTAACAATGGCTTACGTTCCCTCTAGATAGTTGAGTACGATAGAGTTAGTTAAATAATTTAGTTTTAATTTTTTTGCTTCAATTTTAAAGATTTTTTAATGAGTATCCATGATCGCTATTTTGGAATTTATTGATTTGCTATACAAAAAGTGCAGGTACGGATACTGAAGTTGCTACAAGCGCGGATACAAATCTGACTGCGGATATTTTTCTCAGCTACGGGCATGAGGATGAATACTATAGTACCCAGCCCAGACTTTACACATTGTCATCCCTCAAATAGGGACAGAAGGATAGAGAGGGTCATTTGTACATTGATATAGTGCTGTGAAAGGAGAAATCCTATGGAGGAGGAACCCTTGGGGTCAATTCTAATCCCCATTTTCTTCAGCTTTCACTTAGACTTCCTAATCTTTTGATTCTTTTTTCTTTCTTCCGTTTCAATTTTCTGGATCCTAACAATATGCCCCTTGCATCGTTTCTGTAATATCTGGTAAAATTGCATCCTTATAAACTAGGAATAACATTGAAATAGTATTAACTATTAAGGTCATTTGAATGGCAAACATGAAAATCTGCAATGTTATTAATACAGACAGAAATCACTCATCTTTCACGAAGTAAACCACAATGATATGAAACAGTATAACATCTAAATCTGACAAGGGTGCACATGAATAGTAGAGAATAAACAAAATCAGTGCAGTGCAAAATGAAAAGGAATAGCAGTCAATAAAAGGATAAGCAGGTGAAAGTTTATACCAACACTTAAAGACATTAAAGCCCTCTTTACTCCCCCAGAGAAATTTATTGCATCAAATATAGCCATAGAATCATCTATAGAATCTCCTGGTTTTAACAACACAGATGCACACTCATCATCCGATGGAGCAGGTCGCTGGAATTGAAGTTCCATTGAAAAAGCTGTTTCATTATGTATTTGAATCAACGGAGACACCACAAGCGACAAACCAACCTGATTTATGCCAACAAAAACACATGGCTTATACATGGAGATGAGGCAGCCTATTTCTATGACTTAAATAATTTAAGTTAAATTGTACCAACACTCACACAGAGGCATGTATAATTATTTTTACTTTCATTAATTTATAACATTATATATAATTACTTATCATAATACTTTATTTCTTGCAGTATTTACATTTTAATCGTATATAGTCCTGTCTTAACCCACTGTCAAATTTTCAAAAAGAATATGCTATAAACGGAAAGGAATTATCTGTTTATAACAATGACATTTGCAGATACCTCTGAATTTCTAGAAATGTTAATCACAAGCATTGGCCCAGGGGAAGTTCTTGAACCTGTTAAATGAACAGTGAATATGATAACTTGATAAGGACAGCCTTCACAATTGAATAATCTGAAGATGCAACATATTTAACCACTCAGTTTCCCATGCCATGGTTAAGAAACTGCATAGTAATGGATGAATATGAAATATCTTTTTTACCAATCATTCTTCTTCAAGATCAGATATTCGCACTTCTATTGAATGTGACATATGGTTCAAGAAGATACAGTGTCAATACTAATATTTCACTGAAGTTATTGTACTAATTTAAGAACTACAATTCATTCCTATACCTTGGAGGCTAGAAACAACATTAGGAAGGAGGAAAAGAAAACAAAAATAATAACTTTGACAAGGAGCCATAGTAACAAAACTATCTTAAATATTTAAAATTTAGAGCATCAAGGGAATTTCAGGTTGCACAGACCAGGAGACAAAAAAAAATAATGCATGGAAAGAAAGTAGTTACGACCTTCTCTTGACAAAATTTGGGTTCTCCAAGCAAGAGTCTGTGTTTGTGGAAGTAAGAGATGAATAGGAGAAGTTGCAAAGGAACCAAAATCAGCAAGTTGGATAGAAACAGATATTGCAGCGTCTGAATCTTTACTTTTGAAATCACGGAGCCTCCTGTCACATAATAGACACAAATAAAAAATCATAGAAGGAAAAGACTGTATTCAACATTAGCCATTAAAATGGTGATCTCTGATAACCACATGAATGAGCAATAACTCGTCAGAGAGCTGGAGTTATATGATCAGTGAAACACAAAATAGGACAAGTTTATCAAGATCCTACTATGAAATAAAAGATCAACTAAGATGAAGCAAAAATCAAGATCTTGCATCAAACACTCAAACTTACAACCAAATGATTGTGAAAAATTATTCACTATCAATCAGGATTCGGGAAGGCACGTGCATGATGTATGAAAATGGACATTAAATTACTGTGGAAATAATCGTTATTTTCTTTGCCAGAAAGTTTACACTCTCTAGTATAAGAACAAGGCCCAAAAATATATTTGTTCGATATTCAATTATGTGTCATGTACATGGGCAAAATAACAACTGCAAACCTTAATAAAATGGAGGCAGACTGTTTTCGGGGTATTGTTACTCGTTGCTGATCAAAGTGAAAAAGAAGATTCAACCCTGACTGATTCTCCACCTGCCAACCAGCAATTATAATTAGTTGGTCCAATTGACACCAATTATACCATTAACTCATCGGTGCTTAAAAATATAGCATGCTACACTTAAAGCAGAGAAACGTTAGACCAAAGAGAAGCTCAAACAAAAAATGTGGTTAGCAAAAATGGAGATTAAGGAACATCAATTAATTTCTCGTCTCTTTCTAATGGTAAGAATAATATAGATGCACTAGATTGACAACCTTGCAGAAATTAGCCAGAATCACAGAGCTTTGTAGTGAATAAGGACCGGATAGTTTCAACTCCCCAACCATGAAGAGAAGCACATCCAACGCATTTTCATTTAGTGATATGTCCAACTGCCCAGATGATCCACAAATTTCAGAAAATGGCAATATATGTCTAAATAAAGCAAAGAAGCACAAAATCAGATGTAACTTTAAAAACCTCTTTTATTCTGCAGAAGAAATTGGCAGGCACTGCATGAGATGCATATTCTAAAAGTTCGGCCTGAACATTAGATCGGTAAAAAATGCTAATTTCAACAGGATGGAGAAGTTCTCCCCTGAAATTCAAAATATTAAATATTATGAATGTAGTTCAAATAAAATGTGAATGGTAAAAAGGAAGTTAATAATTTAAATGAGAATGTAGAATAACCATAAGTTTCTTTGAGCATCAAAATAATTTATTGATGCACTTGAAGTGCTTATGACCCTAGATTTTGTTGCCAATCTTTGTACAGTAAGTTGTGTATTGTTGAGGAATAAGCAGATGAGAGGGAAGAGATCTTCAGTATCAGAAAGTTCATGAACAATATTCAAGGAAATTTTCTCAATTTTAATAGCAATACAAGGAAGTTTTCCGCCCAGCGAAGATATACTTTCTGCATCAGTGTTCAAACAAGTTTGCAGAGCCATTCTAGGGTACCTAGCAGTCTCAGAAGTAACAGAAAGATCATTAAAAACTTTGAACTTAATTGGACTCCCAGGCTTCCTGACAAACTCCAGAGCACCATCAACGAAAGCAATAGCAGAGTTATTCATTTTGTTCTCGAGGAAGAAAGTTCTCTTCACCGATTGATTGAAAGCCTCTGAGTCAGTTACTCCTTCATAACTTTCAGCGTCAGGAGGATAAACTCTCCAAAGTGCACATTCTCCATCATTAGTACACGAGATGTCAACAAAACATGATCCTGGTCGATAATTCAATCTCAATGGTACACCCATATCATTCTTAGCAAACAATGATATCAAGGAAAAGCATAAAACTGTAGACCTCCATCCCTTTTGGAGGCAGTGTTTGACCTGCAGAAATGCCTTTGTTGATAAATTGCTACATACACATATGACATCATATAAACTAAAAATGGCCAGTATATCCATCAGATAGAATTAAGATGATGGAAATATTATTTCAAGGGAAAGAACCAACAACTGAAGTTTTGGCACAGCATCTACTAAATCAAACTAGATGAATTCATAGAACACAAATTTCAAATCATATCCACATCTTGAACATCAAGTCATGCCAAACACACAAGCAGCACTATAGATTTGATATGTGACAAATGAAATATTACAGTGATGTAGAACTGTAAACCCCAGTGCTGCTAAGACCCTAAAATAATTACTACTTTGTTTTTAAAATAACAGATAATCAAGAGTTTGACTAGAACATCAAGAATTGATTACTAAAAGGGGAGAGATGTGCAAATTATGCAGCAATTAAAAGGATATCAAAAAACAAAAAAAAAAAAAGGAAGAGCCAATTATTGGACACAAAATAAGAAAAAAAAAATGCAGGATATGGTACATACTTACATACCCTGAAAAGAGCCCTTTCTCCTGCAAGAGAGTAATGAATGGCACCACCTATACTGAAAGAATTTTCTTCACCCTCAACTGTAAAATACATATGCTGGTTTGCATCTTGAATAGCAACAATTGCCCCTACACAATATCCCGTTACTAATTATAACAGTTATTTCCCAAAAGGTTACAAACAAATGTAATTGAGTAATTGAGTTTGAGTACCATCAGGAATGATTGCTTCAAAACTATTGTCAACTTGGCTGCTAGAACGATGATTTCTCTCCGATACTTCTGTTGTATTCTGACTGGATATCCCAGAAAATGAGGAGGTCATTGACAAAATCGTCTAGCATATCGGTAAAATGAAACAAAAGTCCGAACAAATGTGTTAGAAAATGAGAAAGTATTTTAAATATTTTGATGTTACGTTAGAGTATCTTAGTTTATATCTCCTAGGATGGATCAGTTTCTTATGTTGAAGTATCTTAGATTATCTAGAACTAGTTTAAATATTACTTGGTTATTTTAAATATTTTGAGGTTACGTTAGAGTATCTTAGTTTATATCTCCTAGGATCAGTTTCTTATGTTGTAGTATCTTAGATTATCTGGAACTAGTTTACATATTACTTTGTTATTATAATAATTTATTTCCTAAATTCTCTATTTATTGAGTCTTTTGTTTCAAGTTACACCATAATCATATTTCTTCTTAATTTGTTTAAATCTGTAACTTCAACAAAATGTAATATATAGTTTTAGTACCAGTAAAAGAAAAATTAATAACACAAGACTGCCAAGTTTTTTTTTTTTTTGAACCAAAATAATACAATTTTGTCTTGACTAGGATTCGAACCCGCAACCCTTCAATGCAAGGCAATATTTGATTCTCTTAAAATTGGGTGTTGGGCTTAACTCAACCTTACAAAACCGGCTTATAAGGTGAGGATTGCCTCTTACTTATAAACTCTTGTCCAAGCCAACTCACATCCGATATGAGACTTCTTAACAGATTCAACATTATTAGAGGAGAGCAGCAGCAGGAACAACTAATAACCAAACATTACAATAAATTAAAAAAAATTAAGAAAGTTCACCTGGATTTCATATACAGAAAGTGTCATATCGAAACCTGCAAGAGAACCAATACCAAACCAATACCCAAAAAAATGCAAAGAACCATTATCTGGCTTCTCTAGTGACATGGAAGCTCTTAAATCTTTTAAAATATGATTCTGACGACGCAATTGAACAGGAGTAGGAGGTTCTTTTGAACAACTTGCATCACTATCTGAGTTCAATTCACCTAAGTTCTGAAATCCTGAAAAAGGATCTGCTGATGCAAGGTGAGATGACAAATCTTTTGATGTCACAGAAGAAAAATGAGGAATTATCATTTCTTCATCCACTCGCCCATGGATAACTTGTGAGAGGATTGATAAACGAGAAAGCTCAACTGTCCATTTCATCCCAGTAGTTCCCACTTCAAATTGCAGACGGATGTCAACCTCCAGTAGAATTTCTTGGATACCACCTACAGTAATGAATTACTTATTTAACAAATATTTCAAGTTACACTTCAAAACTAGCAAATAGTTTAATTACCAGATTCATTTTCAAGTGCTAAAACAAGAGCAAAGTGAGACAAAGATAAGTCAAATGCATCTGGCAATCCACTTTCAGCTTGTTGAGATGTGCCAACAGTCCCTTGATCAATCTCAATATCAAGATTATAGCTCTCCTTGCCATCTTCAACCAAATTGATGCCTCCATTATGTTGCTGTGCGACAGAAGTGAGATTGCCGATATAATATAGATATAAAGAATAGTTATCAATGGCCATTGGCAAAGACGATGTTTCAAGAACAATGAGTCCACCCTGCGCAGCAATATTAATAACTCAGTACAGTAAGATATATTTTAAACCCTGAGATGCTATTATTAACAGGTAAAACCCTTGAGTTTCAATTTGTGACAAAAGGCTCAAAAATACACAAACATATCTGTGATTTTTATGCCGTCGCTAGCTTCTCAAATTATTACCTGGATCTCCCAGAATATCATATTAAACTCTCCACCAATAGAAACAAAAGACAGAAGCTTGTTCACTTTATGTGCTCGAAGTAGATCGCTTTTCAGTGAGCATCTTCCGATGAAAATATTATATACTGCAACATTCATTACTAACCAGTGACTTGTTGAAGCTTGCATACTGATATTTGTAGGAGGGGCCATTTTTTTAACAATGAGAGAAGATTGGTTATTAGACCTTTCAAAGACAGACAAATTGGCTTCCTGTACCAAGTGAGATGTACTACCTTCAGAACTAGAAGTAGAACTACCAAATGTTTTGATCCCATTTCCTGAAGATGATGTTTTTTGAACGAGACCCAAGCATAAAGTAAATGTGCAACCAGAAAGTGATATTTCATGTATACAATTAACAGATCGTACCAACAAATTTTGAAGTAAAATATTTTCATGGTTGTTTCCTATCAAATTCTTGTATTCAAAAACAGAAAACATGATTCCAGATAAATCAATGAGGAGATCCACTTTTGCTTCATCACAAGATATTACTGTAATTGCCTGCGGAATAGAAATCCAAATTCCACAGTCAGGTAACGTTTCCACAGCCTTTCCATTATCGGTTAAAAAGTCAAACTTTCTGGTATTATAATCCAGATTATCACTTGTCCTAGAATTATGAAGAATAACATCCAACGAATTGAGCCTGCAGGTCCCATCAATAAAAAACGGGAATATGTCATTTGTCTGTAAACCCACAGGTATAATTGCCTCATTGCTATCAGTTACTGCAAAAAATGCTTCCCATTTCATAATTTCAGGATGTATGAAATCACCATCTTCAAAGCTGCTAAACAGATAAGAAACCACAGAAGAAATATTTGCAATTGCCTGTCATTAAGGAAAAAGTTTGTTTAGTCGTGACCTGGGGCTGGTAACATATACCTAAACTAAAACAGAACTGCATTTATGGAACAAGTTATTGCACATGCGGGGGACGGGGAATTAACATGTAGAAGAATCCTGTCCAAGCTTGCTACAAACTTGGCATTAAACACTGCTTTTGCCTCCTTTACCAACACATCCATTTATGCTAAATAATTTGAGTTTTCCAAACATATATTTTGTTCCAAAAAACCCACTTATTCCGGATAATTGGAGAAGTCGGGGTGAAAAATCTAGAAATGAGATAGTTAAAAGTGGGAACGGGTAAAATGTAAAATTTAAAAAAAATTGTGGGGGATCAGGTGTGGGGGTATAAAAAACCTTTCTACAGAAACCAGCAGAAAATGGAATAGAAGGCCGAGAGGAATATGAGAGAGAGAGAGAGAGAGAGAGAGAGAGAACGATGAACTTCTTTTGAGAAACTGTATCTTGTAAAACTGAAGTGCAATGTACATACTAGAAACCCAACACAGAACCCTAAGGCGATCTTAATAATCTATCTACCAGCTAAGTCAGTTAGAGTGGCAGCTAAGAAAAAACTGAGTGTCACTTTAACATTACTAGGTAAATAAGCAGTGTTGTATGCAACATGGATGCTAATACTTTGCAATAATGCTTTTATTCATAAATACCATATGAGAAAACAATAACTATAAATTGACATAACAATTGGCAACAAAAAATAAATATCATTTGACTTATCAAGGGATAAAAAAAAATATCACCTTATAGATCATATACACCTCATCCAAAAACGACAAAACAGTGAATCCTCCAGCAGTTATATCCAAAGCAGCTGAAA
Organism: Trifolium pratense; assembly: GCF_020283565.1. NCBI lineage: Eukaryota > Viridiplantae > Streptophyta > Magnoliopsida > Fabales > Fabaceae > Trifolium > Trifolium pratense. Next base: position 47,858,596 of record NC_060062.1, on the reverse strand, counting down.
AGGCGGACATTTTTGTGCTCAAGGAATAAATATAATCCCTGCAATTTCAAACCAACCATAAAAAATCACAATCTCAATCAAAGCAATGCAGAAGCTTAAGAAACAACGCGTTTTTCAATTATGGGTAGAAAGGACAAAGGAGAGCCCCAAACTTTCTCACCCCCATTATTCTATGACTCTCTTATACCCTGAATTTCATCAAGGTGAAACTTTAGTAGGGGGGAGGGGGAGATATTGCTAATATACCTCCGTAAGAAAGTCAGATAGATCAAGAGTTAGTTTAGAGAAGTAGAGCTGTAGTATGTTACTAAAAGCAACAATATGTAGCATCAGCAAAGGATGAGTTAATTACTGTAGAGATAGAAGGGGTAATAGTGCACTTTAGAGGGAGATTGGTAAATCTTGATTGTTTTAGAGTAGGTCTCTGAACTACCTAGAGTAATAGAGTTTGTACTGTGTTCTAAGTTTTTCATCTTTGTTCAGTATCACCTTGATACGGATTCATCGGGAGCCCTATAAATAAAGATTTAATCCTTTTACATGAGTTCTGGTCTAGTTCTATTACATGAAAAGTAGAGAAAATAGCTGTGCCAAGTCTATGAATCTTCAACATACCATTACCATTAATCATATTAATTGTCCGGGTTTAAACAAACTATATGATAGTTGGAATTATCAATTTTAAAATTGGATATGCAACATGATTTATGGGCTCCTTTTGATACATGCCCATACACATACAAGAGAAATTCAATAGAGAAAAGTAGGGAATGGGAGATGTGACATTAATAGAAAAAGATTTGAGATCCTAATTAAATAAACTAAATAAAAGAAGCATTAAGCCTAGTAGGCTCAACCCGAAAACAAAGCTGTCCAATGTCTGCAGAAATGAGAAAAGGAAACTCCATAGAAGAAAAACATATAGAGAAAGGTCAACACGCCTCCCCGTGTATGAATATAAAAATGCTCCCAAACTCAACAGTAACCTGTTGTCCATAAGCAAACTGACAAGGGACTTCAATTGTGTTACTCAATTTCTACCTTATATATGCGGGAATCTCAAGCTTTGGACTTGGGGAGGAGGATTGACAATGTTAAGGAATGTATTGGAGTCAACTCCTTCAAGTTGATGACTGTCAGAAATATGAAGGTGTGTATTGTAGTGTAATTTCTTCATTTGTGCTCTTGTAATCCATGTAGCGTGTAAAATAGTATAGCTTGCGGATTAGTTTAAGAAGGCAATCAGGCCTCTCTGTAAACAGTTCTATGTACTCTCAATTGCATTATGATAACAATCATCTAGAAATACAGAATTTCATACTCTCATAACTCCTCGCTAATCTTTCTTTCCTTTTATCTGATACTCTCACCATACAAACTTCAAACATTGCCTTTCTTTTCCAAATTTTTGGGAAAATCCTACGATCTCTCTGTTATCATTAACGAGACTGTCTCCCCTACTTTCTAGGTGTGGATTGGTAAACAGTTGTTACCCTAATTGCATATTTATACAACCATTTTGTCACCACTAAAATTAAATAAAATATTTTCTGCAACCCGTATAAACATAAATTGGCAGAAATGGATAATGAAAAACCAAGTATCAGCCTTTAGTCAACATCCTACCTGATGCATAACATCTGGACAGTGATTGGCTTCAATATTAAAACTTGAATCTGATGGTCACCTGTTGACGTCTCCAAACAAGCATTTAAGCCATTCAGATGAAGGTAAGAACCAATTGAAACCTTTCCAACGGATGCATACTTATCATTGTTGGGTTTTGGAATTTCTATCACCCGAGGTTCCAATGTAATACACTCTGTTTTGGCATCACCAAGCCCTAATTGACCTGTCAATAAGGTCATACCAATTAAAGATGGTGGTGATCCAACAACCACTTCAATCTCATGGAAATCAAAAATGAGGTCAAAATTATCCTGACTGCTAGTGTCATTAGTGTCTTGACCACTGATATTGGCCTCCAAGCTGTGTGAAAATCTCACTGAAGGACCATCAATATACACTCCAAAATGAATGTCTCTCTCTGGAAGCTTTTGAAGGATGGCCAAAATCATTTTTTGGGAAAAATATTCATACTTTTTAACCCAGCCATTTTCTGTTTTATCCAACAAATCTGACTTAGAAATTTCCTTCATGTCCTCCCTGTAAACAGCATGTTGTATTTGACTAAGAATTAGAGACACTGATGATACTGAAGAATGACTAAAAATCAAATTTAACTTCCCTACCAATAAACCACATTCGCAAAACACATAATCCGGATTATTATGGTCTGAATATGAGGAAGATATCTCAAATTTACAGAGCAGGCGTGGATTTTGAGAATATTGAATCTCACATTGATTAAAATTGCTGCAAATTTCTTTCCAACTCACTAACAAATTTCCCATAAAGCTTTCAATATGAGAATCAAAAGAGTCTTCAGCTTGAATGGTGTTAGTTTCTGAAAGGAGAAACCTTTTTGCAGGTTCAACCCACATAAGTGATTTCATATCATGACTGCCTCCTTTTCCCTTTCCTTTAGTGTAACTAAGCATACTCGATGTACTTTCTTCTGCTGACATTGCCAAAGGTGCAAGATCAACCTTCATTTTCCCGCATGATAGGAAGACCCTCTGCTCAAGAATATCTTTTACAGATACTAATAACAAAGCATCTATGCAAAAGTATATTGAAAGAAAATCCGAGTATGCAATCCTAGTATGCGATTGTAACGTTTCACACACTGATGGTTGAATATTATTGATTTGGGAAACTGTAATTATGATTTTGCCAAAGTTCAGCACAAAACAACACCTTTGACAAGGATCTTTGATAAGACTTCCCAAACAGCATCCATCAATTTCTTGATCTTGCACTGTTTTCCCCCAGAAAAATAATGCCCCTAAACAATTAATCACCTTTGAGATCATTTCCCATATAAGTGCAACTAGAAAAAAAAAAGGACGGAAAAAATTACTTCTGGATGCACATTCTTCATGACAATCAAATGGAACTTTCAATGCTGCTCTATGACGAGCTATTCTCCTTGCAAGTGATATGCTTTCCACGGGTAACTTTTTCTCAATGTCAGATATCAACTCCCAATGGTGTTTAGCAGAACTCAGTTTGTTACGAGACATCTTAGAAATAGACTTTTTCCATATGTTTCTAGTAGAATATCCGGTTAGCAGTAAGATTTTCTCATAAGCTTTGACATAGTGTGTCCATTGACCTATAACACCAACTAACCTTTGGAATGAAAATCTAGGGGTTAAACTCGCATGGCCAATTCTGCTGGAAGCTATTCTCCATAACTCTCTACCACTTCTAGCTTGATTGAACTTATCAGATAGCAGTTTGTCAAAAAGTAGACATAGAGAAATATCATCTGGAGAGAATGCACATATGAGTTCGGGAAAACAGAGTGTACAATCTACCAGCTCAAGATCTCTGAATTTAATGAAAATCTTTATATCAGATGAAAGCAAAATACGATCTGTGTGATTCTTTCCATTTAATCCAACCTTGAACCCAGTGCCATCTAATATGAAAGAGCTCTCTTTAATCGGAACAAAAATTGTACTGGCGAAACCTCTTAAAAGACATTTTTTATCCAGATACTTGGACCTTGCACTGAACTCCTTCATTTCCCCAAAACACACAAACTCGCCATTTAAGATGGGGAATTGAACCTCCACATGAATGTGATGTGCCTCCAGATGACAATTTTTCAGAATTAAATTCAGAAAAGATGACTTAAAGCCTTTCTTCTCATGCACAGCAAATAAGACCGTCTCCAAAATTTGATGCAACGAACAGCCCTAAAATCCACACAGAATTTAATAGTAATCACCATGACCGTATTGATATGATATTTAATAAATTGATTCTGCATGGTAAAGCTAAAAAGAAAACAAAAAACACAAGCTCACATGTATCTCTCTTTGGAGTCAAATTCATTTGACTAAAGGTATATGATTCCCATAAAGTATTCAAATTAGTACCAGTCTTTTTTTCAATAAATAGTAACTTCATTAATAGAGTCCGACCCAGCATCACAGTGACAGAACTACGAAGGGTTGCAGAGAACCCACATTATCATCAGCTCGAAAATTGGACTAAAATATACAAAGTCTATCATATAATACAATTGCATTGGAGCCTACTAATACTCGTTATGGCAACCGATATAATCTATCAGTAAATTTAGAGTCTAATGTAGTAGTAATATTCATTACCTCAGGATCAAGTACCGAAAGTTTCTTTCTGAAATCATCCAAATAATCATACTTCGGTGTCCGCAACCGCCTCACACATTTCTCCTCTTCCGGTTTCCTTCAGAACCAAACGACCGTATCAGTTAACGAAACGATAAACATTAAACTGATTCAAATCACAATAAATAAGTAGAAAAAGATGATGAAGAAGAAGGAGTAGAAAGCTTTACTCTAATGATAGCACGACACGAACGCCGTGAAATTCGAAATTGAATGCCGGCGAGGACCAGGAGGAAAATCGAACAACAAGGCGTTCAACGGTGAGGTTCTTGACGAACAATAAAGGAGGAGAGTGAAAGAGTTTGTTGAGAACAACGATGTTGAAGCGGAGATTGGTAACGACGGCGAAAGAGTTGAAAAACCCTAATTCGAGATCGAGTTGTGGTTCTTCTAACAGCCATGGATGAAGTAGAGACAGTAGTTTCCGTCGGATTATAGTATTGAAGAGCATTGTGATGGTTAGTGTGGTTGTAGTTTCATGGATGGAGTGATTGTAGGGTTTGCGATGAAGAAGATGAGTTTGAAAGAAGAGTAACTGGATTTTGTTTGGCGCTGTGTGATTGTTACTGTGAATCGGCGGGAAAGGGTTAAGAAAGATATGGGTCACGTGGAGAGAGAGCCGAACGCGTGGCAGTGCTACTAGGCCCTAGTTTTGGCTTATTAGGAGGATAGCATCCAAACCCAATTGGAAATTGGAATACTACCATGGTTGCTCTTCTCTTCTTGTATTATTCACTTTGGAAAGATATTATTAGAAAGATATTTTTTTTAATAGAATTTCATTATTTGCATTATCGAAAGATATCTTTTGATGAATAAAAGAATATGGGAAAATTCGATCGGGGAAGAGCAACTATACTCATATATTAGGTAGTTTCTTTTTGTCGCTGTGTTTCTTCAAACACACGATTTGTTCGAATTTTAGAATTTGGATTGCAAAAACACTCCCTATTTTCATATTTTGATTATGAAATTTGGATAAGTTGCGATTTGAAGGACGAAGAAAAACTTCAATTTTATATTTGAAATTATAAAATTGTATCATTTTAATCTTTAATATTATCAAATTTCAAATAAATTCATAAAATATTTTATTGTTGGTCATCCTAGACCATCTTCAATGAGAAGTTTCTATTTTTTAACAATCGTTACCTATTAGGTAACCCAAATGAAGGAAAATAAAATTGAGTACCTAATAATTACGGCTTCTACAATAATTACTCTCTCCTCATTAAAATACAGTATATTTTTTATGTGACTCATTTATAATGATGTAGAGTTATTGGTGAGATTTACAATTATTGACAGAACTCGTTTAAAATTTTTCAAGAGGTGCTCGATTGAATAATTGAGTATTTATTAAGTATTATTGTTAGAAAAATATAAATGAGTGATATGCATATAAGTGAGATTTAATTAAGTACAACAAAAGAACAGCTTGTGGATGTTGGTAATCCTTCACTATGCATTGGTATATACTATATAGCTTTAAAAACGGTGACACTGATATGACATGTCAAGTGCCTAGTGGTGCCATGTAAGTATAATAGTTATGGTATTATAAACTTGATAGGATTAAAGATAAGGCTAAATGTAAGTATTGTGGAAAACAATATGAGCAAATAGTTCTAGTCATGGAACCTCTAACATGATTAAACATTCAAAAGTGTGCCCCAAAAACCCAATTAGGGAAGTTGATAAAAGACAAAAGACTATAGCTATTGGAAAAAATGATCCTAATAGTGTTAGTTTGAAACTTGTTGATTTTAATCAAGAGCGAACTAGAATAGCACTTGCAAAGATGGTAATTATTGATGAGCTTCCTTTTAAATATGTTGAAAATGAAGGGTTTAAGATGTTCATGAGTGAAGCTCAACCTAGGTTTAAAATTCCTTCTTGCGTCTCTGTTGCTAGAGATTGTTTGAGATTGTATTTTGAAGAGAAAGAAAAATTGAAATCTATATTGTTTGTGAATAAACAAATGGTGTCACTAACCACTTATACTTGGACATCGATTCAAAATACGAATTATATGGTTGTTACAGCTCATTATATTGATGATGAGTGGGATTTGAAGAAGAGGATATTGAGCTTTGGTTTAATTGCTGACCAGAAAGGTGAAACCATATGCATAAACTTAGAAAATTGCATGAAGGATTGGGGTATTAAGTCTATTTGTTGTGTTACTGTTGACAATACAAGTGCCAATTACTTGGCTATCTCATATTTAAATAGAGGTATGCGTGTTTGGAATGGTCGTACTTTGTTTAATGGAGAGTACTTGCATATGAGATGCAATGCTCACACATTGAACTTGATTGTCGTTGATGGATTAAAGGAAATTGATGCGTCTGTTAGTAGAATAAGAGCTGCATGTAATTATGTTATAATCTTCATCCCAATACACTTCATCCCAACACTCATCCTCCTCCTCCGAGTCAGAGAACAAATATATAGGTTCTCTGTAAAAGTACGCGGATTCAGACGCAATGTCGGATGGACTAACATAGTTAGTCGAAATTGCATAGGTCGTGGGGCGCTTAACATTAAATTCAGCTCGAGGTAGATCAGCAAAATAGGGAAAATTGTGCGAAAGGTCCTCATCAGATTTTGGCGATGAAAGAGCTTTCTTGAAAATACCAAACCTCATCTTTCTTTCGGCTTCGCTGCTGTATATAGGGGTGTGCATGGTTTAAAAACCACACCACACCAAACCATATTTATGGTTTTGGTTTAGAACCAAAACCATTTTAATGAAAAATTAGTTATTTTGTAAAACTAATTTGGATATGGTTTATAATCGGTTGGAAACCAATTTATAACCGGTTTATAATAAAAAATAGGTTGCTTATTTATAACCGATTCATCTTAAATTTTATTTTATTTTTTATTTTTTTTAAAAATGCATTATTATAACTTTTAATTCCTATATATTTAAACTTTTTTTTTTTACAATAATTAAGCCAATTTTTTTTTGTTTAATTAATTAAAAGAACATATTTAATAATTATTGTTTATAAAAAAAAACATAATTTTTCTATAATTTTATGAATTATTGGTTTATAATCAATTCATAAAAGTTTTTTTTCTAAGCCCAAACATATTTCAAACTAAGTCCAACAAAACAGATTTTTTTAAGCCCAAAATAATTAAAATATAGATTTTTTTAAAAAATAAAACCATCAAAAATCTGTTTTTTATAATTATTTTTAAAATAAATAAATTTTGTTAAATAAAAAATAATTAAATATTAAAGGGTGGTTGACGGTGGCCGCCTGCCGGAGCGCCGCCACCAACCACCGCGCCGGTCGCCGGAAGTTCGCCGGAGGTCACCGGAAAATCGCCATCCACCGCCATCCGTCGCCGGAGCTCCGTCGTACCGGCCGCCGGTGGTCCGGCGTTGACCGTCGCGTTGACCAATTCCTCCACCACCTTATTAATTATTTATTTATTAAATTATATAATTAATTGAATTTGGAAAATTTGTTTTTTTTTAAAAAAGAAACTATTGGGCTTTTTCCTTATTGGGCCTCAATTTAAAAACCAATTTTAAACCAATTATAAAAAATTGGATATGGTTTAGAATTGGTTTTTTTGTATTGGATTGGTGTGGTTTTTTTTTAAAATGGATTTGGTTATTAATTTTGGATATGGTTTGGTTAGTGATTTGGTTAAGGTTACTTGGATTTTTTGCACACCCCTAGCTGTATATGTTATTATAACAATAGCCCCAACGGTCGAAAAGTGTTTCTTCTTCTGTGAGGCTTGTAGCTGGAAAAAATTCTCACGATGATTCCTCTTCCTCTTATAAAACCCCTCACTCTAAAACCTAATTTCTATCTTCATCAATCGTCATCGTTATTCATCTTTTCCACCGCCACCATCAAGTTTGTTGATTCGTCTCCCCTTATTTCAAATTCTATTTTTTCTTCTTATTTGTATTTCATGTCTATTTTAAGTTTCATATATATCATTGCTCACATAATGTAATAGAAACTCAAGATTCAATTGCTATGAGAAATTATTTGTACTGGTTCTTGTTTTTTCAATTTCATGTTATTTTTTTTCTATTTCAAGTTCTAATAACCACTCTCCTAATTAAAATAGAAAGAAAAACGATTTGGAGGGTGATTTTAGGCCTAAATTGACTCTAAATCACCTCTCTCTAGTAGATCAAGAAGAAGAGAAAAAATTGTGACGGCTAGTGTTAGAAGAGGAGGAGGAGAAAAGGTTTAAGAGCTACGAGCATTTGCTCACATGTCATCCATTGACCTATGTGATCCATTTAAAATCATAATTTTGTTTATGTATGGATTTACTTCGTGACACGTAAAATGGGAAGGAGAATTAGCATTAAAACCTTAAAATTCATACAAATTCTCACTTACAAAAAGTTTATATATGTTCAATTTATGGACTATAAATTCATGCATGTCACTTTCAAGAATTAAAGTGAGTACTCATTGGCTCATAGATAGCAAAGAATTTCTTCATTCGATGATAGTAGTAGTAGTACTAGTGTATAAGCCAAAATAATAATGATTCAGATAATTAGTACTCCATGCAAATGCAATGCAATGCATTTGAATCAACACCAATTTTCATGAGAAGAATTAAATTTAAAGAAATAATAAGTTGTGGCATTAAAGAAATTTATTTTGTTTGTGGGGGTGGGGTCTTATTGTTGTTGCTGACTAGTGGGGCTGAAGTTCAGTGTACCACCCAGCTTGACAGGCACACCATTGATAAACTTCATGCAAAGCCCGTGGGGATGGGATTCTGCCATTATGATCATTCATGTGTGTCAGTGTGTCACTTCCTTTCCTTCTTGCTCAAACGCTGCTGTGTCCTGTGGTGGTGGTCCTTTCTCAGTTCCTCGTCCTACACAACTAGAACTCCAAACTCGTAACCAATACCAATTACACTATCCAAAACACACAATTCAAACCAATATCACATGAGATTTTGAGTGCTCTATGTGAAGTATAAACTTGGCTATAAGCTATCGTTCATCTTTCACCATTGATTTAATTTGGTTTGTGGGTCAGTTCTGACATCAAATCCCTCTGATTGCAGTTGCGGAGGATTGAACAATCATTCATCTTTAATCGTGCTCAAGGCGACCACTTATTTCTACTCTGGCCCTACTTATTCTCTTCAAAACTATACAACACACAAAACACATAAACATAAAAAGAAAGAAAAGATTCTCTTGCCAGTACACTTTTTTTGTTTTTTATAACCTTCATTTCCAAGCTACATAATTCACATTGTTAATGCTTCTTTTACTTGTTATGGAAACTCCTTCATTTCCATTCCCTCCCATTTTCTCTAGTTTAAAATTTGAAGATACTAGCATCACACTCCAAAACCTTTCTTCTTAGTTGAAATCAAATTTGCTTTTTCTTTCTTCACTGTCTTCTTTATTCTTCTTTTAGAAAGAAGAAAAAAAAACTAAAATAAAAACAAAACTTTATTTTGAAAATCCAATTTCTTCATTTTGGTACCAAACTTGAACTGAACTTTCACTTTTCATGCATTTCATTTTCAATTTTTGAATCCGCCACAAATTAAGGCTGCGATGACCGCCGTTAAAGGAATGCAGTACTCAATTGCGGCGGAGTACACCGGACCTCCGCCGGGATACGATCTTCCCCGTGCAGTACCGATAACCGTCGACGGAATTCCAGTTTCCGCGGTGGTTACAGAACTTTCTTCCTCCGACACTCCGTCATTACCGGTTTCACAACCACTGTCGGAGCTGAAATCGACAAGTTCGTCGTCTTTGGCGATGGCATTTGACCGGAGCAACGTTTCTGGTAGAACAACGGTGTCTCCGACGTCAGTGATCGCATTCGAAGATGGAGCTTGTGAGAGCAACGGTGTTTCAGAATCATCATCATGCGAGTTGAGTAGTAAACATTCACGTGATTCTTCAACAATGAGGAATTCAAATTTCGAAAAAGAAAGTTTCGATTTCAACGATTCAACGTTGAGTTCAGATTACGCATCATTCTCGAAAAACAACAACGAACCTGATGATTCTGATTCTGAAAACTACAACTGCAAACCGGTGGAGCCGGTTAAGAGAGAAACCATTAGAAAGGGGAAGAAAGGTTCATGTTACCGGTGTTTGAAAGGTAACAGGTTAACGGAGAAAGAAAGGTGTCTTGTATGTGATGCTAAGTTTTGTGGGAATTGTGTGTTGAGAGCTATGGGATCAATGCCAGAAGGTAGAAAATGCGTTGGTTGTATTGGGTATCCAATTAACGAGTCGAAAAGGGGTAGTTTGGGGAAGTGTTCTAGGTTGCTTAAGAGATTGCTTAATCGATTGGAGGTTCGACAAGTGATGAAAGCTGAAAGATTTTGTGAAGTTAATCAGCTTCCTCCTGATTGTGTTTGTGTTAATGGAAATCCTCTTTCATTTGAGGAATTGGTTACATTGCAAAATTGTTCTAATCCTCCTAACAAGTTGAAGCCAGGGCATTATTGGTATGATAAAGTATCTGGTTTTTGGGGGAAGGTAGATTTCTTTCTTTCTCTGTTTTACTAATAGTTTTCTCTATGCATTATTAGTATTTAGGGCTATTTGAATTTATATTGAATTATTTGAGCTTATCGCCCGACATAAATACTTGTGAGACTGTTTGAGAGAGGTTATGAAAACAACTTATTTATTTTATTTTTTGAAACAAGGTTATGAAAACAACTTATGTCTTGTTCTTATGCCGTTTGCACCTTATTTCCATAGACTCTCTAAGATAGCTTATGAAAAATAGCATAAATGAAACTAGTTTAACTTTATTTTACATTTTGTTATACAAATAGCTTATACAATAGGTACTCATATGAAAAGTTTTTATGTTATAAGCACTTAATTAAGCTGTTTATTCAAACTTATTTATGTGATGCTTGAAATTGAGTTTGACTTGGGGTGCTGTGTTTTTTTAGGAAGGACAGAAGCCTTGTAGTATTATTAGTCCTCATCTGAATGTTGGAGGACCCATCAAACAGGATGCTAGTAATGGAAATACTCAGGTTTTCATCAATGGCCGGGAAATAACGAAAGTAGAACTTCGAATGTTGCAGGTTGAAAATTCAATATATGCAAATACAAATAGAAAATGAAAGGCTTTGTCTTAATTATTAATGTTCTTTTGTTGTTTAAGCAAAAAAAATTGAAATTGAAGGATGTTGTTTTGGTTGGGCAGTTGGCGGGAGTTCAGTGTGCCGGTAACCCACATTTTTGGGTCAATGAAGATGGTTCATACCAAGAAGAGGGACAAAAAAATACCAGAGGTTATATATGGGGAAAGGTAAAATTTTGTTTTCTGGAAATTCGTCTCTTGATTTACTATATCCAATTCTGCAATATTACACACACATTTGTTTTGTTTTACTTGATAGGCTGGAACGAAGCTTGTATGTGCCTTCCTTTCACTGCCAGTTCCATCTAGATATTCAACTTCATGTGGATTTCTATCCTGCAATGTGGTTACTAGAACGGCTCCTGATTACATCGAACATGGAAATGGAATAGTTCACAAGCTCCTCTTAGTTGGTTATAGTGGTTCTGGGACAAGCACTATTTTTAAGCAGGTGATATTTTATTTGGTAATAATTGGTTTTGCTATTTTTGTCTGCTTATAGTTTTATTCTTGGAAAAATTGCATTGGACAATATATGTTGGAAAGCTTATGTTCATCAAAACTATAATTTTTATGTCACTTAAACAAGCTAAGGCGGGGAAAGCTTCTAGGACTAATCAGTTGTTTGTAAGGAGTATGATCTAATCAGTCATCAGCAGTCATCATAATATTATGTGGATACATAATCATGTGTATTTCAATATTGGATTGGTTGCACAATCATGTTAGCCTTCTTTAACTGACTTCATAGTTGCATATATTACATGATTATATGCATGCACTTGAAGAAGCATAGTTGACTTCAATCTATTAAGCTGTTTTCGAGTTATTTAAGACTTATCAATGTGCTACTGCATATGATACATGACCTGGCTTCTGAAATCTGAAACTTTTCAAATAAACTTTTAGCCTCCACTTTCCTCCCTTGCAAAATAATTGAGTGTTGCTGTCAATATCTATCTATGCTGTGCTCTTCTTTGTTAGCATGTTTATTGTTAGTAAATGCTAAAGAAAGCAACATGTTTATAGAACTGTATATACTTTTGTCAGGCCAAGATTCTTTACAAAAGCACCCCATTCTCAGAAGATGAACGTGGAAATATAAAGTTGACCATTCAGATCAATGTCTATGCCTATCTTGGAATACTCCTTGAGGGTCGTGAGCGTTTTGAAGAAGAAAGTCTAGGGAATTTAAAGAAAAGTCAATCATTACTTCATACTACAGGTTTGAGTTTAATGTTTCCCCCCTTTCCAACTCCACTAGATATGATAATCTTTATGATATGAAACACAAGTTTTTTGTCTCAATATTTGGGAACATCAATCTAGTGGGAAAAGGCTTTTATTGTTGTCATGAATGATGACAACTGGATAGTAAATCAGAGTCACAGGATGCTATGTAAATTAGTTTTTGTGTTCTACATCAATGTGATTGCACATTTTCTACATTTTGGTTTTTCTCATCATTATTTAGCTTTAGTTATTTAAATGTGAGTTTTAGTTTGTACTGAAATTAGATATATTTGTTACAAGGACTTGAAAAATGGTGAATAAAATATACTTATACTTCTCAATTTTATTTACATAGCAGAAAGTGTTATATTGATATGCATTCTTCCCAAAGAAAAATAAAATGTTGACTGTCTAGTACTACCATTTTGGTACAGGAACCAGTCCAAAACATGGCGACAAGACAATTTACTCCATTGGCACAAGACTGAAAGCATTCTCTGATTGGCTGCTGAAAACAATGGTTTCAGGCAAGCTTGATGCTATCTTTCCAGCCGCTACTCGTGAATATGCTCCATTGATTGAGGAGTTATGGAATGATTCAGCCATTAAGGCCACCTATGAAAGAAGAAATGAAATTGAAATGCTACCCAGTGTTGCCAGTTATTTCTTAGAGCGGGTATAGGATCATTCTTTTATTTCGAGTTTATATTTTATCAACAGTTTAATATGTGTATATATTCTTGTTGACTAAATTTCATATGACCATGAACTGTGCACTGATATATTTATTTGTCATTCCTTTGCACATAAGAAGAAAATGTGAGGAGAAGGGTCTGCAGGTGTAGTTAGTACATGTATGAAATACAATATATGAACTAATTTGTCAAACTGTATAAACTTCAGGCTACCTTATATGCATCTGTTGAGTATTAAGCTTCATTAGTTTAGAATTATTTGTTCAAATATTTGTACCATGTTGTGCCCTTATTTTCTTGCATGTAAAATTTCTATTTGTTTTTTCTCTTGAAAAATATTACTAGGTCAGTGGCTTTGAGAATCTAACATGATATTTATTTGTTTAGGCTGTTCAGATACTGAGGACTGATTATGAACCCTCAGATTTAGATATCCTTTATGCTGAAGGAGTTACTTCATCCAATGGGCTGGCTAGTGTAGAGTTTTCATTTCCTCAATCAGCTCCTGAGGAAACTGGCGACACTGCTGATCTACTTGATTCTTTGGCTAGGTAAGAAAAATTATTTGGGATAGCTCTGCCCAAGAACCTGATTGGTCCAATTGCTGTATATATTTGCTCTTGTGAAACAACAACATATAGGAAAATACCAAACGCGGTAACGTGTAAGGAAAATATAAGACATGAGTGTTCCCAACTGTAGGGACTTTAGTAAGGTGCCTATGATGTTGATAAAAATTCTAGAAACTAAGACACGGATTAAAAGGCATGCCAATCTCTTCGCATGTCTAACAAATAAACACATCTTGACATTCCATGAGCAGAATTCCTAAAAATTTTCGTGAGATGACAAAAGTGCCCTTGAAAATTCTAGCATTCCTTTCCAACCAAAGACACCAGAGAACAGCAAAGACAGCGCTACGGCAGAGTTTTTAAGTATTTCTATGAAATCCCAAACCTCCAACTTTAATAAGGACAAATCGATAGAAGTCCATAGTGATGATCCAATTTTAAATAGAAAATTATTTGTAGCTCAGGTTTAATATGTTCTTGTGTTTGCCTTGAGACCTGGGAGTGTGCTCCTCTTGAGGTTTGATGTTCGATTCTCTCTGGCGCCAATTTGGGTGGGCTAATTTAGCTTCTTCAAAAAAAAAATGTTCTTGTGTTTGCCAGATATAATGGAGGTTCCTTCCAGTGAAGCGCATGGACTCGAAATACATAACTTTATGCTTAACTGAGCTACAAAATACATAACACAAGAATTCTATACAGATAATTCTTTTTACCTAAGAAAATCTTTTCAATTGGAGATAGATGGTGTAATATTAGGCACGATAGAATGAGTACTGGAGATGGATTGGCATTACCTAGACTGGTGTGCAGTTTAATCTCTGATTTTCATGAGCTTGAGTCAAATGAGAAAAATTCATGTTTAGAAACTATGCCTTTGTGTAAATACATGTTTTTTTGGGAGGAGGGGGGACCTTTAGACGAGCTGCTATAAACTGTTTCTGACATGTATCTCTGATCTCTTTGGTTGATTCACAGGTATGAGCTAATTACAATACATGCAAGAGGGCTAGGAGATAATTGCAAGTGGCTAGAAATGTTTGAGGATGTTGGATTGGTCATCTTCTGTGTTTCCTTGAGTGACTATAATCAGTTTTCTACCGATGGAAATGGTCGTCTCACAAACAAGATGATATTGAGCAGGAAACTTTTCGAAACCATTGTTACTCACCCAACTTTTGAGCAAATGGACTTCCTGTTGATATTAAACAAAATGGACGAGTTTGAGGAGAAAATAGAACATGCTCCACTGACTCAGTGTGACTGGTTCTCTGATTTTCATCCAGTACTTAGCCATAATCGGCCCAGCAGAAACAACAGCAGTGGCATTAACAATAACCCCTCCCTAAGTCAGCTTGCTTCCCATTACATAGCAGTTAAGTTTAAAAGGCTTTATTCATCTCTAACAGGGCAAAACTTGTATGTGTCCTTAGTGAAGGGGCTGGAACCTGATAGTGTTGATGCAGCACTTAAATATGGAAAGGAGATTTTAAAGTGGAACAATGAGAAACCAAACTTCAGCCTAAGTGATGACTCGATGCATAGCATTGAGGCGAGTTCATTCTCTCATTGATTGCTAGTTCAAGCTAGTGTTGTAAACTTGTAAGTCATACATGTGTGTGACTCGGATTCGGTTCATGTACATATAGTCTCAACTAGGAGTAGTGACACAGAATCACATTCCTTCTTCCACTGGCTATAGAGTTGTAATATGCCCTTGACACTCTTTGGTGGCACACCTTGTGCCACAGAGATCAAGGTGTAGTGCTCAAATTCATTTTTTTCGCACTGTAATGTAATATATCAATGCTTATATTTTGTTGTGTAAGCTATGCCTTCAACTTACAATAGTTGCAAATAGACTTTCTTTAAATCACATAATCTCGTGCGTGGTTGTAGAAATTAATTTGATGAACTATAATCCATTTAAGATTTTTTTCCCCAACTGATATTCGATCAATCAAATTATATTATTTTTTATAAATTTTAAAAGTAAAAGATGTAGTAATAAAAATAATAATATAAGTAATATCATATATTAATTGAAAATAAAATAAGATGCTTGCAGATAGTAAGTTGTTATTTCTTCCTCCCATAATATCGCATAAGAGTATTCTCCCGCCAACTTTGATTTTACTACAGGAAAGACAATTGAGTTGGTTGACTATAATCACAAAAGGCAGAGAGATTTGGAGGTAATGCATTTTAATGCAATGTTATTCTTTCTCACTAAGTATTGTTTACATTGGATTGCTTATTATTTATGATGAACTTTATGAGATTACGCCCAACCATGAGTTTCTTGCATACATTATGTATGACAAAGATAATAGTTGCTTCAAGTTATCTGTGTGGAATTTGAATTTGGTTCCTTGCACAATAAGTCTCAAGTAGATCGAGTTTCAAACTTTGAACACGGAAAAACTCCATCAAGTTAAGATAAGTACTTCCTACTGCATAGTATTTGTAAGTTCTTTCTAATAAATGCAGTTTATACATTCTCTAGCTTGAAACTTGTTTGGTCATAGTTGAATCAGTGAGATTAGCTTTCTAATAAATGCATAAGTTTTTAAAAGATCTCATGTTTTTTGAAAATAATTCTATATAAGTTTTTGAATACGTTCGAACTATATCAGAGGTGGAATTTTTTTTACCTAAATGCATGATGGTTCCATCAAAGAGTATGGCCACATTCATGATCTCCAAATCATGGATATTGGCATGTGACCAAAATAAGTAGTATTCAACAAACTTCATAAAATCTTACTGCCCAAATTGCAGTTTCATATGCATAATTATGATCTCCTAATTGGCATCTCAGTGCACGCCCAATTCATGCAAAAGCTGACATCTTGTTACTTTACATTAGAAAAGCATATAGCTCAGTGATTAGTCAACAGCATAATGGACAAAACATAATAAAATCCCCTACAATAATAGTTCCTTTGTGAAACAAAACATAGTGGGGTTGGCCCAACAATGATTGTGTTACAATTCGTTTAAAGCAAAATGCTTAACATGGGGATAGCACTACTCTAGTCTACCCTGCCCTTCCGACCAGTACTGTGGTAGGGTAGCATATATTATTGATTAAATAATTATTAAACTGAATTAGTCATTTATTTTCTACTATTATTAGTAATAGTTTACTCAATATTGTACAAGCAAGTTTAACTAGCAGGAACAAATATAAAGGCAAACCCAATATTTCAGTTCAGACTAAGAAAGGGAGGCACATTGAGTCTGCTATGAATCAGATTCTGGTCACATTTCAGTCAAGTTTTAGTCACTAGTAATATTTACTATTTAGGCACAAAATTGAAGTCAACAAAGAAAACATCCACCACTGAATGTATAAACTATAGCATGAAAACGAACACTACCTTTTTACAAAAGTTGGAAATCCTTTTTTATATGCATAAGTAGAACTACTAGTTCTATTCATACAATCTTTGCTTCAAGTTCAAAGTACACCATGACTTCCCAATATTGTAACAAATCTCTAATGCCAACTCTACAAGCAGCTCAAAAAACAGTAGAGGAAAATGAAAAAATGTAAGCAACAAGAAACATAAAACTAACAAATCAACCCTTGTATATCCAGCAGCATACAAAACTACCACCAATCCAGTCTTCCTGCAGCTTTTTTGCTGCTGCAGCCTTTAGAAACATCTCACAAATAATATTTCATGTTCAGTTTCCAAAATTGAATAAAATCACCTGCGACTTTGCCATCTTACGTCTCAGAGTCTTCTTGAACAGTAGGAAGACCCCCTTCTATGATAAAAGCTGGATTAAGAAACTTTGCCACGAACGCCCACAATTTATATACATCCTCAAAATTAGTCAGAAATCCCAATGAAGCTGTGACAACTTCAAGCCTTACATAGCTACCTTTTCCATCTCGCCGACCACCCTCCATGGGCCTGCAAAGTGTTGTATCTTCAAGATTCAGGGCTATGCGTTGCTGTCTTGAGCTATCAAGAATCTTTATATGACTAAGAATGCCAATACCAAGAGAGATTCCCTCTTTTTCGGCCAGCTTTTGAACAATTTCAGGATTGATTAACCCCCGACTTTTGTCCCTGAGGTTGAAAGCCACAGCTGCACCTCTTTCATATTTTATTTTTGGGCCATAGATGTGAACAAGGTTTACTTTTTCATCATCAGATACAGGTAACTTCAGTTGCAGTAGTGAAGTAACAAGCCAGTTTATCAAAAACCGAAGTCTAAGTGTAGTTTTATTGAGACCAAGCATATCAACATGATCAATATTTCGACACACTATCTCAGGATCCCTCCTTCCCAAATCCTGTCCATCGCCATATTCTCCGTCACTGCTGACCTCTTCATCATCTAAGCTAGTTGCAGATATGTCTCCCGTCTCCAAGGTCTCTCTTAGGTGCTCTTTACGATTGTCTTCCATGCTAAATGACACTCTTCTTCCTCTACCAATGTGTTCATCATCTTCCAAACCAATTAGCCTGCTACCATCAAAACGATTCCCTTCTCTCCGACCCAACAACCTAAATTCACCTTCAGTTTCCCTTCTTATAGCACTCTCTTTTATATCAGAACATATTTCAGAGGTAGAGCCATTCTCCAAGCTTTGATGCCGAGCAAGAGAATTTGAATTATTAATCCAAGATCCTCTCACAGCAATGGATCCATTCTGAACTGCTTCACTGGTTCCAGGTTCTTCCATTATTTCACTGACATGTCGATGATCTGATCCATTTCCATTCGTCGAATAGTGATGACCTTCTTCAACATACTCTTCTTCAGGGACCTCTTTCACACGGTCTAGTTCTTGTGACATTAGGACAGCAGCATCAAATGATAGAACACGGTGATCATCATGAGAACCTAGGTTAACCTCTCTGTCATCATACATAGGACTGCCATACATCTTGGAAGATGGTTTTGGAGAATTTTGCTTCTGGTTCTTCCTCCCATTGAACCAGAATGATGGCAGGGGAGAAGCAATCTTCTGTTTATTTGATTGACCTGCATGGTCTGATCCCATTGGACTCTGACCCAAATCTATCCAAAATGAGTTGTCAGATGACTCATCCTCACTGAAGACAGGGCTCTTTATCACTTCTCCAACTGATATACTCTCAGTCTCTTCAAATATAGTGCTAGTTCCATCTCTTTCAGAGCTGTCATGATCCATTTCAGTCTCAAATACATCTCTGACTTGCGCAGATGTGTATGCACCAGAGAAGGCAGGCAATTGTGGTCCCTGGCGAGGTTCAAAAGTCTTATCACCAACCTCATGGACGTCATGGTTTTCAGTCCCAACCAATCTATCCAAACCATCTACAGAATCACTCAAATACACTGGAAACTCGGGGGTAATCTTCACCATTCCTGAGCCGGTGCTCCCAGACTGATTTTGAAGGCTTGCCATCACAGATTTCTTGATCAGAAGACAACCAAAACCTGTGGGATCATACCCAAATACCCTGTAAAATGATGTAATTATGAAATCAGGCCTGAAAAGGGACAAGCCAAGTGAATCCATGTCCTTAGGGCCCAATGACCCAGCATCAAGCAAGACATGCCAGTTGTTCTGCTGTGCCAAGGCCATCCACTGGTACGAATACTTAGCCCCAGTTACTCTGGACTGAACTGGGAACACAAAAAGACCAGTAGCTGAATCCTTCTTCCTCTTTTTCTTATTGGAAATCTGTTTTCTCAAATCAGTAGAGCAAAGCTTGAGAGTAGGCCATTTAAACCATGCACTGTGCACTTTGGCACCTTTACTCCTCGCACACTGAGCCATCCAATTAACAGATTGGCTGTCATGGTCGAACATGGTTAACAGTTTTTTGTTCGTCTGGAAAGGGTATGATTCAGCCAGCAATTTAAAAGCTGAGCCTCTGCTAACAGTAAAAACAAGGCCATATTCACTCTCAGGAATATTCAGATAATCCATAATTCTGGCCTTTATATCATGCTCAACAGTTCCTCTCTCAGCACCACCATAAAGTGCATGATTACTTAAATTTGCAGTTATCTCCGACAAACTAAATGTACAAGACTCCCAATAGTGAATGGTCTGAATAAAAGAGAAGAGACCAAATCCACAATAATCAAGGCATACCTTGGGCGGCAAATGAGAATATTCATCAGACCTCAATTGATCAACTTTCTCTGAAGATAGATATTTGGGATACATTGTGAGGAACATGGAAAATGCTTCTTCGAGGCTGAGAATTTCTTCCTCGGAGTCAAACGTGCGTTCAGCTGCAAGGGAAGTAGCACGAAGGAACTCACGCTGCGCGTTCAACCTGGCCAGCGATCTGGATCTCCCAAGACTCTCATCCTGGTTCCCAACAGTGTCAGGTTCCATGTCTTGCGATTTCGACAGTACTCCATCTTCTGAAGCTTCTTCAAGAGCTTCCCTCAGCTTGTTTTCCTGCAGCTTCCGAAGCATCGACGGGTTTCGTTTTATGTCAGCCGCGGGTTCACCTTTCCTTCTACTCTTCTTGTCCAAGAACATAGAAGCACAGTGAGAAATGGGCTTCCACAGTGAGAGATGCATTATAGCTTCCACTTATAATCACACAAAGCAAGCTTTATTTAGGCACTTCAAACAGCACAGAAACACAAAAAGGGTTTATAATCCATCAATCTGCAACAAATAAACAACAAACATTAAGATTCACACAAAATCAAAAGAAGCTAAAACATAATAAATCTAGAATCTTGAACACAACAACAAACAATACAAAAGACAGTTACTCACCTCAACAAGGGGGAACAAAAAGCTTAAATTTTTATTATTTTCTCCAGCACCCATAATAAATTTTCAATACCTAATTTCAAAAGAAAGAAAGTCAAACCCTTAAAATTCAAACCCTAGAGCCCAGATCCCAAAATTTACATAGCACACCAAGTTTCATGAAATTCAACCAAGAAGAAGAAAAAGAAAGAATTTTGAGAAATGGGTATGAATAAGAATCAAACTAGTATAATAGAAATCAAACCTCAATGAAGAAAAGCAATCAAAGGAGAAGAAAAACCATCTTCAGTCTCTTTCTCTCTCTTGTTTCTCTCTCTAGTTAGCTGCAGCATAATTAAAGCAAAGAGCCCCACAACAAAGACACACCGGTATGTATGAATGAATGATATCTTCACTGTACGAATTTGTTTTTGTTGTTAAATTTAAAATCCAAACAAACAAAGGAAAAAGAAGAAAGAAAAGGAGAGAAAAGAAAAAGGAGAAAAATTTCAATTCAGAAAAAAAAAAAAAAAAAAATCTATTCTTTCTCTCTCTTTCTTTGTTGAACCACAATCTCTGATATCTGGAAAAACGATGGTGAGATTAACATCATCTAGGAAGAAGGGAAAGACATTGACTCTCACAAAAACCAAATTTGGTAGTGTTATTAAAATGGAATTGTGATTTTTTTGATACATTTTTTAAGAATTTTTGTTTCCTTGTAGTACATGTATGTTTGTGGTGGGACCCACAAGCTGAGGTCATGACTTAAAGTCAAATAATAAGCTGGCTTGTAAAAAGCTGATGTATTGCTGCACAACTTGGCAAACCGCAAAGTCCAACTTCCAAAGTCCAAATCCTACAAAACAAATGCCACCAATTAAGTTTTTTTTTGTTTTTTTAAGTCTAGATTATCAAGAAAATGAGCTAAATTTTGAGTTTGATAATAAATTTGGTTAAGAATTATTTTTATTAAGCCATAAATTGGAAGTTAGTTTTTTTTTTTTTGACAACCAATAAATTGGAAGTTAGTTACATAACGTGGAATACTCCCTCGAGCCACAATTCACAATTATAAGGAAAAGTTTGTTTTTAATATTAGCCAAAAAAAAAACTTTGATCACTAATATATTTAAGGCTTAATTAATAAAATGATTTTTTAAAAATATTTTTGGTTTTACATTGGTCTCTTAAAGAAAAAAAATGTCTGAATAGGTCTTAAAGACATATTCGTTAATCAGTTTAGACTTATTTGGACTTTTTTTAGGACCAAACTGATTAACAGATATGTCTTTAAGGACCTATTGGGACCTTTTTTTTCTTTAAGGGACATATTCGGACTTTTTTTCTTTAAGGATCTATGATAAGCGACTGTTTAGGATCGTCTTGAAAACAGGTAAAAGAGGAACTTGACCCTAACCGCGACCTGCCGGTAGAACCAAAGTTATCAAGATATAAAGGAACTTGACCCTAACCGCGACCTGCCGGTAGAACCAAAGTTATCAAGATATAAAGGAACTTGACCCTAACCGCGACCTGCCGGTAGAACCAAAGTTATCAAAGAAAGTGCGACCCTAACCGCGACCTGCCGGCAGAACCAACACTATAAAGTTCTTATCTCAAGAACAATGTTCTTATCACAAGAACAAAACAAAAGTTCTCACAAGAGAAACTCTCTCAAATTAGATTATATTCCAAGTTCTTTGAAAAGTACATGATAGTCCTATTTATAGCATATCCTTACATAGTAGGATTTATTGTCCACTACCATACATTCACCATAGGACTTAGAAAATTCCCACTAACATGCTTATAAATTCCCACTGGCCACTATAATGACTTAGTGCACCACTAGGAAGCATATAGAGAGCCTAGGGAGCAACTAAAGGTCATCTAAAAACCCTCCAAATACCAAAAACGAAAATTACAATAAAAATAAAGAAAATTGGACTTAATTGTTTTCTATTTAGTCCAATATTATTAAACCATACATTAGCCCAAAGATGCTTCTTATCATGTGAAATGGGCTTCAAGTTGGGCTCAAGCATCTTCATCCAAATATTTTTTTGTGCATTTTCTTATAAGTTTCCTTCCACATGCTTAGGGAACTCATAATCGTATCATTCTCTCCCTCTTCAAGAAGATTTGTCCTCAAATCCAAACCTGCATAAATAACTAAAGGATTAGTAAAAAAAATTCTCTCTTTTGGATATTCCCTTTCTTTTTGCAAGTTGAATTTTTCTTCTTCAATCTTCTCAAAGTTGACATCTTTTTCAACCTCCTCATTTATTTTTCTCTCATACATTTCCTTCGCTTCACATTCATGTTTCTTTTCTTCTTTTCTCTCAATATTTTCTTTCTCCTCCACTTCTATAACATCATTATATTTTCTCTCACAATTTTCCATCTTCTCTACTTCCTTTGCTTTACTTCTCTCAAAAGTAAGATTTCTATCTTCTTCACTAACTTCTCCCTAAGATAAAAACTCCAGAGTACAAGAAGTAAAATAAACATTATTAAAAGGAATGATGACATTTTCGGTAGCCACAAAAACGCTATCAATTTCTTTTTCAATAATCTCTTCTTTTTCTTTCCCACTCTTAGGAATGGTGACATTTTCGATAGCCACAAAAATGTTCTCAATTTCTTTTTCAATAATCTCTTCTCCCTTCACTTCACTTTCAAGTTTCTCCTTGCTCTCTTGTTTTCTTTTCTCTCTACCAATCTCTTTATTTTGGAAGTTACCCCAAAATACATCAAAATTTGCAATATGTTTTTTTGTTTGTCCCTCACTTTTCATTTTTCTATCTTCTATCTCCTTTTCTCCTCCTCTTTTTTTATAATTGTTTCTATAATTCCTCTCTATACGATCAAACTTTTCATGAAGCTTTTGAAATTCTTGAAATAATAACTTCTCCAAATGTTTCATGGAGACATGCTTTTCTTCCTCCATATTTTTTTTTCAACTCTTTTTTTTTTAACAAGAAAAAAAAAGGATAGATAAAACCTGATTTCAAGAGCCGAAGCTCTGATACCAACTGATAAGCGACTGTTTAGGATCGTCTTGAAAACAGGTAAAAGAGGAACTTGACCCTAACCGCGACCTGCCGGTAGAACCAAAGTTATCAAGATATAAAGGAACTTGACCCTAACCGCGACCTGCCGGTAGAACCAAAGTTATCAAGATATAAAGGAACTTGACCCTAACCGCGACCTGCCGGTAGAACCAAAGTTATCAAAGAAAGTGCGACCCTAACCGCGACCTGCCGGCAGAACCAACACTATAAAGTTCTTATCTCAAGAACAATGTTCTTATCACAAGAACAAAACAAAAGTTCTCACAAGAGAAACTCTCTCAAATTAGATTATATTCCAAGTTCTTTGAAAAGTACATGATAGTCCTATTTATAGCATATCCTTACATAGTAGGATTTATTGTCCACTACCATACATTCACCATAGGACTTAGAAAATTCCCACTAACATGCTTATAAATTCCCACTGGCCACTATAATGACTTAGTGCACCACTAGGAAGCATATAGAGAGCCTAGGGAGCAACTAAAGGTCATCTAAAAACCCTCCAAATACCAAAAACGAAAATTACAATAAAAATAAAGAAAATTGGACTTAATTGTTTTCTATTTAGTCCAATATTATTAAACCATACATTAGCCCAAAGATGCTTCTTATCATGTGAAATGGGCTTCAAGTTAGGCTCAAGCATCTTCATCCAAATATTTTTTTGTGCATTTTCTTATAAGTTTCCTTCCACATGCTTAGGGAACTCATAATCGTATCATTCTCTCCCTCTTCAAGAAGATTTGTCCTCAAATCCAAACCTGCATAAATAACTAAAGGATTAGTAAAAAAAATTCTCTCTTTTGGATATTCCCTTTCTTTTTGCAAGTTGAATTTTTCTTCTTCAATCTTCTCAAAGTTGACATCTTTTTCAACCTCCTCATTTATTTTTCTCTCATACATTTCCTTCGCTTCACATTCATGTTTCTTTTCTTCTTTTCTCTCAATATTTTCTTTCTCCTCCACTTCTATAACATCATTATATTTTCTCTCACAATTTTCCATCTTCTCTACTTCCTTTTCTTTACTTCTCTCAAAAGTAAGATTTCTATCTTCTTCACTAACTTCTCCCTAAGATAAAAACTCCAGAGTACAAGAAGTAAAATAAACATTATTAAAAGGAATGATGACATTTTCGGTAGCCACAAAAACGCTATCAATTTCTTTTTCAATAATCTCTTCTTTTTCTTTCCCACTCTTAGGAATGGTGACATTTTCGATAGCCACAAAAATGTTCTCAATTTCTTTTTCAATAATCTCTTCTCCCTTCACTTCACTTTCAAGTTTCTCCTTGCTCTCTTGTTTTCTTTTCTCTCTACCAATCTCTTTATTTTGGAAGTTACCCCAAAATACATCAAAATTTGCAATATGTTTTTTTGTTTGTCCCTCACTTTTCATTTTTCTATCTTCTATCTCCTTTTCTCCTCCTCTTTTTTTATAATTGTTTCTATAATTCCTCTCTATACGATCAAACTTTTCATGAAGCTTTTGAAATTCTTGAAATAATAACTTCTCCAAATGTTTCATGGAGACATGCTTTTCTTCCTCCATATTTTTTTTTCAACTCTTTTTTTTTTAACAAGAAAAAAAAAGGATAGATAAAACCTGATTTCAAGAGCCGAAGCTCTGATACCAACTGATAAGCGACTGTTTAGGATCGTCTTGAAAACAGGTAAAAGAGGAACTTGACCCTAACCGCGACCTGCCGGTAGAACCAAAGTTATCAAGATATAAAGGAACTTGACCCTAACCGCGACCTGCCGGTAGAACCAAAGTTATCAAGATATAAAGAAACTTGACCCTAACCGCGACCTGCCGGTAGAACCAAAGTTATCAAAGAAAGTGCGACCCTAACCGCGACCTGCCGGCAGAACCAACACTATAAAGTTCTTATCTCAAGAACAATGTTCTTATCACAAGAACAAAACAAAAGTTCTCACAAGAGAAACTCTCTCAAATTAGGTTATATTCCAAGTTCTTTGAAAAGTACATGATAGTCCTATTTATAGCATATCCTTACATAGTAGGATTTATTGTCCACTACCATACATTCACCATAGGACTTAGAAAATTCACACTAACATGCTTATAAATTCCCACTGGCCACTATAATGACTTAGTGCACCACTAGGAAGCATATAGAGAGCCTAGGGAGCAACTAAAGGTCATCTAAAAACCCTCCAAATACCAAAAACGAAAATTACAATAAAAATAAAGAAAATTGGACTTAATTGTTTTCTATTTAGTCCAATATTATTAGACCATACATTAGCCCAAAGATGCTTCTTATCATGTGAAATGGGCTTCAAGTTGGGCTCAAGCATCTTCATCCAAATATTTTTTTGTGCATTTTCTTATAAGTTTCCTTCCACATGCTTAGGGAACTCATAATCGTATCAATCTATTCAGACTTTTTTTCTTTAAGGACCAATCTGAAACCAAAAATGTCTTTAAATGACCATTTTACTAATTAAGCCTATATTTAATTATCTGCTATAAACAATTATGAACATTTTATATTTTGAAAATATTTGTCGGGACAAATAGAACAACATCTTATATACTAATATTTATTTTTATATATTAATAAAAAATTACAAATAAAGTACTTGATTATATGAATAGTGTTACACGATTCTCAAATGACAATTAAAAATGAACAAAAGGAGTATCTATTAATTAATTAATATACTCTCTCTAGTCTTATATATAAGCATTTTATGTCAAAAACAAAAATTAATGTAATTTATTTGAATTTCTAATTAATAGAAGAAAAACATGTTAAAAAATGTATTTAAAAGTGTGTTACCAATGCTGTCGTATATCTTTAAAATCCAAAATACCATCAGATTATATAACATAGGCAATATTTCTAGCTATTAGGCTACTTGACAAAAAAAAATGAAACTAGGCTTTTTGTGAAGGTTGTAAATTGCAATGTATTATTTTTTTTTTGGTAAACCAAAGGTATCATCCGCGCGCAACTACAGAAATTAATCCTCTTGAGGTAACTGAGATTCATTTAAGGGGTTGAGTCCTCCCAACAAATGTTTATTCATACGCATCACATGTATTATTTGATATATCATTTGTTTCATAACTACTATTTTATAAAATTTTAGTTATTTCTTTGGCATATGAAAAAAGCCCATTTTCTAGTGGATTTTGCTTTTGTTTTTGGCTCCAAGCCAAAGTTGTTGCTTTAAGTTTCAAAATTCAATCAAAATACTTCATTCTAAGTTATTAGAAAGAATCTATACCCGCAGCCCCTAAAGCTAAAATATAGAAAATAAAAAAAAAATAAAAACGAATCTTTGATCAAGACATTAAGACAGTTTGAAAGTTACTTGCATTTATTTATTGTTGGATTCAATACTTATATTTCACCCATTCCAAAATGAACTACAACGATTTGAAAATGGCTTTTAAATAGAGGAACAAATACATTCAAACAGAGATCAACAATAATCAACCACCGTAATCTTCAATCTACTGTGTATTTTAATTTGTGAGAAAGCAATTGATCGGGTTTTTTTATTAAAGATAATAATAAAATTAGCAAACTCCAATGTCAGCATCTTGTGTGCTTAACGGTTTTGTTTACAAGTTTAATGGTGATATGCATTGGAATTAAATCCATAAGGAACGACTAATTAGATTACACATACATCCTCAAGATATATATAACTACGATCATATTTTAGAGCGGAAACTAAATGATCATATAAAGCATGCATAGGATTAAAGAATCACTTTGAGTCAAATTTTTTTTTTAAAGAATCACATATTGATCCATATTCATGGAGTGAAGAAAAGTTTTTAGTAGTGATCTTGAACTACATAATTTTAGAGAGAAACAACATGTATTTGTTGACTCGTGGTTCTTCCTTAATGATATTTTTAATGGGGTTTTCTAACTTAGACCCTAGTTAGGTCTAAGTTAGCAAGGTGCACCTTTTCAATTGGACCAAAATACCCATTCTTTTTAATTAATTAACCAAAATACCCATCAATTGACGCGGATCCAGTGTCGCGCGCGTACCGAAGGACCATGGTTACAGACCGTTGATTTCCATCAGACAGCCAAGATCTGATCTCATCAAGACTGTCTGATCAATCCGACAGCCCAGATCATCCTGATCCATCAGATTCCAGCGCGTGCGCCACACTGGATTACTCCCTGGAGAGAGAAAAATTTGCTTTTTAAAAGTAGGACACGTGTCACACAATGGTTGGCTGGACGTGATTTTTGTTCATTTAATACTTTGAACTCAATTACTTCGTTGTAAATTAATTTTTTATTTTTTATTTTTTATACCAAAATTCATAATTTTTTTTTTCTACAAATAGAGACTTGGTTCGTTTGATTTGGACACCGAAAAAAAATGCAATTTTTCACTACCTTAATCTCATTTTTTGTCTACTAAATACGTTACTTGTGTGTTGTAATTTAACACGCACCACTCAACCAACTCACTGAAACCATTATACCAGAAAAATAGTAGATAATATTCTGGAACTTTTGGTATATTTTATGAAATTTTTGGAGACCTGAAACTATTTTTAGTTAATTAAATGAGATAAAACGGTAATTAAAAACTAGTGTTTGCTTCTGAAACCATTTTACTGGTAGAATGGTTGCACATAGTTGTATTCTGAAACCATTTTACTGGTAGAATGGTTTCAATGAGTAATTTATTAATTGTGTTTGCTTCTGAAACCATTTATCTGGTACAATGGTTTCAGAGAGTTGTAATCTGAAACCATTTTGCTGGTAGAATGATTTCAGTAAGTTGATTATTAGTTATTTGCTTCTGAAACCATTTAGCTTGTAGAATGGTTGCACATAGTTGTATTCTGAAACCATTTTACTGGTAGAATGGTTTCAGTGAGTAATTTATTAATTGTGTTTGCTTCTGAAACCATTTATCTGGTACAATGGTTTCAGAGAGTTGTAATCTGAAACCATTTTGCTGGTAGAATGGTTTCAGTGAGTTGATGTAAGGTAGTGAAAAATGAGATTAAGGTAGTGAAAAATTGGGTTTTTTTTTCTGTGTCCAAATCAAACGAACCAAGTCTCTATTTGTAGAAAAAAAAAATTATGAATTTTGGTATAAAAAAAAAAATTAATTTACAACGAAATAATTGAGTTCAAAGTATTAAATGGAAAAAAATCACGCCCAGCCGATCAGACAGCGACACGTGTCCTGCTTTTAAAAAGTAGATTCTTCTCTCCAGGGTGTAATCCAGTGTGGTGCACGCGCTGGAATCTGATGGATTCGGATGATCTGGGCTGTCTGATTGATCAGACAGTCTTGATGAGATCAGATCTTGGCTGTCTGATGGAAATCAACGGTTTGTAACCATGGTCCTGCGGTACGCGCGCGACACTGGATCCGCGTCCATTGATGGTAATTTGGTTAATTAATTAAAAAGAATGGGTATTTTTGTCCAACTGAAAAGGTGCACCTTGCTAACTTAGACCCAACTGGGTCTAAGTTAGCAGCCCCCATTTTTAATATCATGAATTCTCTTTAGATGGAGAGAGGAGATAATTTTGCTTGTGTGTGGTATATTGAAGGACATAACATATATGACTAATTTGAGTTTTTGTTATTCCGAAATAGATCATCCTAATACACGCACATATTTAAGTTCATACCAAGTGATTAGTTAATTAAATATTGACAATTTAACTTTATTTAATCACTAATCAATTAAAACGCTTATTCTAATAATGTTGTTGCAAACACCGTTTTAGATTAACACCTAATCAGCTCTAATCCGACCTAACGACGCTATGGTCCTATATATATAAGCCTCCAACTAACATGTAACACTATAATTCCGCAAATAGGCGAGGGGCGGTTAGCTCCGCTCCGCCCCTTCGACGTGTCCCCATGTGTCTTATTGTTAAGGACTTATCTATTTCTACATGACTTAGTACATCGACTTATCTCGTTGATTGATAGAAACAATGTGGGCTCGTCTTTTGGGCACATTGGACCTCCTATTATAGGTGCAGGTCCAACCCAACTCAATTTCTGAGTAAATATTCCACAATATACCGCAATGTAAATTAGTATTACATTACTCCCTCTGATGCTAATTTAGCTTCTTCAAAAAAAAGTATTACATTACTCCTTCTGTCTCAAAATTATTGTCACAATTTGACTGTGTGCAATATTCATACAAGCTACTTTGACCATATTTTTTTACTAATGTATAAAGATAAATATTAGCTTATGCGATCTTGTTAGATTTGTCTCGATGTGTACTATCAAAATATCAAATTTTCATAATTTTTAATAATACACAACTAAAGATATTAATGATCAAAATTGTGTATCGACAAGCAGAGAGTATATAATAAGAGTTACTATTTGTTTTTCATTATAATATTACTTTTCAAATACAATTACAAAAGTGATATAATATACAATGGCAAAAATTTGAAACGGGGAGGTATAAATGTAATATTGATGTTTCATTTTTAATCACCGAATTAGGTCGGATTTTGGTATGTGTGGCCGTGACAATGAAGGTCGTTTATGTGCAGTGTAGACATCATGGAAGCTTTGGGAGTCCTTCATGCTCTGACTTCGGTTCGAGAATTGCACCTATAACGAGTGGATTTCGTCCCTAATTTGAAAAGAGTAGTTGACTGTTTTTAATAAGTGTGGGAACAATGTAATTGAGTTTGGTGATGTTATAGAAGAATGTCATCGTGTCTTTTATGTAAACTTCAAAAACTCTAATGTTGAGTTCAATAAGAGATAAACAAATGAGGTGCACTTGCAAGGGTAATCATATCTCTAGCTAGATATTCTTGCATAGACATAACACATATAGACACAAATTTAGGCACACACACATAAATTAAAAGAAAAAAAAAATGGTCACATCAATCAATACCACTTTAATTATTTTTTCTTTAATTTTTATCCATTGTTGTGAGTGTGCCTAAATTAAATTCATTTGTGATTGTGTCTATGATAGAATTTCTCATCTCTAGCTAACTCCAATATATTTATTGATGTACCTACATGATTTGGTTATGAATGAAATGTTATACGAACATTCTTTTGTAAAGAATAAAGTTTTGAGAGAAGATATAAAATATTTTTTTATTGGTCATTGATTATGAAAAAAAGGAAAGAGCAAATTAATTATAATTTGCATTTTTTATGGTAAATAAATTGCATTTAATTTCATGATAATAAGTAAAAGTAAATATTAAAAACATAAAATTTGATAATTTTTGCTTATAATTTAGGACCAACAATTTTTTTTCACTTATAAATTAGAATAGAGGGAATAGTTCTTATAAGAATAGTTTTTATTAGAGCTATAAAAAATAGGCCGGGCAAATGAGCCGACCCATTAGCCCACGGCTTGGGCGGATCGGCTTCAAAAAAACCTAGCGCAAATCAAATCGGCCTTTTTGGCCCAAGCCATGCAGCCCAAATGGAAATTGGGTTGGGCTGAGCTAGCCCATTGGGCTTCGGGCCAGGCCATTAACGAAAAAATTAAGTTATTTTTGTAAAAATAATATCAATTAAAAACATAAAAATTATCATCTAATTGAAAAGTTATTATAAAAAATATAGTTAAATGTGTAAGCATAATAAAAAAGGTGATATTTACCTAAATGTTTTTAAAAAATTAAGTTTATAATTTATTAATTTGATTTAATTTCTTTTATAAAAATCAAACTTGAGTTTAATTGATATTTAGTACCGATGTAAAAATTATTTGCACTTGCATACAATTTTTTTTTGAAGCAACACTTGCATACAATTATATCTCAATAAAATTGATAATTATGAAAAACTAATACATCAAAATCATGTAAAAAAAATCAAATAAATGGGAAAAATAAAATGAAACTGACCGGGTCGGCCCATTAGCCCACATGACCCATAAGGGCTGGCTCATAAATGTGTAGCACAATTATAATCAAGCCAGGCCGGACTAGCCCATATATAGTCTGGCCCACCGCGTCGAGTTGGGCCGGGGCAGCCCATTTGACAACTCTAGTTTTTACACATTGACTAGTTCTTATAAAATTAATTTTCATACATTGTTGGTCTAATAATGACATATCAGTATCACAACCACTCATGTGTAATTTAAAAGTAATTAACTCTATTAAATTTTTAAAATTTTATACATTGACTAGTTTTTATAAGATTAATTTTTATATTTAATCCATTATTATCAATTAAGTCCCTGATTTACTAGTATAAATTAGTTTTTAAGTTGATCCATTTACTTTAAATTTAATCTCTAATATATTTTTTGAAAAATTAATATGAATAAAATGTAATAAAGTCCAATTATAGGAAAAAGTAAAAAAAAAAAATGCAACATAGTCCTAAACCATTTTAAACGAACGCCACCTGGGTTCTACTGCGCTTAAACCCTTTCTTTCCTCAACCCAACCAATATACCCTCCGTCGTTATGCGCTTTCTATTTCGTTTCCCCGCCGTCACCCGCCGCAAATACCTTCTACTCCGCCACTACAAGGCGGCGAAGAAGCCACCACCGTTACCTACAGCAACCCCTCCAAAAGCTCCAAAGAAGCCTGAGAACTTCAGCTTCCATGAAGTAACATGGGAAGATCCTTACAGCTGGATGGCGAATCTCAACGATAAGGTAGCTATGCGGCATATGGATGTTTACATGGAACAAGAGGAGAAGTATACTGAAGCTGTAATGTCTGATTCAGAACGTATTCTCAATAAGCTTCACTTTGAAATGGCTTCACGAATTCCGTTTGAACTTTCCACTCCTCCTCTTCGCTGGGGCCCTTGGTTTCTTCTTCTTCTTCTTCTTCTTATTCAATCATAAACTGCAAACAATTTAATACTTATTTTATCTTTTGTTATTACAGCTAGATAGTACATTAGCGCTTATCATGATCAACAATTATGCTCTAAATAAACTGCAAATTAAGTTGTTTATCTCTTCTTCGCTTTGTGATTGCAGTTTGTGTTTGGATTCGCTTATCTGAGCACGCACTTGTGAGACTGTTTGAGAGAACTTATAAAAATAATTCATAAGCTGTTTTCAGCTTATTTTCATAAGCTCTCCAAGATAGCTTATAAAAACAACTTATAGCTTATACAAAACAATTTAGTATTTTTATCTTTTGTTGTAGTCGTAGAAGTAGATTATACATAAGCGCTTATGCTATAAGCTGCAAATTAAATTTGTTTATCGAAGCAAGGCCATATTAGGTGTCACAACTTATTGATCATCTAAACATGATTAACCTTGATTTTCAATAACATTACTGTTATTCAATATGGCCATCTTGTTTTGCAAAACTTGTTAGCTTTTGTTCACTTCGTGATGGTTGTTTTTGTGTTTGGTTAGGTTGTATTATCGTCGTGTTGAAGAAGGAAAACCTTACCCTGTGCTTTGCAGAAGATTGGCTAGCTTGAACGACGATTTCATATCACATAAATATCCTCCTGCCGGATTTGATTTTACAACAGGGAAGACAATTGAGCAGAAGCTGGTTGACTATAATCAAGAGGCAGAGAGATTTGGAGGTAATGGATTTTAATGCAATGCGGTTTTCACGTGATTTTGTTTAGGTTAGATGGAGTTGTCAGGGAAACACTGAAAATTCTTTTACATGAACATTTGTTAGGTTATGCTTATGAGGAACTTTCTGAGGTTTCGCCAAACCATCAATTTCTTGCATATACTATGTATGATAAAGACAACGGCTACTTCAAGTTATCTGTGAGAAATTTGAATTCGGGTTCCTTGTGCAGTAAGCCTCAAGCAGATCGAGTTTCAAATTTGGCTTGGGCTAAAGATGGCCAGGCATTGCTTTATGTTGTAACAGATCAGAAAATGAGACCATACCGGTGAGTGGAACGAGATAGAGTTACTATTCTATTGTTTTGATATTTTCACGATGAAATGGAAATGAGTATCGTTCCATCTGGTATTCCCAAATTGAAAGGGGGATGGTGGGGTATTGGATGACATGGGTTCAAATGGAATGCTTTCCATCAAGCTCCATTCCATTTGATTGTATTTTGAATACTTGAATTCAAACAATGGAATCTAATGTTTCTCCATTCCATTTCATTTTACTCAGTGTTCCCTTTAGTTAATTATCTTTTTAATGATCATTAGGTTTTGAATCCAGGTAAATTTTCTTGATCTCATCCCACCATGTGTTGCTGCAGGATCTATTACAGTCTTATTGGATCAACTGATGAAGATGTTTTGCTTTTGGAAGAATCAGATGAAAATGTTCACATTAGTATAAGGCACACAAAAGACTTCAAATTTGTGACTGTGAATACATTATCCCCCACATCATCAAAGGTAAAAGATGTATATTGTAAAAACTCCATCAAGTCAAGATCCTTCATCTATTATACAATAATTGTAACCATTTTTTAGGTCTTTCTAATTAATGCAGCCGATCCATTGTCTGGCTTGAAACTTGTTTGGGAGTGTGATGCTATAGCTCACTGCGTAATTGAACATCACCGAGGTTATCTTTATTTATTTACAGATGCTCCCAAAGGTGGGCAATCGGTTGATTATCATTATCTTCTTTGTAGTCCAGAGGAAACTCATTCAAATCCAAGAAAATGGGAGGTAGTTTAGAGCACCGCTTTTTCTATTGTTTTCTTCTTTCATTTTTATTAATCTTTTGCATTAAATGTAAAACATATATTTACTTGAGACATTGAGATATATGTTGTTATTACAATCATTTGCTTTTGGTTTTTTTTTCCAGTTTACTTGTCTGTGACAGTCAGCTTTACCTTACATGTTATATTACACCTCATAAACTGCAGGAGATAATTGTCAATGACCCTGATTTGGTTATTGAGGATGTTGATTTTAGTGATAAATACTTGGCACTCATTGTGAGGGAAAATCGAAATTTTCAACTTTGTTCAGTTGGACTGCCATTGCCCTTCGGGAAGGTAATCAAAGAGAATTTGCTATAACATACTCATACATACAAGTTCAAGATGTAATTGTGATTAAACATCTAACTGTTGCTTAGTCCACCTTGTGCTTGTGACAGGGGCCAGTTAAATTGAGGAAGCTTGACCTTCAGTACTTATCTCTTCCAAAACATGTCTGTCAAATTTCACCTGGGCCAAATTATGACTTTTTCTCACCTGTCATGCGCTTTATAATATCATCTCCTGTGGTATGTGAATGATTCCTTCTTTTTATTTTGGTGAACATTTAGAGTCAATTTTTATTATCATCAGTTCCAGATTAGTTTGAGTCTCCAAAAAAAACTGAATTTTATGAGTTTTGTCAGTATACTGGACATAAATGCATAGACATGAATCACATGATTATGAGATGCTTACTTTCAAACACTGGTCTTCAGATTTCATTTTTGTTCAGCCTCAATCTGGATGAAATATCCCATCATCAAATCCCAGTATGGTCACCAGTGGCGGAACCAGAAAAAATATCGTGGGTGGGCCGAAAAATAGTCAATCTATTTTCAAATTGAATTTTTTGCTCCTCTATTTTCACATGTTACAATTTTGGTACCAACAAACTATATTTTTACTCTAAAAATTGTGATTTTTGGCTATAAAGGTGATTTATTGTCTCCAACATTGAATCTAAAGATGAAATATCAATTTTGAGACCAAAATTCACAATTTTTTCCCATTAAAATTCGCTAATTTTACAGCAAAAAAGTAATAAAAAAATATTGAGATAGGAATAAAATTGCAACAAATGTGAAAATATGGGACTTGAAAAATTTAATATTAATTAAACATATTTTTTTATGTCATTTCATATTTATATATGTTAGTTCAACTGCTAATTTTATCTATTATTATAAATTCAATTAATTATGAAGTAACATTTACACTAATACTTGAACTAATATGTGTACCGAATTACTTATAATCATCAATAATATACTCTAAATTAATATTTGTACATATATATATATATATACCGGGTGACTTAAAATCATTAATAATACATTTAAATTAATACCCTACATATAAAAAAAAATTATTTTTTGGGGGTGGGGGTGGGCCATGGCCCACCTCAGCCCACCCCTAGGTCCGCTGCTGATGGTCACCATAATTTTATTGCAGATGCCTGATGCTGTGGTTGATTATGACCTAGCAACCTGTAAGTGGAACATCATTCAACAGCAAAATATGCTTCATGACAGAACAAGGATATTATATGGTACAAATTCGGCAAGCGCAAGCGTGGAATCCTCAAATGCAAAATATTCCTGTCCTGTGAATGCCAATTTGGAAGATGACCACTTATGGAATGACCTATCTGAGTTTTATGCCTGTGAACAATATTTTGTACCTTCATTTGATGGAGTTCCAATTCCATTGACTATTGTTTTTGCACGTGACAATAATCCAAAAGATGAAAAACCTGGAATATTACTTGGGCATGGAGCTTATGGTGAGTTACTCGACAAACGGTGGCGCAGTGAATTTAAAAGCCTCCTGGACCGTGGTTGGGTCATAGCCTATGCTGATGTTAGGTAGGCTTCACAGTATTTGGTGTCCATGTACTCAATTCATATTTCTTCCTATGATATTATTTCTTTGCTGTATTTATATATATATATAATATTATGTACTTGATTTCTTAGTTGATCTCTTATCTAAGATAGTTTGGGTGTCCTGTTTCAGAGGTGGAGGTGGTTATGGCAAGAAATGGCATCATGATGGGAGACGAACAAAAAAACATAATTCAATCAATGACTATATCTCTTGTGCCAAGTTTCTTATAGAAAAAGATATTGTGAATGAAAACAAATTGGCTGCTTGGGGATATAGTGCTGGAGGTCTTTTGGTTGCTGCAGCTGTTAATCGTTCTCCAGATTTATTTCGTGCTGCAGTCTTAAAGGTTTCCCTGACTGTGTGCCTGCTTTTGAGATTGCTTTTCTCAGGCTCTGTTTAAATGTGTTTATTTACTCATATTTTCTTCTTTTGTATGGTTTTTGCCGCAGGTTCCATTTTTAGATCCAACCAACACTCTTTTGTATCCCATCTTACCACTTGTAGCCGATGATTATGAAGAGTTTGGCTACCCGGGGGACCTCGATGATTTTCTCGCAATTCGAGAATATTCTCCATATGACAATGTTCAAAAGGATGTTCTTTATCCAGCTGTATTAGTATCCTCATCTTTCAATACACGGTAAGTTCTTGACGTTTTGCGCATCTTCCTGGCATGTTTTACATGGTTTCCAACATGGTTGATCTGTGCAGTAGAAGTAAGAGTGTTGTGTGAGTGCTGATGATAAAATGGCAACCAAGTATGTCTAGCTTTCTTTTTGAGATAAATGATCGTAGAGTTTGCGAGAGTTGTGTATGAACTTCTGTGCTCTTCAAATGTGCGATGAGAAGCTTTTGCCATTTTAAGTTTTAGATTGTTTGAAAAACAACAACTTGAGATTGAATTTAGGCATTTGCTCAGAGTAGATGCCTTCTCTAAGCCTTTGATTTTATATAATGCAGACTCTTAAGCCTCTTGACATGCTAACCAATACATGCCCCATAAAAAAAAAATCAAAGCATTTTTGGCAGTTGTGAAGGAAAGGGCAAGAAGCGGAAGAGAAAATGGTTGAATGTGTCAATTAAGTGAAAATCACATTTTCCACTCCTCCCCTTTGCTATCATATATCCCCCCCCCCCCCCCCCCATCCAAGTATATCCGAAGCTGCCTATTGCCGTTCAGAGATTGTTCAGTACATTAATGGTCTTTACGTGATTAGGCAAAAATTAGACTAACAGGTCGTGCTTTACGGATGGACTTTGCTTTTGACATTTTTCTTTTCGTGACTCAGATTTGGGGTGTGGGAAGCAGCAAAGTGGGTAGCTAGAGTTCGCGATCTTTCAATTTATGACCCAAAACGACCAATATTGCTGAATTTGACCACAGATATAGTGGAGGAAAACCGTTACTTGCAGTCCAAGGAATCAGCATTAGAAGTTGCGTTTCTCATTAAGACGGTGGAATCCTAGATATGCAAACTGATAATTTGCTCAATTTGAATGCCGTTGATATTTGTGAGATGTCTCCCTATGGCAATCTGGTAAAATTAAGATTGCACTTCTGGATGAAGATGAACAAAAGATCCAATCAAATCAAGTGCTCTGCATGGGAAATGGTTACTATCCAATGTTCTTTTTATAATTGGTTGTACCTTTGTAGCCCTCAAACCTACTTAGGTCATGGATGATCTAACCTAAGTGTGCACTGTGCTAAAACAACCAACAGAATTGGCACAAATTGCCCTTGCTAGTTTGTCATACTCGGCGACCAGACCTTGGTCACTTTTTTTTTTTTTTTTTTGACGTTAACCTTGGTCGCTTTGTTGTGTAAGAAATTGAGGTTCATAATATGTAAATGTTACTGTCTTGTGAAATGATCTTTGTTTGAATTCATTCACGTAAATTAAACAGTATATTTGACTGTTAAAAAATCACGTTTTGGAGTTAAAAGATACAAATTATAGCTTCATGCTAAAATTAATTCCAATTGACATCACCAAACATGTCAAAATTATTTTGTCTACTCTCTACAATGAGACCAAACCAAACACACAATTCAAGTACCTAACAAATGCACTCAAATTATCTTGTACAAATAAATCATTCAAATGGCAAAATTTCACACATAGCAAATGCAATTTATTATAACGACAAAAGTCAGAAACTAAGATAATAATGGGGAGTGGCCCCTCATGAATCTGGTGGCAACAAAACACCAACAAACAAAAGCAACTATTTCTATCCATCTTCTACTTTCCATTTATCATTAAAGAAAGTATTTTTCTTTCATCCATTTTTGCCACACAAATCCTTATACTAGGAGTTGGCGTTTATGTACATGTCCAATTCACACCAATCCAACAATTTTGTTTCTTTCCAATAGCAAAGCAGAGGTTAGTGATTTGTCAACTGCTGAATGGAAAAGCACCATTATTAAAATCCCACCCAACAGTTCCTTTTGTGAAACACAACTTAGTGGATGAGGACAAACAATGATTGTTATCCTTTATAAGAAAAAAATAATCATTAATTTAAGAAAATTGTTACTCCCTCCGTTCCAAATTATAAGTCGCTTTATATTACCAATGAAGCATTTAATGCTAGTTTTTCTATTGTACTCTTAATTATTTATTACTCTCTCTTCTTTCAATTTTTCAATTTATCTTTCATATACCATTAATGAAGGACTATTTTGTAAATTAACTCATAATGTCTTTTTTCCATATAACATAAATTACATTTCTTAATTTGTGTAATTTGTCCAAAGTGACTTACATTTTGGAACGGAGGAAGTAACTAATAGTACCTAGGATACTAGTTAAAACACTAAATGATGTAATTTTTTTTTTTTGACAGAATGTAAAAAAATTATTAGAAATTATATAATCAGTTTTTTTTATTTAATAAAGTGTAAAGAATACTCGGACACTATCTAAACTCTAATTCAATTAACTAATGACAATATTTCATTTAGTCTAATTGATTTTCTTTTGTGGCTTGGGTCTAGTACCCCTTGTACTTAATCCCAAAATGTGGATCCCAAAATGTGGATGTAGTACTACTTCTACTTTCTTACCCATCCTATATATAATATACTTTTGATGTTCAAAAAAAAAAATTCATTTAGTCATATCAGTTAGTTTAATTCAATTATATTATTCTACCATGTCACAAATGAATTCAGAACCTACAAATTAATTAAACTTTTATAATATATATAGATAATTATATGTCAAATTACGTCCACAAATTCTAATTCAACTAGAAATGTTGATATTGCAAGTGTCGGACGTCATGACTGGAGTTCGATCTCCTATCCCTCCATTTTATGTGTGTAAATTTTTAATGGTTTATGATTTCGCCTATAAATAAATAAAAAATATCAAATTACATCTCATCATATAAATATCAGCATTGTTTGTATAACACGAATTGTACGATCACGATATTCACGAATGCATATGTGTTGTTTTTATAAAAGATGAGACAAACTTTAAACTCCTTTTTTTTTTTCTTTTCCAGAAAACATGGCAGGTTGTTATTAAGTTTTTGAAAAATACACACTCGTTAATTTTTCACGGCATTGTTATTTGTGAGAAACAACATTTTTCTATAAATATTTGTATGTTAATTGAAAGGAACCACATTGATCATGTTATATTAAATTAGCAGACATCACAATTTTTTTCATCAATTAGAAACTAAAAAAAAAAAAAAATTTTGAAGAGTTAAAAACATTTGATTTTTTTTTTGTCAAATAGTCTACTGATTAGAAAATCCACCTTAAAGGTAAGTGAAATGTTCCGGGTTCGAAACCAAGCTCTTGCACATATAGTGCGATGTCCCTACCAACTGAATTAAGCTCACGGGGACAAAACATTTGATATTTTATAGAGATGAAAATAAAAAATCGCTAATTTTATACAAATAAAAAATATAATTAACCCAAAGCCACTAAAGTTGGGCTAGTGATGAGAAGTTTGAATAGTATACTACAACTCTTGATTTTGACCCCCGACTTCACTGTAAACAAAAAAAAAATTAATTAACCCTAATAATTCAGCATAATTGATCACTATATCTCAATTTCGCAATACAAAAAATATTGTTGTGTTATTATTATTATTATTATTATTATTATAGTTTTCATTATAATAATAATTATATATATTTCAAAAGAAATACTATACATGTGTTGTTTTACATGGTCAAGGAACGTTAATATATTTTCTGATGAGTAGGAACTGCTAATCTGATTCTTTGCCACAATTCTAGGAGACTACAACGTTCCAATTATACTTGACCATGTATATATATATACACATATAAGTGAGAATAAAAACAGAAAAAACACTGATGCGTAAAACCAAGTTCAATCATTCTCTTAAAAACCAGTTCTATTATTTCCTTCCCTCACATATTGTGTCTCTGAGTTAAACATCAACCTGTTACAAATTCATTCTTGCCAGTTCTGTTACCTCATTGAGAAGGGTCTGTTAAATCCTGGGGGGTTTGCCTTTAACCGCGGATAAATCCTTGAGGACAGTGCGTTCAGCACGTCTCAGATCAAATATTGTTCTTCTTGTTTTTTATTCTTTCTTTGCAGGTTTGTTTCATAGACACAAGAAGCAGAGCAACAATAATCTTGCTTGCAGGTTCCTTATAACAACATCAGGAGCTTTGTAACATCGGCAGGTTCCTAATAACAACGCAGATTCGCCGCAACAAGGTAAATTTCTCCAACAAATATAACACCAAAAAATATTCTCAATTTTCAACCTAAACATACATTCTGTTGAAGTAAAACTGTACTTCTCATTGATCACTAACAACAATACAAGCCTATATATAGGCAAAGTCCCAAACATACAAAACAGCTTTTGGCTTAGGCAAGGCAAGCCCATAGTCAGGCTAAGCACGCGCGCGCGCAGGCAAGCTGCTGCAGGCCAAGCTGCAGGCCAGCCTTGCTTGAGGCCTAAGCTATCAACTAAAACACAATTACACATAACAATTGAACTCTACAACAATACAAATGATCATCCTAACAATTGCTCCCCTAAATTGAACATCATTTCCAATCAATTTATCAACTCCAAAGTGCACAAGCCCAACTTATCTCTATTTCTGCTGAAGCTGTCAAAACTCAATGGCTTGGTCATTATGTCTGCTACTTGCTCAAAGGATGAGCAGTGAACCAGCTGAATTATACCTTCCTTAGTCAAGTCTCTTAAGAAGTGGAATCTCACATCTATATGCTTACTTCTTCCATGCATCACAGGATTTTTAGATAGCTTGATTGATGAGCTATTGTCACAGTAAATGGTGATGCAGTTCCCTTTCCTTGCATCAATAGCAGTCAGAATTCTAGATAACCAAACTCCTTGACATGCACTACCAGCTGCAGCTATAAATTCAGCT
The DNA here is from genome assembly GCF_020283565.1 of Trifolium pratense. Lineage (NCBI taxonomy): Eukaryota > Viridiplantae > Streptophyta > Magnoliopsida > Fabales > Fabaceae > Trifolium > Trifolium pratense. Next base: position 47,816,882 of record NC_060062.1, on the reverse strand, counting down.
TCAGTTGTAGATAATGTCACAATTGGTTGTTTCTTGGAAGACCATGATACAGCCTTAGTGCCAATCATAAACACATAGCCAGATGTGCTTCTTCTGTCATCAATGTCACCAGCATAATCAGAATCAGACCACCCAACCAGCTCATCTCCTTTACCTCTTTCATACCACAAGCCATAGCTAGTTGTTCCCTTCAAGTATCTGAGTATTCTTTTCACAGCAGCCATATGGATTTCAGTTGGTCTTTCCATATATCTTGCCACTAAGCATACATAAAAAGCTAGATCAGGTCTGGTTGCAAGCAAGTACATCAAGCACCCTACCATTTGCTTGTATAAAGTTGAATTGCTGGCTTGTCCTGTCTCATCTTTCTGAAGCTTGCTACCAGGCACAATTGGATTGTTCACACTATTACAATCACTCATCCCAAATCTCTGCAAGATTTCAACTGCATATTTTTGTTGATACAAAAATATTCCATTACCATCTTGCTTTATTTCCACACCAAGGAAGTACCTCATCTTCCCTAAATCTGTCATTGCAAAATTTCTTTCCATAGAACTCTTGAACTCAACAAACAATTTCTCATCATTGCCTGTGAAGATCAAGTCATCAACATACAAACTCACTACTATAATTCTTCCATCTGTTTCACTCTTGACAAATAGGGTATGCTCATGAGGACATTTTTCAAATCCTTCATGATTAAAGTAAGCTTCTATCTTGCTGTACCAAGCTCTAGGTGCTTGTTTCAATCCATACAAAGACTTCTTCAGTCTGTACACCAGTTGCTTATTTTCTTTTTGATACCCTAGAGGCTGATCTACATACACTTCCTCATTGAGTTCTCCATGCAGAAAAGCACTCTTCACATCAAGCTGAAACACATATCAGTTTTTCAAAGCAGCTATAGCAAGAATAGTTCTGATAGTGTCCCACCTTGCAACAGGTGCAAACACTTCATTGTAGTCAATGCCTTGCTGCTGAGAATAGCCTTTTGCAACCAACCTTGCTTTATATTTTTCAATCTTGCCCTGTTCATTGTACTTGGTCTTGTATATCCATTTCACTCCAATCTTCTTTACACCAGCTGGTAATGCAGTCAATTCCCAAGTATCATTGCTTTCAATAGCTGAAATTTCAGCATCTATTGCTTTTCTCCAAATATCATGCTTGCAGGCCTCTTTATAAGAAATGGGATCAGTGCTAGGAGTGAAAATAGCAAGATTGTGCATCTCAACATCATATGTAACAAAATCATCAAGGTATCCTGGTCTTTTTGAAACTCTTTTATCCAAGGGAGGGTTATCTTCTTCATCACTACTCTCTGAATCTGGAACAATTTGATCACTCACATCATTGTGCTCTCCTTGATCATTATTATCCCCATTCAAGAGTTCATTGTGATCATCATAACCTTCATTCCCTTCTTCACTGTGTTTGCTTGTTGAACAAGCATTTGTGTCGGGGATTACTTCTCTTCCCTTAATTGCTTCAACTTCCTTACTTTCCCAATTCCATTGTTTTGTCTCATCAAATCTTACATCTTTGCTCACAACTATCTTTCTTTTCAAAGGATCATACAGCTTATAGGTCTTGGATTCATCACTTATGCCTAAGTGAATGCAGACAATGCTTTTGTCATCAAGCTTTTTCCTCAGATTATCTGGTACATGAACATAGGCAATGGAACCAAAAACTTTAAAGTGACTTACTGAGGGTTTGATTCCACTCCAAGCCTCTTCTGGTGTAACATCTTTTACTGCAAAAGTAGGGCATCTATTGAGTATGTGGACTGACCAGTTGACTGCTTCAGGCCAAAAATTCTTTGGTACATTCTTTTCTGACAACATGCATCTCACCATATTCATAATAGTCCTATTCTTCCTCTCAGAAACACCATTCTGTTGAGGTGTATAGGCAGCTGTAAGTTGTCTTCTGATCCCTTGAACATCACAATATTCATTAAATGCAGTAGATGTATACTCACCACCTCTGTTAGTTCTCAAGCATTGTATCTTGAGTTTAGTCGCATTCTCCACCATAGCCTTGAACTTCTGAAAGGCAATGAATGCTTCAGACTTTTCACTCAAGAAGTAAGTCCATGTCTTTCTGCTTAGATCATCAATAAAGGTGATGAAATATCTTTTCTTGCCATTAGATTCAGGATTGATAGGGCCACATATATCAGAGTGTACCAGCTGCAATTTCTCACTAGCTCTCCAGAGTGTTTTCTTTGGCATGGATTCTCTCTGTTGCTTTCCCTTCATGCAGCTGTCACACTTTTGACCTGGTTCCTTCACATATGGTAGGCCTTGTACCATTTTCTTCTGGGCCAAGATGTTGATTCCTTTGAAACTCAAGTGTCCATATCTTTGATGCCAAAGCTGAGCATCATTGGATTGGGTTGCTTTGTAACAATTTGGAATCAACACTGGTGCTTTGATTATGTACATTCTATTCATTGACATGTGAGTGAACATAATCAATCCCTTTTCTTCATGGTACACCTTGCAAGTGTCATTCTTGAACACTATTGTGAGATTTTTCTGCTGTAGTTGACCTATGCTCAACAAATTGTTCTTCAAGCCAGGGAGATAGTACACATTTGTGAGAATTTGAACATACCCTGCAATGTACAACTTCAAATTCCCTTTTCCAACTACAGCCATTTTGGAATCATCTCTTAATTTCACTGAATCTTTAAAACTATCATCATAGTCAAACAACCAATCCTTATTTCCTACCATATGATTGCTACATCCTGAATCTAGAAACCAAATTTCATACTTACTTTCATTGTTGCTTTCAAAATCTTTAGTACCTTGAGCCATAAGCAAGATTTCTCCAGCCTCATCAAATTCAAACTCTGCATAGTTTGCATTATCTTCATCCCAGCTTGGACATTCAGATTGAAAATGGCCTAACTTGTGACATTTGTAGCATTCAACATTTTCTTTGTTGAATCTACCTCTGCCACATCCTCTCCCTCTACCACCATCTCTTCCTCCACGCCCTCTCCCTCTACCACCATTGTTACCCACTTTCAAGACTTGCTCTTCATCTCTTTGACCTTTCATTCTATGTTCATGAACAAGCAGACTGTTTTGCAATTGATCCACAGTCCAAGTAGTGACATCGTTTGATTCCTCAATTGAACAAGCTACATAGTTGAATCTTGAAGTTAAAGAACGCAAGATTTTCTCAACTACGGTACCTTGAGTCATAGGTTCACCGTGCATCTTCATCTTGTTAACAATGGTTAGGGTGCGTGAGAAATAGTCATCAATTGACTCACCAATCTTCATATTCAGAGATTCATATTCTTTTCTCAGAGCTTGCAGCTGAGCTCTCTTCACTTTTGATGATCCTTGATACTTCAATCGCATGGAATCCCAAATATCCTTAGCTGTATCTCTAGAAAGGATGGTTTCAAGAATCGTGCGATCGATTGCTTGAAACAGATAATTCTTTGCCTTCAGATCTTTCAATCTACTTTCTTCAGATGATTTCAATTGCTCCTGCGTTGCATTTGCAGGTGCTACAATCACACCATTCTCGATCAAATCCCAATATTCTTTAGAACGTAACAAATTTTCCATAAGCATGGCCCAATGATCATAGAAGCCATCAAATCTTGGTATAGAAGGTTGCATATAGTTGCTTGAATCAGCCATGGAAGCTAGAATCGAAGCTTTCTTGAAAAGGAGAATGGAAAAGTTTGTTGTAACTGACTAACTGACTTTTGTTCTTTTGGTCTTTGTGTAACTAACTACGGTTATTGCACAAAGAGGAGGTTTGGATCGATTCAAAAGGTATACTGATACCAATTGTTGAAGTAAAATTGTACTTCTCATTGATCACTAACAACAATACAAGGCTATATATAGGCAAAGTCCCAAACACACAAAACAGCTTTTGGCTTAGGCAAGGTAAGCCCATAGTCAGGCTAAGCACGCGAGCGCGCAGGCAAGCTGCTGCAGGCCAAGCTGCAGGCCAGCCTTGCTTGAGGCCCAAGCTATCAACTAAAACACAATTACACATAACAATTGAACTCTACAACAATACAAGTGATCATCCTAACACATTCTTCCTATAACACTATATATCTCAATTCTCAACCTAAGAATATACCCCACTAAATTTCGCAATAAAAAAAAATCATATCATTAAATTAGCAAACATCACTGTACGTGTGTCAGCATCTTGTGCTTGAGGAATTTGTTTATTAAGCCATATCAATAATTTTGTTTTTTTATTCACATTTTGGATGTGATAAACGAAATGTAGTCCACATAACTAAAAAAAGAATTGTCAAGTGGATTGTAATCTTGCTCTATTATGGATTTTTTATAAAACTATATTATTATTATTATTATTATTTAATGTATTGCTTCAACTACATTTTGGTCAACCCTTGCAAACGGAGGATCGATCAAAACAAAGAAAAAATTACAAAATTTCAAAGATGATGTTGCATGTGCTTAGTTTACAATCAATCAGTGATAGTGTTTTGTTTACGACGTTATGTGAAGTTAACCACCTTTAATTTATTTATAACAAATTGATAGACACAAACGTGATCGTCTATTTGTTTGTTTTATTGCATATAAATTTTATGGTATTCTTTTATTCGTTCACCACATTGGGCCATCATAAAGTGAATTCTTCTTGCCGGATATTAAAAATTTTGTCTTAATATACGACTTATATTCAGAGAGATATACTAAATTTACCACAGTTAGCTCTATACGAATTTTCACATAAATCTTTCTTCTTTTTGGGGGGTAAATTTTTTTTTCCACATAAAGTTTGGTTTATATAAACCGATTTTTTTTCCATGTTTAAAAATTTCGGTTCGTAAAAACCGAAGTTTGTTGGCAAAATTTTTTCAAACTGCAAGGGACAAAATGAGATTTTTGGGGGTATAAAAGAAAGGCAGGGGATCGGAAAAGAAAACTTCTATTTTTTAAGCAAACAACAATACATTAAATAAAAAAAAGGTATAACAATATGGGTGTGGGGGGCAAAAACTTAACCAGCAACCACACAAAAGTGTAATGACAATCTCGAAAGGGTAGTACAATCTTAATCATCTTACATAAAAGTGGTATACAAAACACAACTGGACAAACTAGAGACAGACTAAAAGCGAACCAATCTATCTCATAAGACACAACTAATGAATCTGACCGTCAACACAAAAACAAAAACACCAACTTGCTACGGCAACAACAAGTACAAGACTACTGAATCTTAACCAGCTTAGTTTTCAGAAGGGTCGGCCCAATAATCTTCAAAATTAAGTGAGGCCTAAACCAAATTTTACTGTATGAGGCCTTTTTTTGTGTGTATTTGAAGCATTTTGTATGTATATAGAGCCTTTTTGTTGGAGGCCTAAAGCTAGGGCTTTAGTAGCCTTACCCTTGGGCCGACCCTGATTTCCAGTCAACTTTCTTACAGATAGTGGAGGAAGGAGAGGTAAAAGTACCGCTTGTTGTCCTTCCTTTAGTAGCCCAGAAGCACCATTTTCACATATCATTTCTCCCCCGAAATTTCCTTTTTTGCCCTTGCGAAAAACTTTGAAATGCATTTTTTGATTTTTTTTTTTGCCTTAAATAAAAATTCCGGAATGTGTTTTTCGAATATTCCCCAAATTTGAATTAGAAAAATTTCTGAAAACGATTCCAAATTTTTTATTCAAGAGTAAAAATGGAATTTGGGGGGAGGGGAAGAGAAGCCATCCCTCCTGTTTATGCTTTTTTTTGGGCCTCGCAAGTTGCTTTGCTACTACAGTTTGGACTAATCATTAAGGGTGGGTACGTATATGAGCCCAGTCAAACAAACTTTTCATTGCTGATTTGAGTGGGGTGCACAACCTACCCCATGAAACTGTTGTTATCAATTTGTTCGCAGGAAAACTATGTAAATTGCTTGGCTGGGGAAATATCACATGTGGTTTACGATAAAACGATCAGTGCTTAAAAATTGTTTAAAATTTTGAAGACGATGATGAACATTATCACCGTTGACTAGAAGTTTAGGGTTCTCAACGTTGATATGATGCAATTTATATTTAATTTGACAAGAATATATAAAAATACTTTTTGAAATAAAAAATGTTGATTTTTCTCTCTTATAATTTGAAATAAATAAATTGATTTTTCTTTCCATATAATTTAAGAATTAGGACGGAGAGAGTCCTTCTGAAAAATAATATATCTCGTCGTTAAAAGTTTAAATATTTTTTAAATATTAGTTCATCATGTACTAGTTTTAAAAAATTTGTTAAATATATAAGATACTTCTACACTTTAAACTACTAGAAAACAAAAGGATACCAAAATAAAGTTCCTTACAAACATAAAAAAATAAAATAAAAAAATTAGTTGAAGCCCCTTTTGACTAAACGGGTACAGAAAATATACAAGCATTTCTTCCGAGTTGTTGAAAACAGATGAACTGTTCTATAACTTCATGTAACAAGTCTAATAAATTTCATAACACATTATTATTGAATGAGAAAAACTAACAAATGCCTTAAGATATACTCCTAATTGCACAAACTTTAAAGAAATATTTTTGTTTTTTGATTCTTAACATGTGTTCTTAGCAAGATCCAACTTCCCAATTTTTTTTATTACCGGTCGGTCGAGTATGTTATCGTAATTTTTTTTTCCATAAAAAACACATTTAAAATTTGAGTATGCTACAGTATTCTTAGAAACTTGTCAAATATACTAAAAAAATAATTAAAGTGTTATGAACTATTCCTAGAGAATAACAAGAATAGAGAAGAAGAGATGAAGGAGAGAAAGAGAAGAGAGAATAGACTATTGTATTGTTCTATTCAAGGTGTGTATTACATAGTAACAAAGGGGTCCTATTTATAGGACACAATTAGGGGACAAGAAAACCTACACAATAATGGACATTCATTACATATTATTCATAATACTCCCCCTTGAATGTCCATGAAGGATATTCTTTCTCTAAAAAAAAACTCTAGTGAAGGAAAAAGAGTACATCATCATTTGTGTGTGAACTGCCTCATTAAAAACCTTACCAGGAAAACCCAGTGGGACAAAACCACGGTGAAGGGAAAAAGAGTGCAGAACATATTTATATCTCCCCCTCATAAAGACAATTATTATACATGAGATGAAAAATCAAATAATCTTCTGTACTAGCTGCTCCAAAGTTTTACTAAAAGTTGACTCTGTAGAAAATTCTGTCATATCTTCTTTATTATACTCTTCTCTAAATTAGCATTGCGTCTGATATTATCTTCATGTTGAGTTGTTGCAGGAACCATCATTTTGTAATAAAACAACGAATTTCTTGTATGTGTTGAATTACAATCCTCAACAAAAACATCTTCTCAGTTTGCTTGATGTAGTGCTAAAATCTTCACATGATTGGATGATATTGTTGTTTCTTTAAAGTATAAATAATTCTATGTTTTGCTTTACTTCAATATATTTGGGTTGGATGAATAGGCAAAAATAAAATACTACGAAATTATAGCAAATATATTAGTGAGCTTAATTGAATTAAGATATGGTACTTCAGGACCAATTCAAATTGTTCATCATTTTCTTGAGGCATGACACATCAAATGACATTGCAACCATTTTTAGTATACAACAAATTAGATTTGTCAATGTCAAACTGTTTTAATACTTTTGCTATATAATCTTATTTAAATTATAAATTTAAATGAGAATATATCTCATAAGCTTTTCGGGAGTCTAGATGATATTTTATCATTAATATAAGCCTCGGATATAAATAATTTATTGTCAAATATAACTAAATCCTTCAGGGATCATCATTATCAAGTGAGCCAGTAAAATACGTTAAAACACATATTTCACATGAATTGAGTATTTCAGATGCTACTCAACTTAATTAATTTTTTGAATTCACTTCAGGTGAATATGCTTCTTGAAAATTAATGATTGACATTTATCAATATACTTGATAAACAATTCAAACTCTAAACATTTTGTTTTTATTATTTTTCTCTTGAAAACTTATTCATATCGATTTATCTCCATCTGCAGATGAAATGGACTACTGGTCCAAAAACATTTCGCTTTGCAAAGCTAGTTTAATTTTGTATCAATTGCGTCTATCTTATTTAGTCAATCATTTCATTGTCTATAATCCTTAATAGACTTTGATTTATGATCCTCATTGTCATTTATCACATATATAGCGCTTTATTATGTGCAAAAATATTGTCAACGTTGACTTCATCTCGGTTCCATCGTATTCCATTCATGACATAGTTTGTCGAGATCTCTATATTTTCGTAAATTACAGGTACCTGGTAAGTTCTTCTGGAACTGGAAAATTAATTATGTCAAATACTATTTTCATATCCTCACTCGGGTCATCTTTGTTTTTAGCTCCTTTTCTTATTTGAGGATTTTTATCTTTGGAACTGATTTGCTTACCATGCTTCACACGTGGTTAGGAATCATTTGCAATATTAGATTGTCCAACAGGGACATTCATTTTTATTGGAGCATTAGCAGCTGTTGATTGATTTCATAAACTTTGCAAATGAGTTATCTTTTGAACTTCTGGTTCATATTGATTTCTAAGAGGATCAAAATAACAATTATTAATTTATTTCAAAACATTTCAATTGAACTTCTAGTTCATATTTTTAGCTGCTTATTATCTCCCCCTAATATTGGGAAAACTAATTCACCAATTGATAATCAGCCCATAAAGCTGTAAAAAAATCTCCAATTATTGGCTCACTTTGGAGATTCATATAAAAATTATTTTCCCAATATCCTTTTACTACCCATTTAAATGCATTATATTGGAGCAATTGAAACGTACCCAACACATCCAAAAATGTTTATATGGGAAAATATGTTTATAAACTAAAATTCAAATAAATTAGGGGAGAGCTTATGTATATAATAATTTGTTGGCATGATGCTATTCAATATCTCAACATACATGTTTGAATGTTCCAAACTATAACTTAGAATGGATCTTCAGGTCAATTATTTTTTTGTTTGTATGAACATATTTCATAAGATGTTTGGTATAAATTTCAATTAACATATGATATTTATCAAATACTTTCTAGAATAATATATATAAAATGATCTCTTAAAAATAATCTCACAAACTTCTGGTTGTGAGTTTATAACAAACATACATGTGACCATTTGGTTGATGCATCAATTCAAATTTTAGAAATCTAATCGGTCCACATGATCGGTGTATTGATTTACAAATATCACCTTATATATATTCTAAAAAATAAGAGACGCTCGTTTTCTTAATTTATCAATTTTCTTTGCGAGCTAGTAATACACAAAAAATATTAGATTGAATGAACTTCTGGCCATTCAATACATATCCATAGAAACTTTTCGCATCATAATAGATCAGAGATGACCCAACTGATCTTGCCAATTACAAACTTATTATGATTTGTAAACTTCTGGTTTACAAGAACATGTGCTTCAATTGCACAAATATATATAAATATACCCCAAACTAGAGGCAAATGTTGATAATATGTCTCGTAATGTATAGAGATACAAGATCTCATCCATTTCTTGTTTCAATAGGATATTCATTTATGCGAATATCCTTCAAACATAAAAAAATCTTTAAGACTTAAAAATATACAATATATTGGCAAAGCGTAACTTTATTTCTCGATATAACAATGCATTGGCTCTTCTGGAACCTTCAATAATTTTTGTACTACTAAATATAGAAGTTAATTCCTTCCAAAAAAAAAATATATATATAAAATTTAATTTTTCATAAATAGTAATATCAATGAATATTTTCATGCTAACAATTATGTTTATGTGGATTTCAGCAGAATTATAAAACAGTAACAGTTAATTTTTTTTATTTTTATATATATTTTTTTTATCTAATAATTTAAAATCAATAAATTGATTTAAATAAGTAACAGAATAATTAAAAACCAGTTTATATTTACAAACTGTAACCGAATTATAATTATAAGTAATTAAGAAAATAATTGTATTCAAAGCTTAAGAAAACATAATCACCATAAAATAAATTCAAAGTTTAATGTATAAAAAGCTAAATGTAACTTTTTTCTTAGGCATATATTTCATAGGGAATAATAATCGTCTACCTCATAGTAAAATATAAAATAGATAGATAGAGATCTTACTAAGTTGTGCATCGAGAAATAAAGTCGAATTATCATGTAAAAACTTTCACATTTCAATTGATAATTATTGAAATTGTACCAATCTAAAATATGATTAACCAAATATTTTTGAAATTATTTTCATAAGTTTGCTACTTCAGGAGCATATTCAAGAGACATACATAATCGTTCTTTTAATTTTGGTCCAATTTATACTAAGATCAAATAGATCATGTGGACTTTAATCATGTTGTAAAAAAAAATTAGTTCTTCAGGAACTCAACAACAAATCTCTATTCATAATGGCTAGAGAAATTCACAATTTTACAATCTTTCATGAATGGTTAAATTATTTGTTCTTAAAAAATTATACCAATAATATTCATAATATTGGTTAAGAAAATGCACATTCTTTGAGCAATCCATCAAAGATGCTCTAATATTAAAGCTTTAGTTTTTCAAGAACTATATCACAAGTGATCTTCATATAATGATCACAATAATCTTCATAATTTCTTCAAGAAAATTTTATTCTTTGAGCAATCATTCAAAGATGCTTCAATATTAAGGTTTTCCCTTTTTCTTTTCTTGTTCTTTGGGAACTAGCTAATGTCACATATATTTTCAATAGTTTTGCTAATTTTTCCACTTTTTTCCGGGGCCATGACTATTACCACGACCATAACCACAATTTTGTCCATGATAATCGTGTGTTGCTACATTCACTTCTGTGAATGGAATAACATCAGTGGGTCGGACTTCATTCACTTCTGGGAATGATTTTTCATTCATTTCTCATTGATACTATCATCAAATAAAATTAAGCAAATAATTAGATAAACATAATAAACACAGTCAAATAAAAAATTCCAATTATCTTTATTAATATTAATATAATGTAACATAAAATTTTATAATGCAAATTAAATAGTAACATAATGAAATTAATAATAATTATAATGTAACCTATAATAATAATTATAATGTAACGTATATTAATTAGTAAGTTATTGAAAAAAAAATTGGCATATGCATAGAATAGGTAAAGTATGAAAAATAATTTGTTTATACTTTTCAATATGATACATGCAAAATTTGCGTATGATATGCATTTTTTTTTTAATTTTTTTTTATTTTTATGTTTTGTACAATATAACAATAAATAAATAAATCCAATGAAATTTGTAGATTGCAAAATTTTTATAAAAATCGATAAAGCTATCCCATGGATATGTATATTGAATTCTTCTCGAATTCTTAGGAAATAATTTGATTTTTCTTTTAAGTTCTTCAGGAACTATATAATATTGTTATAATGTAAGAATAATCCTTTATGCAATCCTCATAAGAATAATCCATATTCTTCGTTATATTATAATATATCTAATTGCACAATCCTTCAAAGATGTATCCGTAATGAATTCTTCAGGAATTCGTGGGTAATACAAATTGATTTTAAAATTGTTTAAGAACTGTATAACGGATCAAATATATATTCAATCAGTTATTTATCCAATCCTTCAGGGATTGATGTTCATTTTACTTATATCTATGAATCTTCAGGATTCATATTTTAAAATTTCATCATACTATGAATCTTCAGGATTCATATTTTAAAATTTATCACACCATGAATCTTCAGGATTCATATTTTAAAATTTCATCATAATATGAATCTTCAGGATTCATATTTTAAAATTTTATCACACTATGAATCTTCAGGATTCATATTTCAAAAATTTCACCACGATACTTCTGGATCGAAGGTTTGTGAATCAATATAAAAAACAAGAAGACAAAATTATCTGAAAAAATAGAATAAAAAAAATCATACATAAAATAAAATTGTCACTTCCCTTTGTTGCTATACCTTTCTTGAAAGGGGAGAGACTATCGTGCTGATAACGTGTTATGAACTATTCCTAGAGAATAACAATAATAGAGAAGAAGAGATGAAGGAGAGAAAGAGAAGAGAGAATAGACTATTGTATTGTTCTATTTAAGGTGTGTATTACATAGTAACAAAGGGGTCCTATTTATAGGACACAATTAGGGAACAAGAAAACCTACACAATAATGGACATTCATTACATATTATTCATAACATAAAGATAAAATTAATATTGTAAATGTAACTTTTTATACTGTTTTTTCTTTTGAAGAAGCCAACTTTTTATATATTGTTAAAGTAATGAACGGACAAATTTTAAGATAATTTTTTTTTATTAATATGTTTAGCTAGCTAATGTCTTGAGTTAAATTTTTTTTCCCTTAATTGCACTTTTAGTTTTCTATTTTATCAAACTCACAAAAGTAGTTTTCATATTTTAAAATCAAACTTTTTGGTTCCTCTATTTTTATATTTGTTGCAATTTTGGTTTCAACCCATGTTTTTTTCTCTAAAAATTGTGATTTTTGGCTCTTAAAAGGTGATTTATTGTCTCAAACATTGAATCAAAAAATAAAATATTACATTTGAGACAAAAATTCACATTTTCTGGCATCCAAAGTCACCACTTTTAGGGTAGAAAGAAAGAGCTTAAGACCAAAATTGCAACAAATGTAAAAATAGAATGACAAAAAAATTGAGGACCAAAAAGTTCGATTTTAAAATAGAGGGACTATCTTCGTGAGTTTAATAAAGTGGGGGATCAAAAATGCAATAGCGGTGACTAATTTCCATCGAGAAACTTGTGTGGCACACTAGCTAAATTTTCTCCACACGCACTAGATAAAAATCGAACATCTGACAACATGCTTAAGTGGACTAAAATCTTTTAACGTTGCTTAACAATTTTACCATTAAAATTAACCCAATTATTTTACCATTATAAAATTAGAATTAACCCAGTTATTATTTCTTTAAAAAATGGCGCACAATTCAAGTGTGAAATTTAATAATATATGCAGGAGTAAAACTAAGCCACATATTACGTTGAATCACATAATTAGCTTACTGTAAAAGCAATGTCTCAAATAGCTTACCAATGCCATAGCACGGTGAGAAATCTGAACAATGTTGATAACCTACCATATGAAAATTCGTGTTCAACTTGTACACCCATAATTATAATTTTTTATTATAAAACCGGTCAAACCAAATCTAACTTAATTAAAACATTATTACAAGTTTTCTCTTGTGAAGGAAAGGAAAAAATAATTTATAAACACCTTGTACTAAATATTACTTAAGTGCTTCATTAGGTGATGTTTTGTGGAGCATGAAAACTATGGCATTGAAGTGTTATAACATGTTGGTCCTTCTATTTTTGCTTGTGAATATGAGCTTTTATGGAAATATTGTAGCTCAAAAAAATGGCTTAGGAGCTTCTTTCATCTTTGGAGACTCTTTGGTGGATGCAGGAAACAATAACTATCTTTCAACTCTTTCTAAGGCAAACATTCCTCCTAATGGAATCGATTTTAAAGCTTCCGGAGGAAACCCTACTGGCCGTTACACCAATGGAAGAACCATTGGTGATCTAGTAGGTAATTTTGTTTTCTTTTTCTTCTTTTGGGTACAAATAATTTTGTATTTTTGTTTTCCTTCTATCCGCGATCAAATGTTACATCAATCTATTCGTCTAATAACCAAGATTTGGATTATGTGCGGAATCTGGACCGTCTAATTAAAGATTAGACGATTTAGATTAATTAAGATCAGAATTTATAAAATCTGATCTTAAAATTTGAACTTTATGATCTTGATCAGACGGTTTACATGTGACCGACTGCACTGCAGTCAATATATTTTGACTGCATCGAACCCTAATCCTCAAGATTTGGTTGGATTAACGGAAGAAAAAGAAGGAATGATGTAAAATATTATAAAGACTAAACTCTATATATTTTCTTCTTTTCCCAACAAAAGAAGAAGAATGATGTAATGTATGAGTACTAAACTTTTTTTTTCCCTATTTTTCTTAATATATTGGTTTTTTATTTATTTTTTAACTTTTCAGGAGAGGAATTGGGACAACCAAACTATGCTGTCCCATTTTTAGCTCCAAATGCAACTGGAAAATCAATACTCTATGGAGTTAATTATGCTTCAGGAGGAGGAGGAATTCTTAATGCAACTGGAAGAATATTTGTTAGTATTTCAAACTCCCCTATTACTATTTCTTAATCATTAATTATGTATATTAAAAAAAATATAATTGTTTCATGTCATATACTTAAACCTAATTATTATAATTTCTCAGGTGAATAGGATAGGAATGGATGTTCAAATAGATTACTTCACCATAACAAGAAAACAAATTGACAAACTTCTTGGTGCATCCAAAGCAAGAGATTTCATAATGAAGGAATCAATTTTCTCCATCACTGTTGGAGCCAATGATTTTCTCAACAATTATCTTCTCCCGGTTCTTTCCGTTGGAGCAAGAATTTCTCAGAGCCCAGATGCTTTCGTAGACGATATGATTAATCATTTCAGGGCCCAACTCACGGTATACATCTTAATTATCTTATCTCATTCTTAATTTAAATTTGACTCTGATTGAACATAAAAATGTTTGAATCCGAGTTGAGACCCCGACCAAAACAATTAATGACCATATTTTATTTTATGTTTGAATGATAGAGACTTTACAAATTGGATGCTAGAAAGTTTGTGATAGGCAATGTTGGTCCAATAGGATGTATACCTTACCAAAAGACTATCAATCAATTGAATGAAGATGAATGTGTGGATTTAGCTAATAAACTTGCAATTCAATACAATGGTCGATTGAAGGATATGCTTGCTGAGCTAAATGATAATCTCCCTGGAGCCACATTTGTCCTTGCAAATGTCTATGATTTAGTCATGGAACTCATTAAAAATTATGATAAATATGGTAAATACCAAATATTTCATTTCATTTCCTTTTTTTTTTTTTTGCATGATCTATGCTATATATTATCTTCATTTAAATTATGATTCAAATATGTGGTCGGATTAATCTGTTGAAAATATTCTTCAAGCCACTAATCCAGCCAAATATTGGACGTCGCTGGGTTCAATGGCTAAAGAGAATAATATTCTTAGTCGTTAGATTAACTGCACAATTGAATTTTGGTTTGTATCTGTTTTAGACCGACTTATTTGATTTTACCTAATGACATGAGTTTTTGTAAGATTGTTTAGAAACATCTAATAACATATCTACAACTGTTTTCAACTTATTTTCATAAGTTCTCTAGAATAGCTTATGAAATCAGCTTATAACTAATTATATAAAAACAATTTGATTTTATCTTTATTTATAAAAATAACTTATACATAATCATTTATATAATCTATTAAATATTTTTGTAGGATTCACAACATCAAGTAAAGCATGCTGTGGAAATGGAGGGCAATTTGCTGGGATAATTCCATGTGGACCAACTTCAAGTATATGCAATGATAGATACAAGCATGTGTTTTGGGATCCATACCATCCAAGTGAGGCTTCTAACATAATCATAGCCAAGCAGCTACTTGATGGAGACAAGAGATACATATCTCCTGTCAATCTTAGACAACTGAGGGATCTTTAATTAATCTTTCAATTTATTTTTGTTTTGTTTCTATATACTTCCTCAATTTGTTTTACACAATTGCATGCATACGATTTCCTTCTATTTTATTTTGTTACTTAATTGTATTGTATACTAAAGTGTGTATGTGCATCAACACCTTTTGTTGTAGCTACATCCTTTTATTTACTTTAATTAACAAATTATACATATGTAAGTTTTCCATTTTATTTTATTTTTGGTTTTTTTTTCACCACTATTTGAATTTGGTTCGGGGTCAATTCTGGCATCAAACCAAGTTGTGGAGGATCGAACCGCAATCCTCCCTACCAAGTTCAGCGCCAATCACCACTAAACTAACTAACGAGTATAGAGTGAAATGTATTTTGGTTTGTTCCTTAAAAACTATAAAATCTGACATTAAAATTTGAACTGTTTGTTCTCTATCCAACTAGTATTTGTTACGGACTAAAATGGCCCAATTTCCACCACACCAAATAACAATGCATAAGAGGCAGAGCCATTCCACAGCTCAACCCCAGATGAGCTTCCCTTATCCAAAGGAAAACAACACTGTGCAAAGGAAAATCTAGAAACTATTTTTGATTATACCATTTCTCTATTTTGTAAAACAATGCAGTTTTTCATACTTAACTTATATAAGTAGTTAAATTGTCAATGAAATAAAGCTTAGTATAGCTTAATTCCGCAGGATTTCAATGTCATGTTTAGAATCTAAGAGTGGATAATTGAGAACGTTGAACTCCGACGGAACTAACCTATACTAAGTTTTTTTTAGTATAGCTTAGTCCACAAAACTTCTCCCAAAAAACATTCAATTTTGTATCTAAACAATCATGATATTTGAACTTCATATTTTAGATCAAATACTTTGTTTTATCTATATTTCTCATTTCTGATCACATCTATATCTCTCAAGTTACATACATCTAAAGGCATGTAAAATGAATTCATCATCCAATGCGAACATTGGGCACACATTAATAGTAGTACCTCTCAAAAACAAATCATGTGGTCTAAATGTCTAATGCATGTCACGAGGAAAATAATATAAATGTGAGCTATTATTATACTAGTACAGCTTCTAAGTCATCAACGTTCTTCCAGGCCCACAACAAATATTTGGTTACCTAACTATTACTATTACAAAGGCCAGTCAAAAAAGAAAACTTTGCACAAAGTTGGTTGGAACATATACAACTTGCTGTAATGAGGAAGTATCCCACAAGATCACATTATCATTACTCTCTTTGACAATCAAAGAAAAGTGCCACCAAAAATAGAAATTAGTATTTTAGAGCATGAGACAAACAGCACTCACTAAACTTTAATTTGAAATTTTAGCTTACAAACAACAAAATATATTGAGCCATTTTATTCAACCTCTAATAGGATTAGTTTAACCATATATAACTGCATCATCTTTACTGGGATCCTAATCCAATTTCAAGTGAAGTTATATATATATAAAACACAGATACATACACAAAATTAAACACAAACATCGAACAAAACACAAAACACAAATACTGACACATAACATCGATAATAATTATAAAAAAAAAAACATAATTCAATGTAATTATAAGCGTTATTTGTCTTGGTGTCCGATACCAGAACACGTGTGCTATATAGAATCAATCACACAGCTTAATCAGTCATAAAACACCATTAATTAATTAATCCATCCAGTAAACATACACATGACAAGAGGATTTCAAGAGACTCAAACAAAACAAAACAAAACAAAAAAAGTCTTAGTTGTACTACTATGATTATACCCAAATTCCATTGCACGCCATACCAGAAAGAAGAAGAAAAAAAGACTAAACTTTTAAACTAACAGCACCTTCCATTGAAACAAAAACAAAAAATTAGAATGAGTTTCATTTGAGTCCATTTACTGGTGTTGAAATTGCAAGTCCAGGCCATGAGAAATAATGATCACCACCACCAACAAAACCACCTTCACCACCTTCTAACTGCCATAAGTTTGAAGACACAACAGGCACACCACCAATGTTTGATCCATCCACCATTCCTGGAAAACCCCAACCAGTCCTCCCCCCACCAATCCCAAAGCCCATTTCATCAAGCCCCTGTCCAAGCCCAAGCCCAAATCCACCTAAAGCAAGCAATCCTCCAGAGTTCCCTTGTTGAGTATTGCTGTTGTTCAGCAATGAAGTGAAGCTCCCAGAAACACTCATGTTCTGTTTTCCATCACCCTCAACAACACTACTACCACAGAATGGCATAGTGCCACCGTGTACGGCGGAGATGGGTGTCATTGATTGATACTGGTGGTGGTGCTCCGGTGCTGAACTAACCACAGAGCAGGAAGAAGAGGAGGTCACCGCATTGTGCTGAGTTCGGGAGCGCTTGGCATTTTTCCGGGTACCTCCGCCGACTGGAATGTCACGGAGAGTACCTCCCTGAGTCCAGTAGCGGCGACAACCCTTACAGAAATGGCGTGGCTGAGAGTAGTTATAGTTGTTATAGTAACAGAACTTAGTGTTGGTTGAATCACAACGAGGACATGGTAGATTCTCTTTCTCAGGTCCAGGTGCTCCCGGACCTGGACGGTTTTGTGGTTGGGTTGATCGACGGCTCTCACCGGAATCCGAAGATGGCATTGTTTAGTTTTGAACAAGTTATTAGTTACTACTAAGAGAAATGAGAAAACAAACAAGTTTTTTGTTGAAGAAAAATGTTAAGTTATGAAGTGTGATGAGTGTTGTGTATAGGACTATAGTTTTAAGTGTGGTGGGTGGGTTTTATGGGAAACACACAAGTGAAAGAGTAATGTGTGGGATATGAATGAGACGAGACAAAGAGAGAGAGAGAGAGAGAGTCAGAGAGAATATTGTATCATGTATGGTGAAAATAGAGACATATTCTGAGTCTTATATCAGACAGACAGAGTGGGTTCCTTCAGCTTTAGTACAGACTAGACTACAGCACAGTGTCAGTAGTATGTGTTCTGTGTTCTGTTGTTAAGCACGATACTGTATTTTAGTCGGCTCATAGGGCTGCGCTATCTGCACAACACCTCACAAATCTCTCTACCAATCAATTTCATTTTTTATGCATATATTCGATTCTCCTGTCTTATCTTCATACAATCTGCTTTAACAGAGGGAGGTTATAGACCGTAGGGTTTTTGGCTAATCAGATTATTATCCATACACATACATTGAAGTTCGATCTTTGTTTTTATTCTAAACAACTATGGATGCATAATGTCACATTCTAGTCTTTTCTCACCTTACTCTATTTTTTTTTCTCTAATTAGACCAACATAATTCAAACTTATCTCTTGAAAAATGTATCGTTTTATGCACATGTAAGAATACACTACTAATAATACAAACAAAAAAAAATCATATGAAATGTCATTGTTTAGTTACTGTACCACCAAGTATTCCAAACCTAACTTTGAATAACTAATTCAATTGAATTATACGTAGTACATACCAATGAACCAAGACAAACCAACAACGGAAACAATACAAAATAGGAAAATTGATTAATTGCAACCGCATAGAACCATAATTGCGGTGCGAACTTAAATCACACGTGATGTCGCAATGAAACCATAACGTAATAGTATTTTTCTGCAATGCAACAACGTTTTGGCTGCAATAGATCGCACCAGATAGAAAATTAGAATCTAGATGAACATTTTGAAGAAAATATACATAAGAAATTACAATAATTACAGTTTTTATTATCTATAACAATATATAAAGGGATATGGAAGTTTGGGCTGACTTTTTATTTGATTCATTTTGCCTTTCACTATCATTTGAAATAACACTTAACAATAATACTAACAACACCCTTGATTTTTTTAGTAGCAACAAAAATCTTTTATTAACAAACTCACAATAACATAAGACATATTTTTTTTTTCGACATAAGTTAGACACAGGCAGGCGCATAACGCGCTTGCCTGGCCGCTAGTATTTTTATTATGTGTTTGTGGGAATCTACGTTACAGTAATTTAGATCTTAAAATAGTTTTAATACTGCACAGATTTTTATCGAGACCTCATGTCATTAATAGGTCCGGCCCCTATAGTAGTGCAGCCGTGCAGGGTGAGCGACGACATCGAGTGTGATTGTTATGCATTATATTTCACACCCAATGTCGTGGTTCAAAGTTTATAGTTAGATTATATTTCAAATACAGAGCACATATCATCAATTAGAACTGTGATTGTTATAGTTAGATTGATCGAGTGGGGGCTACAAATGCAATGCAAAGTAAGAAAAGAAGAATCCTCTCCGGTGTGATTTTCAATTCAATTTGTAATTGCAGAGGATTAGCATGGGGAGTAAGTGGGGGCAGGGGGGACAGAATAATGAGTTGGGTCACCCCTCTAATTTCGGAGCATGCTATGGAAATGGGGCGCAATTTGCTGGGATAATTCCATGTAGGGCCAACTTCAAATATATGCAATGATAAGTACAAGCATGTGTTTAGTTTTGGGATCCATATATATCCATCCAACTGAAGCTGCTAACATAATCATCCCCAAGCAGCTACTTGATTGAGACAAGAGATACATATCAACTGTGATTCTTAGACAACTTTGGAATCTTTAATTACTTTGTATTTTTGTTTTTGTTGTTTATATACTTCCTTAATTTATCTTACACTGTTACACAATTAATTGCATTGCACATGTTTCCTTTTTATTTTCCAAACTGTATCTGTCATCAACACATTTTGTTGTGGCTGGCTGGCTGCATCCTTTTATCTATTTCAATTAACATATACTATGGTGGTATTTTGTATAATTTTTACTAATATATAATTAAAAATAATACTCCCTCCGGTCCTTTTTATAAGAAACACTTAGGGTAAAAAATTTGGTCCTTTTTATAAGAAACTTTGACCAATTTTCAAATGTTTTAAATGTTCAATTACACTTATGCCCTTATTTATTATGAGAGAGAATTTAAAAATAAGTAAATTAGTTGAATAAAGAGTAATTAAATAAGGGTATACATGGAATAAATTAAAATTTATAAGAGTATTAAATGAAAATAACTATGTTAAATGTGCTTTATTGGTCTGTGTGATTTTTTCAAAGTGTTCCTTATAATAAGGACCGAAGGGAGTAATAATTTAAATTATGTATTGAAATGCGTAAAATATTTAACTGAATCATTCATTATAAGACGGTACTTAAGTTCAACTATAATATAAGGCCTCAAATTTTGCATAGAAACCAAAATTTTGAGGCATTAATGGAGGTAATTCAAAGAAGTCTTGGGAGTGGATTTTGCATAGAAAAATGTGATTCCTTACTTATTTTATGAATGGTTAAAGGACTCTTAGATTGTATTCTTAAATGATTGTATTTGTATGTATCTAGTTTAGAGTACTAGGTACTTGTACTTTCTCCTTTGTATTGGACTAGTACCTCTCATTATACTCCTTACTATTTCTGAATATATAATATATTTTGCCGTTTAGAAAAAACCTCAAATTTCAGAGCTCAAGTGTTAGAAGTTTCACATTGGCTAGAGATATGACATAGATAGCCTTTATAAGTGTAGTGCAAACATCAACTCTCAAGCTAACTTTTGTGGTTGAGTATAAGCCTCACAAATTCTAATATGGTATCAGGGCCTATCCTAGATCCATTTGTTGTTTGTTGTGGAGACCTCTCATATTTGGGCCACCCGTTGTTGTTGATTTCACGTTTCAGCTTATTCAGTTCTGGACGTGAGGGGGTGTGTTAGAAGTCCCACATTGGCTAGAGATATGACATAGATAGCCTTTATAAGTATAGTGCAAACCTCAACTCTCAAATTCTAATATAAAAGAAAAATTGGAAAGTTAATTAAATGGGATATAATATTGTAATGATAAAAATTTGTCATAATGTTCTTTTTAATCTAGCATTTGTATTATTTTGTGTTAAACAAGGGTACTAGGTTTGAAACCTATTTGAACACACATAAATGCATTTGAAAGAGTTCAGCCACCAGACCAGTACAACATCTTTGATACATTGTGAAAGTTATTTCTTTTACCAAAGATAATAACATGAGTTTTTCTATACATAGACACACTCTAAACGCATCGTGAGAACATAAAAATATATTGTCATGAGTCAAACTGCAAATTCTCTACTATAATCTGCTTCCAAAGAGTAGCAATATTGTGTCTAATTTTTTAAAATTTAGAACAAGATCTCCAAATTATCTTAAATGTGAATTACCATTGACATTTTAAGACCAACACGATTTCAATTTCATAGCAGCTTGCATCAACATTGCTAAATACCAAGAATGTATTCCTCGCCATGAATTTATTATTCACCATAAAAAAGTTGAGTATCTCAGTTACATTTACCATTAGAGCTGTCGGTGGATAAGCACAACAAGAAAACATCAAATTTTTGGGGTTAAAAGCCATCAAGAACAACCAAAAGCGGTCAACAACTGTATAACTTATTGGCTGGCAGCTGACGGCCAAAATCCGTCAAAAAAAAATTTCGTTGGTAAGTTTCTAGGCGGTCAAAACTGCCAACAAGTATGAAATAGAACGGACGACCACTTTTTGGCGGCTAAAGTCACCAACAAGTTTCTGACTCAGTTTTGCATTTTCTGACAGCTAAAATCGCCCACAAATGGTGATAAAATCTGTCTAAACTTCATGGCGACTTAAACCGCCAACAACTTCATATCTACTATAAATTTATTGGCGCCTTAAGTAGCCAACAATTACATTATATATTTTTTTAAAAAAAATCATTTAGTCAGCTATATAAAATTGTAAAATTACATCAAACATTAGACGAAAAAATTACATGAAAATTAATAAAATATAATTTACATAAAATTATGGCGAAACAAGATTGTCTAGAGTCTGCCGCTGACATCTCTTTCTAGGAATAAACTATGAGGCAATCCAACTTTCCATTTTTGGGTGCAAACAAGAGCAATTCAAACCCTCTTGTTCACAACCAACCATAAATGTGGCGGAATAATCACCCACCACAGAGAAAACCTCATTTGTGTTATAGTTGTAAGGAAATTCATGAGGTTTCGTTGGATCAATCTTAACATTTTCAATCATCATGTCTCAACAATCTCTCGTTGACAAGAGTAGATAGTCGAGAGAAAAGAATTGACAAAAAGTTAGTTGGGAGAAAAGGACAGATAGTTTGGAGAAGAGAGTAGAGGAGAATGAATGATAAAAAGTAAAAATGAAGGAGAATATTTATAGATTTAGAGCAACACAAGTGATTTACCGGATAAGAGGCAATACCTTCTTTGAGACCAATAAAAAAAGGTCACTGACCAAGGGGCTGTGATTATGAACACCCGACAATCTCTTAGTTCGGATTTTAGAACTTGGACAACCAAAATCACATTTGGAATTCCAAAATTCAAACAAAATATTTGTGAAAAATCAATAGGCGTGAAAAATTTAAAGGAAAAGAAAAATCTAAGTTTTACTGTATTACAATAGAAGTAATAGTATAAACCAGGTGTGGCCATGGCCACATTCTGCCACAATGTATTACAAATATACATACAAGGCAAAATTACACCGGTAGTCCTTTATCTTATTTATTTGTAACACTTTGGTTCTTTATCTTTTATTTGTAACATATAAGTCCTTTATCTTGTATATTTGTAACATTTCGGTCATTTTTCCTCATTTTTTATTAAAAAAATGTTGACGTGGCTTGCCACATCAGATATTTTTATTTTAAAAAAATATTTCTATTAAAAAAATAAAAAAATTTCAGAAAAAGATGAAGATCTTCATCATTTTCATCAATTTCTTCATATCTTCAAATCTTCATATTCTTCCTTATATAAAAAAATAAGAATCTCAATACACCTCCATATAATATAGATCTATATATTATGTTCTTCTAAACTCAAAAATCCCTAAATATATCATTAACCCTAAAAATTGTTAAGATTGGAAATTGACTTCAAACATTAGTATTTTTTAGGGCATTTAGATCTGGAAGTGCTATGATATACATGTAGAAGCAAGATGATTGAGCAAGGGTTGCTCTGTTTTCTTTTGAAAATTTATGGAATTAATTTCCAGAATTTTTTTTCTTAAAAATCCCAAATTTGTTGACAAATCATTTATAGGTTTAATGATAATTTGGAGATTTTTTAGTTTAGAAGAACATAACACATAGATCTATATTAAATGGAGAGGAAAGGAAATACTTTGAAAATTAGAGATGAAGATTCAAAAGAACATGATGAAGATGATGAAGATCTTCATATATTTTTTTTTAATTTCTTAATTTTTTTTAATAAAAATAGATTTTGAAAACATAGAATTATCTTTTTGTCAAAAAAATAAATAGAATTATCTGATGTGGCAAGCCACATCAGTATTTTTTTTAATAAAAAATGAAAAAAAGGACCGAAATGTTACAAATATACAAAATAAAGGACCTATATGTTACAAATAAAAGATAAAGGACCAAAGTGTTACAAATAAATAAGATAAAGGATCCTTGATGTAATTTTGCCTACATACAAGTAAGAAAAATCTAAGTAATGGAAATTTTGGTGTGGCCATGGCCAAGGTTTTAAATTGCGGTTGCGGTCGTGGATGCGGTTGCGGTTGCAGGTATTGCGATTGCGGCTAATGCGGACACTGCGATGTAATTGCGGCCGTTGCGACGTGAAATAATTTTTTATCCGCACAAACACAGAAAAAATACTATAATTATTGTAATTCCTTATATATCTTTTACTTATAATTCTATATAAATTTTAATTCATTTTTAAGTCATCGAGACATAAGAAGACAGAAACTCTAAAATGAAAGGACATAAAGGAAAAAATAAAGGTGAGATTCTCTGAATTTTTACGAAAAGGAATATCGGATTGAACCGTTGCGGCCGTTGCAGTCAAAACTCCGTTGTGTTGCGGTGAAATGCTGTTGCGTTGCGGTTGCGTTGCGGCATCACGTGTGATTTGAGTTCACACCGCAATTGCGGTCCGATGCGGTTGCAGTGCCTACTGCATCCGCAATATTGCGGCCGCATCAGGTGATGCGGTCCGCAATTTAAAACCTTGGCCATGGCCACAATTCACCATAATGTGGATCCATCCCTGTTCCGGAGTATTCGTTAGCAAAACCCAATTTATATTTAAGACAAGAAAAAGTACTTATTTCCTTTGATAGGTGTGGTTTAACTATTTTTTCCCCTTCTTTATTTTATCTTTGATTTTCGTGGTTTAACTATCTTTACTGTACTGGGAGATCCTAATCCAGTTTCAACTTTCAAGTGTGGTTAACTAGAAAGACTAACGCGCAACACAGGTAAAATGTAATGTAAGCCAAAGACACCAAATAGAAATCAATCACACATCTTAATTAGTCATAAAACACCATTAATTAATTAAACCAGTAAACATACACATGACAAGAGGAGTTAGAGGATTTCAAGAGACCCCAACAAAACAAAATAAGAAGTCTTAGCAGTACTACTATATGATGATTAATTATACCCAAATTCAGTTACACGCCATATCAGAAAGAAAAAAATGCCTAAACTTAAACTAAAACATAAAAATTAAAGATCCAAGAAAAATTAGAGTTTCATTTGAGTCCATTTACTGGTGTTGAAATTGCAAGTCCAGGCCAAGAGAAATAGTAATCACCACCAACAAAACCACCTTCACCACCTTCTAACTGCCATGAGTTTGAAGGCACAACTGGCACACCACCAATGTTTGATCCAGCCACCATTCCTGGAAAACCCCAACCGGATCTCCCAATTCCAAAGCTCATTTCTTCAAGCCCTTGTCCAAGCCCAAATCCAAATCCACCTAAAGCAAGAAAGTTCCCTTGAGTGTTGCTGTTGTTCAGCAATGAAGTGAAGCTCCCAGAAACACTCGTGTTCTGTTTTCCTTCATCGTCAACATTTCCACCGTACGGAAAAGAACCTCCTTGTACGGCGGAGATGGGTGTCATTGATTGATAGTGGCGGTGCTCCGGTGCAGAAGTTACGGCTGACGAAGAAGAAGAGGAAGTCACCGCAATGTGCTGAGTTCTGGAGCGCTTGGCGTTTTTGCGGTTACCTCCGCCGACGGGGATGTCACGGAGAGTACCTCCTTGAGTCCAGTAGCGGCGACAACCTTTACAGAAATAGCGTGGCTGAGAGTAGTTGTAGTTGTTGTAGTAACAGAATTTAGTGTTGGTTGAATCACAACGAGGACATGGTAGATTCTCTTGCTCAGGTGCAGGTGCTCCTGGACCTGGACGGTTTTGTGGTTTGGTTGATCGGCGGCTCTCACCGGAGTCTGAAGATGGCATTGTTTAGTTTTGAAGAAGTTAGTTGCTGAGAGTTTGAAAACAAACAAGTTTTTGTTGAAGAATGAATAAATTACCACACAAATTATAATTAAAATAACTACTAAGCAGACGGACGGACAAGAAGCTGCGTCACTAAAAGGTAGAATGAATTGTTATGGAATAAGAAGTGTAATGAGTGATGTGTGGGAATATATGTTATGAGTGTGGTGGGTTTTATTTTATGGGGAAGAAGTGAAAGAGTGTGTGGGAAATGAATGAATTTGAAAGAGACAAGACGAGACAGAGAGAGAATATTGTATCATGTATGGTGAAAATAGAGACATATTCTGAGTCTTATATTAGACAGAGTGGATTCGTTCAGCTTTAGTACAGGCTCAGGCTACAGTACAGTGGTTCTGTTAAGCACGACATTTCACTTTCAGTCGCCTTATAGGGCTGCGCCTTCTGCACAGGACCTCAATTCTCTCTTCCAATCAATTTTTTATTCTCACTAGGGTCTCCAACCTCCATAAATTAGTACTAGGAGTAGTAATCATGTTCTTAATACCACTACTCTACTCCCCGCCTCAAAATATAAGTAAAAATTGGTCAACAAAAATGAATGTTTGAATCAAATACATTAATTTTGTTTGACTCATTTTTGCTTATATTTTAGGATGAAAGGAGATTTATTTTTTCTTAAATTTGGTATTCACTCTAATAACTACCGTACTAATACCTTCTTTTTGTGTTTTTTTTTTTGGATACATTCATTGTGTGTTTTTTTTTGATACAGTTCAATTTCAAGATTAAACTATGATATATTTCGTTCGGCCTTAATAGTAAGTAAATGTCACTTTTTGGATACATTGAATAACTAATGTATCTGGTCTAGACTAAATACATTAGTTATTCAATACATTAGTTATTCAATATATCTAAAAAATAATATTTGCTTATAATTAAGGTCGGAGGGAATATATATAATGTTTGTACTATTCAATTTCAAATTTATACATGTAAATTTCATAGTATAAATTTATTATTTGAATTTTTGTTTTAATTAATATTTACATTTTAAATTTTTTTTTTTTTTTTTTGTAAATTTACATTTAATTTTAAAGGTGGATAATGTTAGATAGTTACACATCAATGCCAAAGCACACACTTGTTATAACCAAAACACCATCAAAGCCACTAGATTTAGCCACTAGATTTGGTCTAGTGGTGAGGGATTTGTGTAGTATGTTAGAGGTTCTGAATTCGATCTCCAGCTCATTGTAAACAAAAAAAAAAAATATCAAAATCAACTTAACCACACCAGCAAAACAAAGAAACATAAACTGATGCAGATCAAAGATGAACCCTAATTTCTTCATCAATATAGTTGAAAAGGAGAAAATTCAAATGTGAAACAGCAAGAAATTGGTAATAAAATGGAATCAAAGAGGAATGCAAAGATTATAGCTTACCTGAAAGATTATAGTCTAAATCTGTCTTCAATATCTCAAGCTTCGTTCAACCTTTAACATTCAGATTCGTTGAACTTGAAGATTCATCCAATTTTTTCATGATTTGGTTTCATAAATTGGTATTTAGGTTTTTGAAATTAGTTAATCAATAGAATTTGATTTGGATTGGAAGATAGTTAAGTAAGATTCATTCAATTGAATATTTAGGGTTTTATTTGATTTGTGAATTTATATGTTGACATTGTGTTATTAAATCAAAGCTTCTAATTGATTTAACCATCACACCGGTCACTAATGATTTCCTATTAATTGATTTAGAAGCAAATTGTGTCCTACTACCGAAACAACCGGTTCAAAAATATACATTATTCGTGTGAATGAGCCAGAGGGTAAGATGTTTACTGAATCAGATTCAGTAGAAGCTTTGATTTAATTTCCTATTGATTTAATTTCCTATCGGATTTAAGGGTAAGATGATTTGTGAATTTAAGTGTTTGATTTAATTTCCTATTGATTTGATTTGTGTTGAGCTTCTGGTGTGATGTATGCAGGTAAGTTTTGATTTTGTGACTTTGTTGTTTTGTTTTAATTTTAGTTGTAATTTTGTTTTAATTGATTTATAATCACAATTAAAATTTAAAACAATTTAAACATTTGAGTAATTTTGGTGAATTCTAGGGTGAGGGCTCAATTAAGTCCCTCACCGGTATACCACTCATCTTAACCATTGGATTAAAGAAGCCTATATTATTTCATTTTACATTGGCACATTGGATACAAATTATTTCTCAAAATATTCAGATTTTTTTTTTTTTGATAATGTAAATATTCAGATTTTAAACCGTTGCCTTTTCACCATGTTCATCTGTCGCCTAGAAACCAAGTAATCTTGCATTTAATGTCATGTTTCAATTCCATGGCGATTTGCAAGGCCCCAAAAGCATATCACCATTCAAGTATTAGAATGGAAAAGTACTCTACTACATTGCAAGTTTTTTTGAAATACCCATATTATTATTGTGAGAGGAAAAAAAAATTCACTCCTATTTATTATAATAACTTAGAATTTTCCAGTTATATAGTAGTTATTGTGGTTTTCTCAAATAAACTTTTCTAGATGTGTTTGATTTTGAAATTAAAATACATTTTCTCAATGTCCAAATGTATCATGGTTAGACGTGTGATAGGTCAAAAAGGGAATGAAGAGTTGTGATACTTGAATTCTTTGGAGAACATATCTTAGTGCTGCCATGGAACAATTAGAACCGTCCTGATGTTTCTCCCTGGGAGTTAATGTTGTTGTCGTAGTGGCCTAGTGGGATGAAACTAAGAATAAGTAGAGAAGATAAAAGAAGGAAAAAAGATTCAGTGCAATGTGTTGTATACTCAAATATGTGAATTTATTTAATCCAACGGTTATAATTTGCTATTTAGAGTGGTACACCAGTGAGGGACTTAATTGAGCCCTCACCCTAGAATCCACCCTTTTAATATGGTAGGGATTTGGTTGAAATATTAATAGATATAAAAGTACATGGCAAGTACCATATAAGTGGTTTCCATATAATTCAAAGTGAGTCAACAACAGTGCATCTTCATTGGTCAGATTAGAACTCCATCTTAACGGTCCAAATAAGGATCGCACCATAGAATTTTCCATAAATTAGATCTAATTACACATTATCACATAATACTATCTTAGTGACATTATAGTAGGGGTAGTAACCCTCATTACGGTATCGTTTGGCCGGACTTTTTTTCTACTTTTTTATATTTTTAAGTAGAAGGTAGAACAAACGCAATATAAACTAAGTACTTAATTAAAAAAAAACTTATTTTGAAATGAAAAAAAAACTGAATAGAAGGAGCTTTAGACAAAAGGAGTTGAAAGTTACTTTAAAACTACTTCACGGAACTTAATTTTCATATTGGCCTCATCGAACCTCGCAGACAACATTTTTTTCATATCTTTTATATTATTTCAGTATTTTTTTATACTTCAACTACAGTATCATCGAGTTCACATTATTTTTTCTTCATTTCTCCTGCTTTCTTCCACTGCTCAACCAATTTCTACCATTTTTGTACATCACTTTATTTTTTATTTTTTTAGTTTGCATCACTTTATAAATTAAACTTGAAGTGGTGGTCGTTAAATAATTTTTTTTTGACACAGGTCCTTAAATAATTTTAGACTTCTTATCTTTTATCTTTTAATTTTTTTTATCATGATACTCCATTGTATCTCCAAGATAAAAATGAAAACACTACCTCCATGTCTAAATATATGACTTTGTTGAGTAAATCACAGAAATTAAGTTGTTTGTAATAATAAATTTATTAATAGTGAATATTGATTTTACGAGTTTATTATTTAAGAAAAAGAATTTATTTATGTTTTAGCATATTTATTATTTATATTTGGTTCCAAATATTTTCTATCATAACTTTTGGTCTCTGTTTTTAAATTAATTTATGTGTTGTCTTTACATTTTTAAAAGAATTTTTATATCCATGTTGATAAGAATTTCTTCCACAAAATTATTTTCTCACATGACATAAGACATTTGGAGACCAAGACTTTCTGAAATTTTTTAAATAGATCGATCAAAAATAAAATTTGACATATTTATTTTATTTTTTTTTTTGACAAAATTTGATATATATATATATATATATATAGAGTCAGGATCCGTTGACACCAACTAGTTTGACACAAAATGTTACACCTCTCAATAACGTTTTAACCGATATAAATTTTATAAAATCCACCGTTGGATTGAAAGTTTACATCATATAAATCATTTGTGTAAAATTTCAAATAAATCCAAAATCATTTGATATGTTATTGAGATACATCAAAATTAACGGTTTTTGTATTTTTTTAAATGCCGTTAATCTTTATGTGTCTCAATAGCATATCAAATGATTTTGGATTTGTCTGAAATTTTACACAAATGATCTATATGATGTAAACTTTCAATCCAACGGTGGATTTTATAAAATTTATATCGGTTAAAACGTTATTGAGAGGTGTAACATTTGGTGTCAAACTAGTTGGTGTCAACGGATCCTGACTCATATATATATATAAAATCCTTCATAATAAAATCAAAGTTTTAGTTTATGAATAATGTCCGGCTAATTTGAGTAGTTTGTTGCTTATGGATGTAATGGGGGTTACTACGCCTAGAGTCATCTCTGCTTAGTTTCTTCCCTTGGGCTTATGCCCCTTTTGTATAAAAAAAAAATAAAATCAAAGTTTTATAAAAATATTTTACCAAACAACTTTTAACTTAAAAATAGCTTTAAGATGCAAAATAAAATAAAATTACCAAACGACTTTAACTTTATTTTTAACATTATTCCAAAAGCAACTTTTAAACCGTAAATAAGTCTGGCCAAACGCACCCTAAATGAGTGACAACAAATCTTATTACTCTCAAAATATTATTATTTTATTTTCCCCAAAAAATTATTATTAGCAGAAGAGATTCGTTGGCAATTTTATGGTTTATTAATTAAAAAATTGTGCTATAAAAAAGTGTTAATAATTAAATAAAAAGATTTGACCTTGTGGGGGCTGACTATCATTAGTCGGAGAATAATAATACAGTGTGAAAATGTGGCGTGCTAAATAGTAGTGAACAAGTCAAATGTTTCGCAATTCTCCCTTAGATTGCAAATTGAGAATTTCGCCATTTTGCTTAGAGTTTGTTTCCTTACTCAACAGATGGTGACAACAACAACGTTAGTGAAGTGGAATGCTCTTGGCAGCACCGACATGATCTTGAATGTAGATGAGAGCAGCATCGGCAACCCGGGTGCCTCCGGATTTGGGGGTTTAATTCGTAACTCAGATGGAGCTTGGGTCCATGGCTTCTCGGGGAACATTGGTTTTTCTAACATCTTGCATGCCGAACTCATGGCTCTTTACCATGGTGTACTCCTAGCTTGGGAGCTAAACATCAAAGACTTGCGGTGTTATTCCGACTTCGCGACTGCTATCAAATTGATTACCGAACCTGTTGACAAGTGGCATCACTATGCAGCTATTATCCTTACTATCAAGGACATCATAGCCAGAGATTGGAGAGTCAGAATTTCCCACACTTTGAGAGAGGGTAATGCTTGTGCAGACTACCTAGCTAAGCTTGAAGCTCGTAACAACGAAGTCTTGTCCATCATAGCCAGTCCACCTGTTGGATTAAATTTACTCCTTCTTGCTGATGCAAGTGGGACTTGTTTTTATAGATAGTTGTTTCTTTCCTTTTTGTTTTTTTCTTTTTTTCCCCATTGTACCAAAAAAAAAGTCATTAATTTGTTGTACACTTTGATTAAATTAAAAAAAATCCACGTCATTTTATCGAAATACTCTTGAGTTAGACACTTTTTATGGTTGTGCTTAGAATTGGGTATGTGGGGTTCTCATCATTCAATGCATATCTCTAGAAAAAGAAGAGTTGTCTTAGTATCAAATTAATTTTTAAAAAGATAAAAAAAAATCCTTCAACTATTTTTTTTAGGGTTAAATATGTTTTTGGTCCCTGTAGTTTTTTAGAATTTTCATTTTAGTCCCTGAAGATTTTTTTCACACTTTTTAGTCCCTGAAGTTTTTCCGGTCAATGTTTTTAGTCTCTACTTTTCATTCAACTCGTGTATACTTTCACATTTTTGAATGATTTTTTGTATTCATGTTTATAATATTATAAGAATATCCCCGATAAACATTTAGAATTTTTTAACATAAGATGAATTATTAATGAATTTTTATGTGCAAAAAACTAAAAAATTCATATTTAATTCATTTTTTGTTAAAAAAATTTAAACTTTTGTAACAGAGATTCATATAATGTACTAACATGCCCGCATAAATTTTTTTTAAAATGGTAGGTACGAGTTGAATGAAAAGTATGGACTAAAATAATTGACCAAAAAAACTCCAGGAACTAAAAAGTGTGAAAAAAATCTCCAGAAACTAAAATGAAAATTTTG
This sequence comes from Trifolium pratense, assembly GCF_020283565.1. Taxonomy (NCBI): domain Eukaryota; kingdom Viridiplantae; phylum Streptophyta; class Magnoliopsida; order Fabales; family Fabaceae; genus Trifolium; species Trifolium pratense. Next base: position 47,784,415 of record NC_060062.1, on the reverse strand, counting down.
GAAAACTATAAGACCAAAAACATATTTAACTTTTTTTTATTAAATTATTTAATTGGTATAATGGATGTTAATGTTATGCACTCCAAATTATTGTTTAGATGTTGGATATTTATAAATGTAGTTGTTTTTTTGGTAAGTTATAAATGTAATTGTTGGTTTTGGTTCAATGCAGCCGTCACTCCATAGAATATGGAAATAAGAGTAAGATTTAGTAGTAATTAAAAAAAATAAATCAATAAGACTCTAAATGTCACAGTGTGTATGAGTGACTGCGTGCGCGCGTGCATGCGCACGTGCGTGCGTGTGTAAAAGGAGATATATATCATTAAAAAATATTGAGTGATTTTCTGTTATGAATTTTTGTCCATGCTTTTCAGTCAAGTTGTATATATCATTCACAAGTCCAAAAAAGTGGGTATGAGTCAAGTTGTATATAATCGTCGGATTGTAGTTGATTGCTCCTTGTGTACCAATGAGAGGCACATTAGAGAATTATCCACAACTGTCGATGATCACTCCAATATCGTAAGCTGAATTATACCAAGTTAAATCTGCTTGAGAGAGAGACACAATCCTTCGAGACCATTTCAGACACCCCTTGTTTTCCTTGAAGATATGAGACTGTGGAAAGTGCGAAATAAACCACTTGTACAATAAAGGTATACAACAGACAATAGTCCCATCACCCTTTGAAGTTCTACGATGGATAGAGAAATAAGTGTCACCCCACAAAGTGGGCGCAGGGTTTCCAATCAAGAAGATCCTAATGGCATTAACATCAACAAAGTTGTTCAATGTTAGGAAATAAGACCAATCCATAGACGAGTAAGGCCAAGATTGCCTCAAAGGCATCCATGCTACCCAATTTTGCAAAAGAAGATGCTTTTTTAATCAGAAATTCTGCGGTCATTGCTTGAATACCCCCATTTACAACCAGGTTAGCATCCACATCAGATTTCTTCAAGTGAATCAATGTTGCAATGACTTGTGAGTTAGGAATCTCCTCGAAACCACTAAAAGGAACATTGTCTGATATTGGAATACCCACAAGATATGCATATTCTTCCAAGGTTGGCATGAGTTGATAGTTAGGAAACATGAAACATCAGTAGACAGGGTCATAAAACCGGACCAAGGTATTGAGAAGCTCATCTTCAATCGTGGTTTTGAGAATAGTCAAAATCTTTCCATAGCGGTCTTTGAACTTTATAGGACCAACCACTAGAGATGTGAGCTCTTTCAACTCTTTTAGATCGAGAAATTTGAAACTATACTTCTTAGTGTTTCTCCTTCCAATATCCATGATCACAAAACCTATGACATTTGCAAAGAGAATCGTAAGTTCCTTAAAAACCAAAGTAAAGAAATTTCATGAATGCATGGTTATGCAATAATCATAAACAGAGCCACAAGGATTCAAGGGTTCGACATCACGAGCATGAAGTCATGGGTAGAAACCAACCACAAGGTGTGTACTAAGGGTTCATTTGTACCGGTATACCTAATTATCGATAGAATATGCCATAAAATATGGAATATGGAAATATAGCCATGTATACCCAATTAATATATGGGTATATTTTGATTTGGGTTAAATATGTTTTTGGTCCCTATAGTTTTTCAGAATTTTCGTTTTAGTCCCTGAAGATTTTTTCACACTTTTTAGTCCCTAAAGTTTCTCTCGTCAAGGTTTTTAGTCCCTACTTTTCATTCAACTCGTGCATATCATTCGAAATTTTAAATTTTTTTTTCTGCGCTCATGTTTAGTACATTATATGAATCTCTTTTACAAAAGTTTAATTTTTTTTAACAAGAGATGAATTAAATATGAATTTTTTAGTTTTTTGCGCATAAATAATTCATCTTATGCTAAAAAAATCTAAAGTTTTTATCGGAGATGTTCTTATAATATTATAAATATGAATATAAAAAATCATTCAAAAATATGAAAGTATACAATAGTTAGATTAAAAGTAGGGACAAAAAACCTTGATGGGAAAAATTTCAGGGACTAAAAAGTGTGAAAAAAATATTCAGGTGCTAAAATGAAAATTCTGGAAAACTATAGGGATCAAAAACATATTTAACCCTTTTGATTTTGGTTGAATGGAACTGTGACTCCATAGCATCCATAGCATATGGAAATAAGAGTAATTAGTAGTAATCAAAAAAAGAAATCAATAAAACTCTAAAAAATATTGTGTGAGTGTGTGCGCATGCGTGTACAGGCGCGTGTGCGCATGTAAAATGAGATATATAACACTAAAAAATATTGAGTAATTTCATGTTATGATTTTTTGCCCCTACTTTTTAGTCAAGTTGTATATATCATTCATAAGTCTAAAAAAATGGGTACGAGTCAAGCTTAGAGTTTTTTTTTTGGTAAGAGCTTAGGATGAAATTAAAGTCCTACAATATATAATCAATTAAATTTTGGAAGCATAGTAATAAGAAATTTTTCATTCAATTTCAAGGTTTAATCAAAATTAAAATATGCTATGACAAACTGAAATTTAATTTTTTTTTTTGGGTATCAATTTTATTCTATCCATGGAAAAAAAAACTACAATCAGTGCACCGGTCACAAAGAAGAAAAACGCCTCTAGTCTAGCAGTATAGTAGTACCACCGAATTGAATAACAGGAAAATGAAAAAAATCTTACAAACAAAAAACACAATCCAACACCACTTGTATGTTACACCTATAAACCTAACACCACAAAACAAACAGGACAGAGCAAAAACAAACCCATCACAAAAAAACAAAGCTTAAAACCAGTAGAAAAAGCATAAAACTACTTAAACTAGTGCATTCAACTTAAACAAACAAAAAACCAACTTAACCACAATTTAAACCATAATTCATTAATTCATAAGCGGTGATGAGAGATTTTAGTTGCAAGCAAAACGGCCATTGCCGGAGAGTATAGTGGTTGGTGGCGAGCAAGTTTGTTGGCGGTGAGTCCTTGGAAGTTTTCGTCGAAGGTTGAATGGAAGGAGAAAAGGTAGTTTTATTTTTAGGGTTTTAGGAAATAAGTGATTTAACAGAAAAGTTAATTAAGGGACTGAATTGATGGATGTGAGTATAGTTTAGGGAAATTTTAATTGCTTTTAATGGGGAAAACTGTTTCGAACTTTGGCAAGACCCAAAGCACGCAACCCAAATACTCCAGATCCAGTCTAGTAACATTCCTTATCGGAGGCTTCTCCTACACACCAATGGTAACAAACATAGTAGTTAGTGTACGCCACTTGCAGCTGAAACGCACACCACATGCTTCAAGGACAGTTAGATCCATTTCGAAAGCCGTCATCCTCTCCAATGCTAGTTGTTGTCAGCTAGCACATACTGTCTCTATATATAAGTAATCATTGGCGCCAAGGTACACATTTCAATCACTTTCCACTTCACTCTCTCTTGATCACATACTGATTTGAGCGTTGGAGTACTAACATGTCTTGCAAGTACTTCTCCCCACCATGATTCAATGTATATAATCTTTACATCCACCGTAACCGTCTCAAACCTCGCCATCAAAATCATTTAAGTCTGCCCAAAGAAGATCAGAATCCCTCTCTAGTACATCATTAACCAATGTATAGACAATGAGTGTGTTAGCTATTATTCAGAACATTAAATAAATCTTTTGTCCATATAGATAAATTTACAAAAATAATAAGTACATCAATTTTACATTAATGAATTGAAAGAATACACATTCAAACTACAAAACAAATTAGTAGAATTAATCTAATCAATGACTTGTAAATGATTACAAATAGATATTAAATGTGACTAAATTATTAGTGCTTAAGTTTTGCAAAATCACAATGAACTTTCATAATTTTATAAAAACCAAATTTAATATATAGTTTATGCAAATGTCGTTGTCATTTTATCCAACTAATCACCATGATACTAAATACAGTATAAATGTCGTTGTCATTCAGACAAACGAATCAACTTTAGGTGCCATATTTCCAAACAATAACTTCAAGTCATTTTGCAAAGGTGTTAAGTTCAAGTCCAAACACATAATCCTCTTACTATTCGATCTTTTTAATATTGGGACTTTTCCAACAACCTTATTTTTCTTCACCAAACAATACCCTTTATTGATGGCAATTCTATGCCTTCTCATATGTCCTCCCAAAGCTTGACCAATTGAAAATTGTTTACCACAAATGTAGCACCCATGAATTTTAGGCTTATTCATCAAACCCAAAGTTTGGGACTGTAATTTGAGTTTTGTGCTTTCTAGTTTGGGTTTCTTGTGACTAGCCCTATGACCACCAAGTGCTTGAAACGAAGAGAACTTGCGGTTGCATGTGGTGCACTCAAAATCAACAGGACCAAAATGTTTCTTATGTTTGGCTTCTTTGGGATGAGAGAGTAGAATTACACAATTTGCCAAATCTATGTTCCCTACTCTTTCATCTCTCTGTCTTTTCATGGCTACGAAATTAAGAAATAATATATTCTTTGTGCAAAAGGAAAAAAGAATTAATATATTAATATTACAATGTAATAATGGAACGAAGTGAAATACTCAAAAGTATATTGTGATTAAGATGTTATTGGTAAGTAAGTAGTTAACATTAGGATATAGAGATGGGTATTTATAGGCCATTAGGGATAAACTCATGGACTTTGACTTTAGTTATTTAAATAAACCAATTGTCTTTTTTTACACAAAAATAAACCAATTGTTGGAGGCTTTTTTTTTCTTCTTATTATTCATGAATGTGTCAAACTAATATGTGGAAACTCGGAAAGCAATGGTTATAACGGGTTGTAACTTGTTGAACTATATATCTCTCTGACGAGTATGTTTATATAATAATGAATACTAGCAGACTTTGTTAATTGCATGTTGGATAATACTAGCTAGCTAATATTTAAAGAATACTAGCAGATTAAATTAATATCCACTTTGATCATATAATTTGTAGGAATGTGTCACATTATCAATATTTTAAAATTATTTTCAAATTCAAATGTAAAATGTTAATGCCTTAATGGAGTTCATTTTTAAGAGATTTATTTTGATATATTATTTGTGTAAGTTGGAAATAAATCTCACACACATTCTGATACTTTAACCTTTTGTGTTTAGTTAAAAATTGTTATCATATAGAATTGAATTTGGGTTCTCTTGAATAATTTATCTTAGCTTAAACTTGTTAATCATTTGAGATCAATGTCTTGATCTACTCCTAATTATTTTTAGTAAAGTGAGAAATCAATTTTTAGATTCAATAAATAAAACATGTATTTTAACCATAAATAGTCTATGATAACAATTATGATTTAGATTTGTGCCGTACATTGTTGAACAAACAATTATGATAGATTGATCATAAATAGTGTTTGTTAGTTTTTGTATATAGAATATTATTTGTGCACCTATCATAATTATCCACATCAGCAGTGTATCTAGAGAAATTTTCTTATCCCACCCACTCACTTTCTCGCCTACTTCCTTAGTGCGCAAAAAAATTCGGAAAATACGTTCCGAACTGTTTTCCTAGTGTAAAATTTACACTATAAAAAATTCGGAAAACGTTTTCCGAATTGCTAGGTGGGTAGAGGAGAAAGTGAGTGGGTGGGATGAGAAAATTTCGTACCTAGAGTTGTCAAATGGGCCGGCTCGACCCAATCCAATGAGCCAGATTATTATGGGTCTGACTAGTCTGGCCCAATCATTATTCAGTTTTTCATTAATGAGCCATGCCCAATCCGTGTGAGCCAATGAACCAACACGCGACTTTCAAAATTATATTACTATTATGTCTATACTTGTTTTCTAATCATTATTGCGGATACTATTTAACATTTTTCTTATTTTACTATTTTTTTAAGTTTTCCAAATAGTCAGGGGATAATCTGGTTTTGTTTTGTAGTGCTTGGCTGCATTTCATAGCCAGATAGATTGCATGCATTTACCTTTGAGATAATTATGCATAACTACCCGACAAGTAAAATTAGTTTAATTAACTGAGATACAATTAGCTCTACATCCCATAGGCATACTTATGGACTTGGGATATAGTGCAGTTACTGTGAATCTGTGATGCACTTAGTGCATCACAGTCGTCTGATTGAAATTAAACGGTTCAGATTTAAATGTAATTTAAATATAATAATTTTGATCTTTAATTACAAGCCGTCCGATTAGGATCCAACAGTTTTAAATTCACTGACTGCACATGCAGTCAAGGGTGCTGGCTGCACCCAATCGAGGTCCCGTACTTATATTGGGTTCTCCTGTCTTTCCATATGGTGTTTGGTCACTAGATTGGATTATCCATGTATCGAAGTTCAATCTTTGTTTTTCCTTTTATTAGAACAATATAATTCAACTCATCTCTTGAAAAATGTATCGTTTTATCATGCACATGTAATAACACTACCAATACAAACAAAATAAATCAAGGGATTTGGATCCTCCGTAAATTTACCAACCATTAAATTAAGAAAAATGAGAAAAAACATAAGAGAAAATTGAAGAGGATCAAAATCCATATATTAGTCACCGAAAACAAGGTTTAACATTTTCCTTTAATAAATTATTAGGAGTGTGTGATGTATTGGATCAAACACAAAACATCATTTATGGCTAGACATAAAAAAAAATTAATAAACACTAACAAACCAAAAATTTGGAGTTTAGACCCATAAAATATGCAACCAGAGATGAGAGAATCACGAAACAAACACAAAAGGAAAACCTTAGAAACCCTAAATCGACATAAAAAGTAAGAAAAAAAATTAAAATCTCAAATAAAATTAAAAATATAACCTTTGATTTCAACGAAGTTAGACAAACAAAATGAATAATGATCAAGTTTTGTGTTTCAAAATATTTCATGATTGTTTCAGTTACCATGAGTTTGAAAGTGTGAAGAGGAGACATGAGAAGAGCTTAGATTCGACGTTTTGATTTACTGATACGGACGAGTCTTCTTTCATATACGTGATCATATACTTTCATATACATGATCATATACTTTCATATACATGATCATATACTCCCAAGTCGTATCTTCTTTGTTTCTTCTTTCCTCTTTTCTTCTCCGTTAGGCACCAGCCTTCTTTCATTATGCCATTAGTTAGACACAACATATGCTGAGGTATTCTTCAATTGACACAAGCCTAAATATTTTATATTTAAGCACACACAATTTTTTTAAAAAATTAATAGAAATGACAATGAAATGATGTTAGATGATGTGACAAATTTATTTTATATTTAAAATTTTTTAATCATGTGTGTGTACCCAAATATTTTTCATTTGAGCTTGTGCCTATACTAGAATTCCTCACATATGCTTTGAAATTTGTTAACTTTTACTCCTATCAATTTGTGGTCAAGCGTCTATTTTAAAATAAGACTAAAATTTTATGAAAAATAAGGAAAATGCTAAACAGTGCTCCCGGGACACTGTTTAAGGATGCAAAAATAGTAATTTAGCATTGGAGTTTGTGCAGTCAACTCCTCAAAAATTTAAAAAGTATTCTTTTCTTTTCAAAACTTTCTTTTTATGGTTTCCTTAACCGGTGCCCCGGGGGCACCGGTTAGCATGACCCAAATAAGGAAAATGCTAAACAGTGCCCCCGGGACACTGTTTAAGGATGCAAAAATAGTAATTTAGCATTGGAGTTTGTAGAATAAATTAAATCAATTGATTCAGGAACTTGATTGCAATTTGAGATCTTATATAAACTCATTCTTTAGGGATTTAGACACTTAATCATCTCACATTGCTTTAAACGTTTACATTAAGAAACAATCTCTGATTTTCATAGTAAGAGGAAGCAGTGCTCTCACGAGGATGATGCTGTGTTGCAATCTTGTCCAGCATTCAACACCAATTGACGGCGTGCTGCTTCCATTAGAGAGATGTAAAGTGTGCCAAATCCAAAATAAGAGTCACGTGATATGTTTTAATTAATTATAATTTGATATTTGAAATATGAAAAATGTTAAATAGTGCCCGTGCCCCCGAGCACCGTTTAAGGAAGTAAATATAGTAATATAACATTGAACTTTGTGCAGTCAATGTCTCGAAAGTCTAAAAAGTATTATTTTTAATTTAAAAATTTCATTTTTTGGTTTCCTTAACCAGCGCCCCGGGGGCACCGGTTAGCATAACCCTTGAAATATTTTAAATCGTCGGATCAATTGATTTGAACGGTTAAGATTTGGTGTCAATCAAAAGTTTGACACCTGGTGTCAACGGATCTCACTCTCGTTAAAATATAGGTGAAATTATCATGTTATTACTTGTAAAAACTTTATTAAATGAATAAATTTGACTATAATTATCAATGACAATTACTTATCTATCTTTTATTTATTAGTCATAAAATAATGGTCCCGTATATACTTTTAGGGAAATTCTATGATACACCTATCAAATTTCAATGTACCGGTACAATAGATCACTAAATTACTAGATAAATGAATATTTTTTCGAAAGAAATCATTTTTCTATTATTTAAAATATTATAATAACTAAATACTATTTATCAAAATTGTAAAAACCTAAAATTTTATATTTTTTGAATTTTTTATCACTCATAATAGTTATTATTGAATTATTTTATGGAAAAATGTAAAAATGTTAGCATAATGCTTATAAAACAATGAACTCGTGTTTTTTTCTTATGAAATCATCATTTATGAAATACAATAATCGACAAATAGTATTTTGATACATAAAATAATCGTTAATTTAGTAGTTATTTGATCTAATGTACCAGTACATTGAAATTTGATAGATGTACCATAGAAGCTCCTTAATTAACTTTATTATATATTTTTTATAATAACTTTATTTTATTATTATTAATAGTTTGTTCCGTTTTGTTCCAATCTATAATTCGTTTTATTTCTATTTTTAAGCATATCATCTTTTTTTATTTATTTATCTTATACTATTCTATTTTTTGTGTATTTATCTTATATTCTTTCTATATATTTTTTAAGTGAAATTACAATGAAGGATATAAAACTTACAACATGGTTAAAAGTAATAAGATAAATTAGTAACTTTTGTGGTGATCGATTTTAATATATTAGTAAAGTAATAGAATAGATTAGGGTGCTACAAATGATATGTGATGATTATGAGGTACTAACATAGTTGAGATGTGATAGTTATCATGTGAATGTGATGCCTATGCACAGTTTTATTAAAAAAAAAAAAAATTGTTATTAGTTTCTGATTTTTCTAGGATTATCTCTATCCTAATAGTTGATTTTTGATTTTTCTAGTTTTCTTTTTTCCTCTTCTTGAGCGTTTGGCCCCTAATTAGTACCAAAAAAATGTTGCAGAAAAGGAAAAAAAATTATTTATAAGCCTAAAGTGAAATCACAAAATAATTTAGGGACTAAATGTGTAATTTAACAAAAATAGAAATAATTATTGTTCAGGACCATTTTTTATATACTGATAGAAAACGGCAAAACCCGCTGTCATCCGCGGAACGACAGCGTTTAATGCTTCTCCCGTGCGAGCTTAGACAACTAGTGAGCCCAAAAATGTCTCCGGCCGGTGAACTACGGTGGCTCTGCCGCATAATCGACGACTCTCTCAACCCTTACACAGTTTGTTTCACTGTTATCACATTCAACTATACTACTTCAATTCTTAACCAATCCTTTTAAACCAAACCTACTTTTCATGTACTTCAGGAACCACAAGCATTCATTCCGACGAGCCAAAAGAACGAGAAGGAAATTCTCATCGCTTCTTCTCAGGTTTTCATATGAAAAAATTCAATTCAAATGTTCAATAACTGCTCTGTTTATTTGTCTATTCGTTTATTTTCGGTGAATTTTAATCGTAGGTTATAAGAAAAATTCAGCTGCGGATTCGTGAATTTGATTCTGATTCGAATAAAGAGGAATTGCGCGGTTCGGAGCAGCATTGTTCCGGTCATCAATGTCTGCTGAAAATCTTAACCAAATTGGTAAGTGTTACTTTGAATCACCATTGATTTGCAATTGCATGCTTTCTGTGTAACTTTCTTTTGAATAATATTCTGTATTGTTTTTCATGGCAGGTGAATTTGTTAACTGTTAAGAGTGAATTTGTTCAACATGTTGCTGTTAACGCTCTTGTTTTAATTTCGGAATTCGTGTTCACTACGGTATGAAATAATGGTTTTAATGAGTTTATGTTATGCTTATTTGCATACTATATGATTTTCTGTGATGATTTGTAGGGGAACAATTGGGATGATTTCATTCATTTTTTGTGTGTTTCGTTGGAAATGGCTTTTACTAGAATGCTCTCGTGTTTGCATGAAAATCATAAGTTTGATTCTCCTGATGTTGATTTCATGCTGCAACATGGGCTGAGGAGTTGTGATTGGTCGACTGTCGCTGGTATTGTTGGAGTGCTTCGTGTTATATGTAAACATTTGAAGGAGGACTATGATGATGAACTTGTCAAAGTGTATTTTGACTCTGTTAATTCTTGTCTTTTGAAAATGCCTTGGAATTTGTTGGATGAGTGTTGGAGTTGTGACATTGCTAGCATGAAGAAAGGCGTGACAGTGAATCAACCGTGTCTCAATAATTTCAGTGCTATGGATCTTGGAAGCAGATTTCTTGGGACTTTTCTCCAGTTACTATGCACTTTGGTTGACCGGGATAATTTTGTGGAAACCGGTTGTGATTCTGCCAACAAACATCCACTATTTGTCACAATAATGAATCTTGTACCTAGACTTGTAAAGTGGTGTCTCCCCAAGCAAGAAGATAGCGCTGAGACTTGCATCAGCCATTACATGAAACATAAATTGCTGGTACGGTTCTTCCAATTGTTCAAGAACTTAAGAACTAAATTTTTAATCACCTGTAGGATTGAATGCAAATAGTGATCACTGTTTCCATTTTAAGTTATATTGATAGAAGGTTATGATTAGTATAAAAACGCCTTTTGCATTTTGTGGCATACTAAGAACAAGAAGTAAAATTTTATCGCTAACTGTTTATAGTGTTCAAGATTCTCAAATATCAATATCATAATTAGATACATTAGGGTGTTAATAGTTAGCTAGAACAATTAGTTCGTTAGTATTAGTAAAGGAGGTTCAACTTAAATTGGAGAAGGGAGTGGAATGGAAAATTGTTAGCAATAAGCAATGTGAAAATGGGTAAGCAGTTTGGTTGTATGGGGAAACCCTTGGGAAAGAATTGTTTCCTTTCCTGATTGATATTCTATTCGTCAATTAAGAGATTTTTTTTTTGTCTGTCTTTCATTTGAATAGTGTTTTTGTTTTCTGTGTAACCTTAAATTTAGTGCATGAGTTTTTTTTTCCTTTCATCAAACATTTAATACTTGAGCTGATATATTGTGTTAGCACATTGTATATTATCTGTGTTATCAGACGAGACCTGTACTAACTGTATTCTGTTTGATCTACATTCTTAGTATATATAGAAGTATAAGGTAAGTTTTATGAAACAATTATTCAAAGTTCCATTCAATATACTCTCTTAGTCTCTTTTCAACTTGACATCCAAACACTAAAATTTCATCATTATGGGTAGTCTCCAGCTATATAACTGTTAAGAGTATTACATCGGATATGAGATGGCCTGAACATGGGTTTATAAGTAGAGGCAATCCTCACCTTACAAGCCGGCTCTATAGGGTTCAGTTAGGCCCAACTCCCAATTATAAGAATAACAATGGCAGAGTACATAGCTGCATGTTGTCCTCAGAATTTAGGAGCATGCAGCACCAATTAATGCAACTATTGGGATGGGATATGACTAATGAGTCTCTTTTGTTTTGGGTTGGATGTGAATAGATGATTTTTTATGATTCATAAGATGTATTTTCAATACTTACAAAACTGATGTAAATGAATGAGTGAATATTGGTTGATGAATTCTTGAGATGTATGCATGCCATATTGCCATTGACAAATGATTTATATTTTGCAGTGCTGATATATAAGGGAAACTGCTTAATTTTTTGTAGCCTTGTAATTCATTTCTAAGACTTATGTCCTAGTGTGGTACTGCCGTACTAGGTGTAGGATGGCAGGCTGAAAATGTGTTCGCCGGTAGTAGCCGGAGTGCAGTGGGCTGGCCATGACCTTGAAATTTGGTCGCGACTAAGTTAGTCTGTTCATAGCTGCACATGTTGTCCTCAAGACATAGAAGAGACATGTGGCAGCAATAAAGCTTAGTTACATTAGCTATTCTATGTCCATGGAGGCTGTGTTTTGGTATGTATTTGTCAAAATCAATATCTAATGACTTGTCCACATAGCTACTATTGAAATTTAGCTGTAATATTTTCTGTTCAACCTTAGCTGTACCGAGTTTATCCAACTCCAATGAACCTAATCCAACCATCCTTCACTCTTAAGTAATTTTGAACATTGTGGTTTGTCAATTTGTCACTTGATTTTGAATTTGTTATGCTCGTTTTGTCTTGTGAGTTGTAAACCTATTACACGATTTGTGAATTTATTGATCAATTTTGATAGACTATAAACTGTTAAGTGTTAACCCATCTTAGTTTATTTATATAAGTATAAAATGTTGAGTATTTACTATGCACATAGTATTAAATTGTGTTTAGAAACTACGATAACTATTTTGAGTATTGTTTTTGTATTAAGTAAACTCTTGTGACTTCGCAAGCCCGGCGTATGGAGATTCATGAGTTTACATAGACTATCAAGTTTCAGAATCTTGCTCCTATGAACTGAACTCTTCTAACCAATTACCTTGTTCTCTGCAGATTCTGATGACCAGGCTTGGCTCACTCATGTGTCTGGACAGTTCAGACTATTTTTCTTGGCTTGAAATCCTTCATAGCTACTTTCAAGAGCTTTTGCTACAACCTTTAACTCAATTTATGTCTGATGAAGGTGATTGTCTGGAAGGCTCTCCATTTTTATTGACTTTGTCTGATGGAGAAGCATATGGGTCGTCTTCCAGCCACCTACAAAGACAAGCCATTTTCCTCTTACTGGATTGTTCTGTCAATTTGATCAGTCAAAGAGGATCAAAGGAAAACCATAGTGATTTTTCAACTTTAAGCTCATGTTTTACTAACAACCCAGATCCGGAGCATGATCACTTATGTATAAAAAAGGGATTACTAGAGCTTTACAAGTGGGTTCAAGAACATCTTCCAAGTGAGGTCTCTATCAACCATGAAAACTACTCCGAGATATGTATGAACTTCATGTCATCTTTTCTCCAGCTATATCTTCGTGAGGTATGTCTAATCACCTTTTCCATGTTGTTTGTGCAAAGTAGCTTATGAGTGTGAAGCTTGTCTGGCATGGCCATTGTTTTTACAACAGTTTTTTGCTCCGAAAATTTAGCTTTCTTAAACTCTGGAGTCATATGAATCTTTGATATGGATGATGAGTCTGACAAGTCCAGCTTGGTGAAGCATGAATTTTTTTATTAAAAAAAGCTCTGCTATGTTCATACCGATGTACCTCAAATTTTTATGGGAATGTTTGGAAATCCCTATGCTTTCTAGATTAAAAATATATTTGCAAAACTGCGGCTTTAATGAGAGTCCAGAGTCTTATATTCTTTAGCAAAATAGTTAAGTTTCTTGACATCATCTTGTAGTTTCATCAATGTTATTTAACACTTGAATGGCAGGATGATCTATTGTTTGAAGTGCTTTTGCAATTGCTTAGCATTTCATCTCTCCAGCAACAGTAAGCAAGTGTATTAAACCTTTATACTTTTGCTAGTAGCCACTTAATCAAAATATTCACTCTCATGATAATGAGTTTTTGTTGACGTAGGTTTGGAAGAAAAGGTGTTGCATATCAAGATGTAAAAAGAGATTTTCCTTTTGATCTGTCTGAAATTTTTAATCCTTTTCACCTTTTCCACCTGTTTCTTTCCGAGGCTAGTACTACACTACCTTAGTACATGCAGATAATTCATCATCTACTTCATTATTTTATTTTATTTTTTTTTAATTTAAAAACACAAATAATTCTTATTAATTGTGGTATCCTTTACTTGCTAATCTTCAGATACATTATGATCATCAAGTGCTTCTTGACTATCTCATTTCAAAAGATACTGGAATTAGCTGTGCTAAATATCTTCTGAGGTATTAATATACTGACTATTTTGGACCACAAAATGTCCTTACCGAGTTTCTGTGATTATAAACAAGCAGGGAAAGTTATAATCATATCTGGTTTTAGTGACTGATTTTCTGCCATATGCTTGGAGCATGTCTTATTTTTCCCTTGTGGTGTTTCGATGTTATGGTTGGTTTGTTGCATCTACGACTCATGTATGGTTAGTTTAATGTCAAGGGTGAAGCAATTCTAGAAAGAGAACTACTGATTAAATCGTGACTTTTGGTGTTTGTACTTACCCCAACACTTATTGCTATTTCAAAATTGGGATTTACTTTTTCCTCTTTTGCACATTTGTTGATAGATGCATGCATTTGATATGCAACTCATGGAAATTATTTGTGGAATTTCCATCATCTGGAGAACTTTTAAATCAATCATCTTGCAAGAGAAGAAAACTTTTAGGGGATGGTCTACAGTTTGTTGCAGATGAAACACCTTCTTCAGTTGACAATAACGGAAGTATTGAATTGAATATCAAGAATTTTAAGGCTGACTTCAAGCACCGTAATATTGAACAATTCAAGAAAGCTGCAGAATGTTTACTATCTTTGAACAATTCCATTGGAAATCTTCATCAAAAGAGCCTGTTTCCATATAATCCTGAAGTGCTTCTGAGACGGTACATTGCTTAACAATGATTTATTTCAATTTATTTCTTGTATACATTCAAGTTCAACAAATAATAATGAACTTAATTCTTGTAGTCTAAGAAAATTTCAAGAGTTATGCTGCCAGGAAAAGTTATTCGACGGACAGAAAACTTGAGTAATTAACTGAACTACTTGAATCTTGCCAATCTTGTGATTATTGATGGTTATAGAACTACATATTTGGTGAGTAGGCCTTTCTTCTTTAGTTATTTCAAAAAAATTACCAGCACTTATTTTGTTATCATGCTCAAATGTTAATTTGCTGATTGAATGGAACACTTAATGAAAACAGGTAGTGGTAGCATTGATGGACAGAAAGGAGAGAGAAATGGCTGCTAGTAGTGTCCTTATAATCTTGGGCCACTCCACATGTTTTGAGTTTTCGAGAGAGAAAGGAGAGAAAAATGGCTGCTGGTATGTGATAGCATGGATATCGAGTGCATAGAATCTAAAATCGCGATGTATACTATAGGATTTTGTGCCTTGTTCCTGCCACTGTTTCCATTCTTGAAGGTACCAGTCCTTTCACTCGAAACTATTTGGTAGCAGCGCGATCTTCCCTTGGAACCTTTTGTGATATGTCCTATTAGTGATAAGTTTTTTTTATCATGTTTCAGGGTGAGCAATGCTGTAATGCTTTGGAGATTATACCCACGACCAATCCCTAGCTGGAGGGGTTGCAGTCTACACAGGCAAGGGAGGAGGATCCAAGTCCGAAAGAGAAGTCACATACTTTTAGAGGTTCAATTGTCTAATCATGAGTAAACCATAGGTGAACGGTATTTATAATCCAAAAGTTGTATACATGCATGTAAAATAAACAATCCGGAGATTTCTATAAGAGAGTGCAACAACATACTCTTTATTATTAGTTAAAATTCATATAAGTCACACCAAATTATTTAGTAGGTCATACAGATTTGGTAATGTAGAAAGTATTGCTAGCATTATTCTATTACAATTCGAACACATAAAGCTAGAGTCCATTTCATGACTTCATGCGTATTTAATAGATATCTGATTGAGAGAATCACATAGTTCTTGTGGCTTGCAAAGCATAGCCATATGATCTGTGTCTTTGATCTCGAATACATCATTAATCCCAGCATTTTGGATCATCCAGTGTTGAAATTTCAATGTAATTGCAAGGTCATCATCGCAAACAATAAAAGCAAGTGGAACTGACCCATAACCCTGTTTAGTGAATAAGTTCTTTTGCTGAGTCAAGTCTTCCATAAAGAGGGACCCTGGCCTCGATAAAATCTTGGCCAATTCAAGATCCTGCCAAATCCCATTCTTTGTTTTTGTTAGTATCATCGTTTTATTTTTACTATTGCAAACCTCAAGTGAAGGCTAAACGTGTCATATATTGCAAATGCATTATTTTAAGAGCAGTAAATTTTAGTAACGTGTACCTCAATGGAGGATTGTTGATAGAGCTTACTGGACAAGACTTTGGGACCAAATGACATTGCTGTTTTGTTTCCACTCTGGAAGTATTCAGAGTCTAACCGTGCATCCGCCGGGTAACTTTCAATTTGCTGTTAAAGTTTATAAAAAAATAAATAATTATTACTTTATCTGTTTTATAAAAAAGTGTCTCAAAATAATTTCTTTGTACGTGCCTCCCCATAATGTAGCTGAAATGGTTGAGGCGAGACATCGGAAGGAATTGGCGACAGAGCTTTTTTTTTTTAGAATTCTTGCTGCTAATATAACAGATTGTAATCAAATATTTAGAAAACAAATGCAGCATACATTGCAGCATATATTGTGACTTGAATTCTACTATATTTCGGAATAAGTTATCTGGTAAATTGATGATTAACTCTGTAACCTTATATTGTAAGACTCAGAAAACAAACCTTTTCCAGTACATAAGATGCAGCGTGTTCAGTGTCAGGAGCAAAAGCTGTTAAGAAAACACCAACAGCTACTTTTTCTGGAAAC
The DNA here is from genome assembly GCF_020283565.1 of Trifolium pratense. Lineage (NCBI taxonomy): Eukaryota > Viridiplantae > Streptophyta > Magnoliopsida > Fabales > Fabaceae > Trifolium > Trifolium pratense. The sequence continues at coordinate 47,767,654 of NC_060062.1, read as the reverse complement.
TTTTCCATTGCAAGAGCTATGTTAAGTCCTCCAAGGCTATGACCAACAAGAATCACCTTTTCATTTGGTGGAATTGTCGCCAATAGCTGCAACAAAGGTTCAGAGTATTCTGAAAGTGTATTAACATCTTCAATTTTCTTCAAGTTAGTTCCAGAAGCTGCAAGGTCAAGTACTGTAACAAGGTGACCAGCAGATTCTAAGAGTGGTTTGACCTTGTACCAACACCAAGCGCCATGGCATGCACCATGTACAAGAACATAATGTTTCCTATCTATTAAATTTTCAGTACTCATAATGTGTATTGTTGTTATTGTGGTTAATTGCTGTATTGTTGCTTAATATTGCTTCTCCAGACTCCATCATTCCTCTATATATACATATATATAGCCATTTATAAAAGCAAGGAAAGTTAAAGATCGGTTAATCTTGCCGTATTGTGGACTAAATGCGTTGGTGTGTAAAATTTGAGTTTAACGTCTTATATTAAATTGGAGGTTGCTATTGTGGTTAATTGTTGCTTAATATTACTTCTCCATCATTATTCTATTGTTGACTAACTGTGTTGATGGTTACCAATCGTTAGTTGGTTCAGTGGTGATTGGCGCTGAACTTGGTAGGGAGGACCACGGTTCGATCTCCTGCAACTGCGATCGAAAGGGTGCTGAAACCATTTGATGTCAGAACTGTCCCTCGAACCAGATTAAATTGGTAGCGAAAGCAAAGAAAATAACTGTGTTGATGGTTAAGTTTGATTTTGAAGTCTTTATATTGAATGAGAAAATAGATATTGAACAACGCTTGAGTTTGAGTTACAAGTTAATTAGCAGAAGTTATCTTTGGAGAGATTGAGTGAAAGAGAGAAAAGTAAAAAAAAATTCTTTCAACTTATGTGCACTTCACTAAGATGGAAAATTAATTCGTCAAAAAAAAAAAAGGAAAAAAAAAACTTTGTACCAGGATGATAAAATTATATATTATTTTTTTGAAATAAACACCAAGATATCGTTTGACCTATCTTTTTTCCTCTAGTAAGAAAAAAGTTCCAATAAAAAAAAAAACAACTTCTATATTTAATATTTGAAAAAATTATAATATTTTTTTTAGATAAATTAAGAGCATTATAAAACATCATAGTAGACATCAGAGAGACATTTAATAACACTAATTGTATGTCTCTTTGCTCATATATAGAAATACAGTATATAAAAAGGGGAAACTATATAAAATGGGGTTCAAACCTTACCCCGATAAAAAAGCAAATGAAAGGAAAGAAATAAAATAAAAATAAAATAGATTTACCAAACAAAAAATAAGATATTGTCAAATATATCTTTTAACCCTATTATAATAATTAAAAAAAACTTTTAACCTTTTTTTTTTTAATTTTTTTTTTTACCAAATAACTTTAATTTTAGCTTTAAAGCTATTATTTATAGCTTTATGGTTAAAATAGCTTCTACACCTAAAAAAAGTCAGGTCAAACGGTACCTAATGTATCGTTTGACATACCTTTTTTCCTCTTCTTTTCCTTGGAAGTAAGAAAATAGGTCAAATAACAATTTTTAAAAGCTTTAGTATATTTTTTTTAAAGCTCTAGTAAGAAAAAAAAAAGCTTCTATATTTTAAGAAAAATTCTAATATATTGTCAAACATATTTTTAATCCTATTATAATAAAAAACTTTTAACCTTCTTTTTTTTAAAAAAGTAACATTTACCAAACAACTTTAATTTTAGTTCTAAAACTATTATTTTTAATTTTATGGTAAAAATAGCTTCTACATCTAAAAAAAGCTGGGCTAAACGGTACCTAAATATATGTGAAATTACACTTATTTAATTAAATAGAAAGAAAAAAGGCGATTTAGTATACTGGTTATATTTATAGGCCTAAAATGATCACAAATTATTCACATATGAATATGATACATTAAGAAGAAGAGTAATTTGTATGGTAGATATGAAAGGAGGAAAGTCCAAGATCGATTTATCTTGGCTAATTGGTACTCCATGGCTATTACAACCTTGACTAAATAGAACGTAAATTTTGACACGAAACTTAAATAAATATTATATTGATACATGTGGATAAAATGAGACAAATTTAATTTTAATTTCTTCTGTTATTTGCTTATGTTTTTTATATCGTCCCGATATTTATTTATTTTTGTTTGCTTTTCTTTTAGTGTTTTTCCTACAATCACAAATATGAGGCACATTTTATTTTGACCTTTAGCGGCAAATGTCCAAAAGGATTCACACAAAAAAATAATTGCTCTACTAATTCCAACTATTTAGAAGCCTGATTCTAAATATTAAATTTTTTTTTTTTACTAACAATAAATTGGTCCAAGTGATAAGAGTCTTGGTTCCCTTAAGCATGTGATCAGGGATTCGATTCCTGGCTTATGCGTATGGAGAAAATTCGGTTGAAAGGGGATAACCCACCTTGTGTGCCCCACAAGTTCCTCGAAAGAGATTAGTCATCGCTAACAGCGGTAAAAACTTCGTACTAATATCATGGTAACCCCAAAAAAAATATTTTTTGAAAAAAGCAAAATAATAAAAAGAGTAATCGTCATTTAAATTGTAAATAACATTAATAACCTACAAAATAATCATTTTTTTTTTTGACAAAAAATAATCATCTTTGTTTTTTTTTTTTTGAAGCAAAAATAATCATCTTTGTTATTAACGTACAAAATATTCATATTCTCATTATAGTTTACACATGTTCTGTTTGTTACCATGAGTCCGTTTAGATTGGTTTATTTTTTAGCTAATGCAAAAAAAGCTTATTCAAATAAATAAGTTTTTGCATATAAATTATTTTTTTATAAGTTCAAATTGTCTACCCTCAGGGCCAGGCTTGATTGTCATGCCTACTAATGATCCGTACCTTAATTTTTTTTTTATAATTGGAGTTTCATTACATGACATAGATGATATCAAAATTGATGATACAGTACCATATATCAATTTAATACCATCAATTTAAATTAAAAAATGAATATAATATGAACCACTTGTTAATAATGTATGATACGCAAAATGATATCACCATTTGAGCAAAATATGCATGAGTTGCATAAATATTACATAACATTGTAGGGATCACTTATTAGTATAATATGATACTCAAAGTAGTATCACAATTGATAATGTTCTAAGTTACTAAGATAAATTTATGATACAAATATGACAATTATTATAGAACAGAAGGAGCGAATACCTTTCATTTATTCATCATGAATTTTAAAAAGAATATAAGTAGTCAAAAAGAATATAGCTCAATATTTCAAAAAAGAAAGTCAATGTTGATCCTAACGTTTGAAATGAGCAAAATAAGTTTTTTTTTTTTTTAAAGCTGGATATCCGAACTAAAAACCGACTAAACATTTTAACTTTTGATGAGCTTCATTTATAGTTTATAAAAAAGATCAACGCAAAAAAACAGTAGTTAGCGTAGAGACACCCATAATCTACGAATTAGCTATCTAGTTGATTAACTACAAAAGTTTAGTTTGTACTTTTTAAAATGAGAAATGATAATTCAACACAAAAGTGATAAAAATACGGTTTCAGAATTTTTAAATAGTTTTTTGGCCCTGATTTGCGTGCAACATGTGTAAATAAGAACATGTCCATCTTTTATTTATATTTTTTTGTGTCTAAATAACAGCTATCTTTTAAAATACTAAGGAGCATAATATAATATGTTAGAATTAGCACTCATTAGCTTTCCATTATTCTGAAAATCAAAATACAACAGAATACACATAACTCGGTTCCAGACTATTTTTATTTTTGGTACAAAAGAGTGCCGAAGCCCAAACCCAGTTTCGGACTATTAAATCACATATTTGCTTAAAGATGTATATATACATGCAACACACTTTTTAACACATTATTACTAGTTAAAACTAGGGGTAAACCCGTGCGTTGCACGGGTTCGATTAAATATATAATTAAAATATTTTTATAAATGAAAAATAATAATTGTTATAAATATAATAATATCATATAGTTAAATGATAGATATTAAAATAGCTTATTTAACTCCTCTTCATTGTATTATTGGTCAAAAAAGAATAAGAAAATATGAGATATAAGAGCAATTTAAAGTTCGCTTATAGAGATGTCGTAAAATAAATTATAACCTTTAACTTCTAAACTTTTGCATAGGTCATATACATTCAAATTATTTCTAATGTAGTTGAGACATACATATTTTTTTTTTACAAAACATACCAAATCCATGGTTTAAATAGAAGGAAAACTTCCGATCAAATTGACGTGCTCCACAATCATCACACTGCAATGACCACATTTATTCCATAAAGCAATCTTTAAACTTCAGTCCTTAAAAAGGTGAAAAATGGATATTGAAAATAGAATAACATTCATATATATACTTAAAAAGATAAAGATATATAGTGGCTGACTTACTTGTTGAGAATATATATAGACATAATTTGCTAAAATGTCTATACACATACAAAATAATTTAAATACAAAAAATGAGAGAGCATGACTAAACAAAAAGTATGTGATACAGGTGAATAGATATTAGTTATATAAGGTCCATGGTTACATTGAGAAGCATTCCAACGGTCATAAGATTTAATTGTAATGAATGTTTAATTATCATTGCATTATATTTTTACAAATTAACTATGCAAAGGTTAATTTATAGCATAAGAAATTAGAACTTTTTATGCAAAAACCACAATAAAACATGGAGTTTTATTCTTTTCATTTTAGTGTGTCGTTTCTTTTGCAGATAATCAAAAGTCACACTATTAATTGGTGTTTCCAATTATTTGCAATTAAGCATAAAATAAATCTCATAACCGATTTCAATTATTTTTTCTTCTATGGACTAATAATAGACATATTGTTCTCGTATTTATCAATTATCTTTTGTAAAAATTCTGGTATCAAATATAAAATTATATTCATAGTTATACAATAACTTTAGTAAAATTACATATTATTAATTTTTTTTCCTAAGGAAGATTTTTTTTTTTTTGTTTATCAGAGAAGTTTTTCTCAATTACATTATATAAGAATACATAATTGTTTGTTGATATATCTTCTTGTGAGAATTTCATTTTAGAATTCCAACAATCATGAGAATTTGATGGTCATAGTATCATTTATGTCTCTCTCTAAACCATAACCGAGATATAAATTTGTAGGTCTTATAATATTAGTTGGTCACTTTTAATTAAATTTTTCATTTTTCATTATTGATATATTCTTTTGTAAGAAATTCTCTTAGTGCCACATCATCACAAAGAAGGCCTAAGAGCAATTCAAGCTTCCTTTTAATAGTAAAAGAAGATGTTATATCAATTTTCAAGATATAATTTGCCCGATCAATATAATAGATATCCAACCATAAAAATTATGGATTAACATATATGAAGAATATGAAATACAAAATGGATAAATAATAAAAGGGTGAAACTAAATATACAATAGATAATAAGATATTCTTATATGAGTGACCATTTGTTTTACAAATTTCTCAATAGATACTTTGGTCAATATTCTGCCATAGAAATCAATAAATTAGTGAAGGCATACATGAAAAGTAAGAAAAGAACATAAGACATTATTAAAAGTTGAAGAATACGTACCCAAGAGTTATTTTGGAGAAAGTAAATGATGACTCACACAAAAAATCTATAAATTAGTAAATACATTTTTCTTCCTCTGGTTCTATCACATGGATCTGGAGTAAGTAGACTAAAATAATATAATCGTTCTATGTTCTCGATAACAAATGAATAACCGATATCAATAAATAAATGAGAAAAATAAGATTGTTTACTTACAATCATTGTTATGCTAAAAAAAATATTTTAAAGATAACTTTTAAATGAACAATATAATTTGATAAGAGTAATTGAGAATATCGACCTTTTCATCCATTAACATTCTATTTGTAGTGAAAAATTATTTCTTTCAACCTACAAATGAAGAACAAAAACTAAACATTAGTACAAATGAATATTGTTGGATATCAATACATAGCACCATGGTAGAAATACGCTCAAAGATTGAGTGAAAATGTCAAATATTAAGATTTAGAAATGAGTAGAAAAAGAATGTGGGGTGGTGGTTATAAAGAGTGAGAGTGAACCTATTAGTCACTAAACTTTCTCATTTTATAAGTTATATTTGGAGGAATGTAAAAGGATGCATACAATTATGATGATTTTTTTGGTTACTCATACAATTATGATGATGCTAATTTAGTTTTTTTTAGATTTAATTTAATAAGTTAAAAGAAATAAGTAAAAGATTTTAATAGAGATTAGAAACATTTTCTTAGAGTGACACATCATCAAAATGCTTGCCTATGAGCAACTCAACCTTCCTTTTACTAGTAAAAGATTCTGAAAATCAAAATACAACAGAATACACATAACTCGGTTCCAGACTATTTTTATTTTTGGTACAAAAGAGTGCCGAAGCCCAAACCCAGTTTCGGACTATTAAATCACATATTTGCTTAAAGATGTATATATACATGCAACACACTTTTTAACACATTATTACTAGTTAAAATTTATTTGAGTCACACAAAATTGTGTAGATCTCATACAAATTGTGTATTAGAGAAAGTATTGTCAGCATTATTCTATTCCTATAATTCAAACACATAAACCTAAAACCACTTCATGACTTCATGTGTATTTAGTAGATATCTGATTGAGAGAATCATATAGTTGTTGTGGCTTGCAAAGCATAGCCATATGATCTGCGCCTTTGATCTCAAGTACATCATTAATTCCAGCATTTTGGATCATCCAGTGTTGAAATTTCAATGGAATTCCAAGGTCATCTTTGCAAACAACAAAAGCACGTGGAACTGAGCCATAACCCTGTTTGGAGAATAAGTTCTTTTGCTGAATCAAGTCTTCAATAAAGAGGGACCCTGGCCTCAATAAAGTCTTGGCCAATTCAAGATCCTGCCAAATCCAATTTTTTTTGTTTTTTATATCAGTATCATCATTTTATTTTGGTAAAATTATTTTCTACTTTTAATTTTAGGTAACAATTTAATATTTTAATCCAGGTCATCCTACTTATTCATCTTAAGAGTAGATAGAGCTACTTGACCGAAAAAGAAAAAAAAAAGTATCATGTAGTTACCTCAGTGGAGGATTGTTGATAGAGCTTATTGGACAAGAATTTGGGACCAAACAACATAGATTTTTTGCTTCCACTCTGGAAATTTTCAGTGTCCAACCATTCAGCCGCGGGAATACTCTCAATAAACTGTTAAAGTTTATAAAAAAATAAATATGATTAATGGTAAAGATAATTATTGTCAAGAGTTTCTCAATAGAAATGATCTGAAAATATATTTATAGGTGAAGAATTTTTTTTATCTTATAAATCAATTTTATAAAATTCAAATAAGTCCAATTCAAAGTTCTAGGACTCAATCAATTTCATATCTCTTGACATTTAAGATTGAAGCAAAAAGTAAAAGAAGTTATATGTATTCAGACTAAAACATTAATTATTGATACTTAAAAATAGAGTATACTAATACTAATACTCCATCCTTCTCATTTTATAACATTTTCTTTGATTAAATGAATTATTTATATGTCTTGTTTTGACCGTATTTTATTAAAAATATATAAATGTAAATATTATCATATAAGATATTGTTTGATTTGTTTCGATGTATATTTTTAAAATATCAAATTTCTATAATTTGTACTAATAGAGAATTAACGATATTCGTAATCAAAAGTATGTATTGGCATACTTGGAACGGTAAAAGAGTACTTATATTTTTTACCAATTTTGACTTGACCTCTCTTTATGCACGGTTCTCGAAACATTCAAAAAGTATTAAAAAAAATAAAAATGGCATGAATACATAGGTTGTCATATTTTTTTTGAAAATTAATTGTTCAAATAACATTTTTCATAAAATCGCAGGGAGTATTTCACAATAAGTTCCTCAGTAAAATTTGCAATTCTCTCTAAACTTAGATATTCTCTTAATCTAACAAGTGGAGAAGGAGCATATAGAAATTAAATTATATTATATTTGTAAGGTTTTTTAATGAAACTTAAGAAAAATTGTCAAGGCTTAGAAAACAAACCTTTTCCAATACATAAGATGCATTGTGATCAATATCAGGAGCAACAGCTGTTAAGAAAACACCAACTGCTACCTTTTCTGGAAACTGTTCCATTGCAAGAGCTATGTTAAGTCCCCCAAGGCTATGACCAACAAGAATCACCTTTTCATTTGGTGGAATTGTGGCCATTAGCTGCAACAAAGGTTCAGAGTATTCTGAAATTGTATTAACATCTTCAATTTTCTTCAAGTTAGTTCCAGAAGCTGCAAGATCAAGTACTGTGACAAGGTGACCAGCAGATTCTAACCGCGGCTTGACCTTGTACCAACACCAAGCACCATGGCATACACCATGTACAAGAACATAATGTTTCCTATCTATTAGTTTTTCAGTACTCATAATGTTTGTTGTTGTTGTGGTGGTTAGTTGCTGTATTGTTTCTTAATATTGCTTCTCCATCATTACTCTCTATATATAGACATTTATAAAAGCAAGGAAAGTCAAAAAAGATCGGTTGATCTTGGCTAATTGTAGACTATTTGCGTTGGTGTGTCAAATTTGAGTTAAAGTCTTTTGGGCAGTTACGGACGAGGTGTTGTGGGAAGTGTGAAGTGAATTAAGTTTCACATTGCTTAGAAAAGTGGAGGTTGAACACTTTATTAGTGAGATGATTCATAAACCTAACATATTAAGATTTTGGGTTAAGATGTGGTGCCCAACTCATTTGTAGGATTGTTCCGAGCCCAATGTGAATGATCCCCTAGCTGTCCCCTCGTGAACCAACCGTGGTATCAGAGCCGATGGTGTTTTTATTCTTAAGAAGTTCCAAATCGGTTGCGGGATGACCTGAATATGTATTTATAAGTGTGGGCAACCAATGTGATACTTTTTAGCACACCCCCTCGCGCCCAACACTGTTGGGCTTGGGGCGCGGATATAAATGGTGGATGGGTCGATCAGAACTTGATAACAGACGGCCTAACGGATTGTGGAGGAGACTCTAATATCATCTTAGAATTAAGTATTGCGCCTAACTCAACCTTACAAAATCAACTTGTAAGGTGAGGATTACCCTCACAAAGGTGGTCAGGCGGTGTGTCCTGTTAAGTGCGCAGCGGCAACAACAGTGCAAGTACCATGTGCAACAACAAAATGTTTCTTATCTATAAAACATTCCGTGCTCGTGATGGTTTATGTGTCCGTTATTTTTGATGCTGCATTCTTGCTTCCCCACTACTATATTTGTACCGTAGATAATGAAAGCAGAAAAGTTAGAGATTGGTCTAATTTCTTGGCTATAATTGGTGTGATTCGTATGACCTTATTATGACTAAGATCTCATCCACCAGAACGTAAATTTTTAGATTTTGACACGTAATTTAAAATAAATATTATATCAATATATGGATCAAATTAGACATAAATAATGAGTTACATCCCTTATTTTCAAATTCTCTAAAGTTCAAGTAATTGCAGCACAGCCCAAATACAAGATCTAACACCTAATTCATACACTTTTTATCCCACATTTTATACTTCTCTCATGTAACAAAAAAAAAATCCCACACTTTATTACTTGTTAGTTGAAATTCATGAATCACATCAAATTGTATAAATCTCATAAATTTGGTACTAAATAATGTTGTTAAGAACAACTTTTTAGTTGTTCATAAATTGGAAGAGATAAAGAGACTAACAAACTAAACTAATTAAGCTAACAAATTACCTTCTTTTATTCATCTTACTTGATCATTACATTCACCCATGCCTTTATTTATAGCATTGGTTAAGCATAACAAACTAACCAATGACTTATCTAATTGAACTCTTATAGATCCTAAAAAGCATGATTAATCACCTAAAATTATTTAATGCATCTTAAGCTATTTTATTCTCTAGCATGGAGTATATTCATTCATTACAAATGTATTGCTAGCATTATATTCCCTATTATTTGAACACCAAAGCTAAAGCGCTCACTTCATGACTTCATGTGTATTAATTAGGGTTATGCTAACTAGTGTTTCCGAAACACTAATTAAGGATACTAAAAAAGATTATTAATAACTATATTAAGTTTTTTAACTGGTGATACACTGGTTAGCTATGTGATTGAGTGAATCACATAGTTGTTGTGGCTTGCAAAGCATAGCCATATGATCTGCGCCTTTGATCTCAAGTACATCATTAATCCCAGCATTTTGGATCATCCAAAGTTGAAATTTCAATGGAATTGCAATGTCATCATCGCAAACAATAAAGCCATGTGGAACTGACCCATAACCCTGTTTGGTGAATAAGTTCTTTTGCTGAATCAAGTCTTCCATAAAGAGGGACCCTGGCCTCAATAAAGTCTTGGCCAACTCAAGATCCTGCCAAATCCCAATAAATATATTATTAATATAAACCAAGTATATGTACAAAACGAGCAGAGACCGATAAAAGAGCACTTACAATTATTTTATTTTTACTATTGCCAAACTTCAATTATTGATTAACTTCAAGTAAAATTAAACGTGACATATTGCAAATGCATTATTTTAAGAGTAAATTTTAGTAACGTGTAGTTACCTCAATGGAGGACTGTTGATAGAGCTTGTTGGACAAAAATTTGGGGCCAAAGAACATTGATGTTTTGTTTCCACTCTGGAAAAATTCAGTGTCCACCCATTCAGCCGTCGGGGTACTCTCAATATACTGTAAAAGATTATAAAAAAGTTAAATAATTATTAATGGTGAAGATAATGGTTATTAAGAGTTTGACATTGGATTCTCAACAAGACTTGATGGTGAGGATAATAGCTTTTGATTGGTTTCGGGCTATTTTAGATTCTCAACAAGACTTGATAAGAGACAGATCTCATTTTGCCTCTATTGTGCCGGGTCAATCTATCCGAATCACTCTTTGATTTTGGACTATTTAGAATGAAAAAGTGTTGGGTTTTAAGTGTGAGTGTTTAAGTCACACATCGACTATGTGTGGGAAGAATGTTGGATTTACAAGAGAGGTGACTCATTAACCTAACACCTTAAGGTTTTGGGTTGGGATGTGGCGTCTCCCTCTCTTGTGTGGTCCTGGAGCATTGCCCCATTGTTTCTCCCGAGCTCCCCCGGACTCCCCAACAGTGGTATCAGAGCCTAAGTTCGGCTTGGTGGGGGAGCAGGAGGGGATCCTGGTTTGGATCAACTATAGTATGTGGGGGAACTCACACTTGGGGGAGAATGTTGGGTTTCAAGTGTGAGTGTTTAAATCTCACATCGACTATGTGTGGGAAGAATATTGGATTTATAAGAGAGGTGACCCGTTAACCTAACATCTTAAGGTTTTGGGTTGGGATGTGGCGTCTCTCTTGTGTGGTCATGGAGCATTGACCCATTGTTTCTCCCAACCTCCCCCGGACTCCCCAACAAAAAGCTATCATTGCTCCCTGCTTGATGTAGGGAGTAGTGGGTACGTGGATCGTTTCTTAGTTGATAGTCGGTTCATTTGCCAATTTCTAGGGACTTCTATTTTGTGTCTATATCTCTGATGTCAGGATGTTCTTCGTCTTATAAAAAAAAAAGTCTTAAATTGGAAAGGGATGATCTGAAGATTTGTTTGTAAGTGAAGATAATTTTCACCAAGACAATTTTCAGGAAGAAGTGGTGAAGGAACTTATAGAAATTATATTTGTGAATCATTGTGGTGAAACTTTAGAAAATATTTTCAAGGCTCAGAAAACAAACCTTTTCCATTACATAAGATGCATTGTGTTCGATGTCAGGAGCAAAAGCTGTTAAGAAAACACCAACTGCTACCTTTTCTGGAAATTTTTCCATTGCAAGAGCTATGTTAAGTCCTCCAAGGCTATGACCAACAAGAATCACCTTTTCATTTGGGGGAATTGTTGCCATTAGCTGCAACAAAGGTTCAGAGTATTCTGAAACTGTATTCACATCTTCAATTTTGTTCAAGTTGGTTCCAGAAGCTGCAAGATCAAGTACTGTGACAAGGTGACCAGCAGATTCTAAGAGTGGTTTGACCTTGTACCAACACCAAGCTCCATGGCATGCACCATGTACAAGAACATAATGTTTTCTATCTATTAATTTTTCTGTACTCATAATGTTTGTTGTGGTTAATTGCTGTATTTTTGCTTAATATTGCTTCTCCATCATACCTCTATATATAGACATTTATAAAAGCAAGGAAAGTTATTCCTTATTGGAGATGGTTTAAATGCACTGATCTGTAAAATTTCAGTTAAAAGTCTTGCTATATGTTTGATTTTGCGGTGAGAAGATTTTATTTTGAATGAATTGATTCTTTAAAATTGATTTTGACTAAAATTGAGTTGAAGGTAAATGGATTTATGTTTGAATACATTCATATAAAAGTGAGTTGACCAATAAATTTAAGTGTAAGAATTAATTCTAGTTTCAAAAGCTACAATTTATAGCTTAAGGTAAAATCAATTCTTAAAAAAAATTAATTCTATTTTTGACAAAACAAACATGTCAAAATCAATTTTACACCTCTTGAATCAATTCTGACCGCTTCAGAGTTGAAACCAAACATACATTTATATTGATTTAAAAAGTAGATTTGGAACAACGATTAGAAGTGTCTTAAGAGGGCAAAAAGGGGAAAATAAAAAGAGAAATTTTTCATGTTATTTGAAAAGTCTAACAATGCAACTTGAACATTATTAGGGTGACTTGAGCTTTTACCAACCCCAGCTCCATGACAAGCACTATATACAAGAGACAAAATGTTTCTTATTTATTCCTTCTGATTTTTTTCATTAGAGACATTTCACTTTTTAAAATTTATTAAATAATTAATATATCTAATTTATAATATAGACTTAATACATTAATTATTCAATAAATTTAAACAGGTGAACTATCTGTAACCAAAAAAAAAAAAACAGGTGAACTATCTCTTGTAGAAAAAAACCGAAAAGAGTAAAATGTGGTCGTGATGGTATTGGTTTATGTTTTTGTTTTGTTGTGGTTTAATTGCTGGATGCTGCATTCTTGCTTGTTATTGCTTCCCACCAGTACTATACTGTAGATAATGAAAGCACAAAAGTTAGAGATTTGTCTATCTTTTGACTAAGACCCCATTCACTGGAACGTAAAATTTGACACGTAATACAAATAAATATTATATTATAATGAGGAGAAATTCATTGACTCTAAAAAATAACTTTTTTTATATACAATTTTTAATTAATACCTTCCATGTATTCCAAAGATATTTGGCACATATCAATACAATTTGGTATGATAAAACATCTAATATCCTAATTAATATCATTTTGCATATATCGATATCGTACAATTAAGCACAGTTACTGAGGTAGGCAGGAGAATGGGATTTATCATCAAAACAAACGAGATAGGGAAAATGGAAATGATTTATCATCAAAACCCAAAAATGCCCCAATTTTTTGGATCCAAGATAGTTTGGTTAATTTCGAATTGTAACTTCTGAAATATATAAAAAAAATTGAAATTTTTTTTTTTCAAAACATACGTTCTAAAATTAGTTACGTTCCAAAATTAACTAATTTCGGATTGCAACTTCCGAAATATATAAAAAAAATTGAATAAAAAAAGTCATATCCGAATGTACGTTCCGAAATATCAATTTTTTTTGGAAAAAAAAGGCATGAAGTAGATAAAATGAGACATTAAGTGCATCCCTCTATTTACCACCTTCTATTATGGACAAGCTTTCTAAAAGCTAAAATGAGCAATTTACTACGATAAAGTGAATAATATCAATTATTGATAAAATAAAAATTAAAGGTTGATATTAGGCAAATCAGACAATTATAAAGTGTTTCACCGAAACATGTAAATTAGGCAAGCTTCTTGAGAAGCTGATATGGAGATTCTTGAAAAAATTGCATAGAATTATGCAAGTGGGGTTTACAAACTCAAGCAAAATATATACATTAGATAAAGCAAATGATTAGGAACAAGCAGAACCACTGAACTGGAAAATACAGATATGGAAGTGTTCATCTTTTGTTATAGTAGCCAGACTCATCGTCATATTGACGCAATCTGTGACAGTATGTGATCTGGGTCACACATGACATTGGAGATACCTTCAACAGAACTCTGAGCTATGGAGAGAATATGAAAGAAATAAATACAATATTATGAAAATGAGATTTTGAAATAAGGAAGTATTTGAAAAGACAAACGGTTCTTTTAGCTCTTTTAGATTCTTCTTTATTTACAGAAAGGTTGAACCTTGCTTTCCATAGTAGCTTTCTTTATCACCAGATTTCCAGCTCCAACATATGAACAATAATCCATTTAATCTCATAAGCTACTCTATAAATCTGAAGATCAACTTAGCATTGTTGGATGCCCAGTCTGGAGCATTCTCTTGATCATGTCCATCCCAAAAGCAGAATCTGATGAACTGGTCAAAAACAACAGTGTTAAGTTGGTAGCTTTAGCAAAATTAAAGAGAAGTACATGAAACTAAAACTCATCATGCAAGATCGCAAGGTTAGAAATCTTCATCCAATACAGATATCCTCATAATCTTGGCTTTATGAGACAATTGCTGTTTATACTTACCAGACAATGCCAAGATGAAAAATTGAGAATGTAATGTCCAAAATAATAAGTTACTTTTTGATTATGACCCTCTTTTCCAAAAAAAATTATTTATTTATTGTGCCAGAGATCGCTAAACAAAACGGAGATCACTTGACCCTTACTGGTACTACAGCCCAGCAAGTCCCATGAACCAGGGCAGATATCATACTGTTGTTTTGTACAGACCCTCATAAACACATCCAACTGGTTGATTTACGGAATCTTTTGCGGTGACTCAAGATGTCAGCAGCAGCTATGAGTAAATATGAGACAACAGAATAGGTAAGAGTGAAGGTCTGGAAGACTATGATCCGGAATACCTATCATACTACGAGTCTATGAAGGATGGGAAAATCCCTCCCCAATGAGTCGAAAATGTAAAGGCTTAATAGTATATTTAGTCCCTATATTACAACCAATATGTGATTTTGGTCCCTTAAATTTTTTTAGTGGGTCACAAATTGAATTGAATGAATCATTTTAAGTCTTCTTCTAGACAAAACTCCCCAACCAAGAAAACTTGAATTTTCAATAAAAAAAAAAAATTTGGCAATAAAAAACTCCAAAAACAATTCTGTTTTGGAACACTAATCATCCTACAAAATCCTTCAAATTTTATCAATTTTCCACTAAATTTCTAAACTTCGGTTATTTCATATCCAGAATCTATTAAAAACATTCAAATATTGGAATAGAAAATGAAAATGAGAATAGACGGACTTAATTGGCTTGAAAAAATGTTGAGGAGTCAAAATTGGGAAAAGTCTAAACTAGAGGGACTGAAAATACAATTAAACCATATATAAAATATAAAAGAGCCAAGGGACTGAAAAATAGAGGTTGAAAAAGCCACGGGAGTGAGTAGATAAGCATTCTAAATAAAGCAACTAAAACAATACATAAAACATGCTCTTTAGGCAGATTACCAAGTACCCAACACCAAACAATATGCAGATTTATAAACATTTCTATCTTCCAAAGCTACGGCTTTATGAATTAAAACACAATCTGGATATTTATTTCCCCAAACACAAA
Source organism: Trifolium pratense (assembly GCF_020283565.1). NCBI lineage: Eukaryota > Viridiplantae > Streptophyta > Magnoliopsida > Fabales > Fabaceae > Trifolium > Trifolium pratense. The sequence goes on along the minus strand of NC_060062.1, from coordinate 47,751,898 downwards.
ACTTGGATGAGATAATTTAGTATTTCACAAAAATATGCTAATGGGATCACAGCGTTGTGCAAGCATAAGACTTGCATTGTTTAAATGATGAAATGCCCTACTTCACTACATCTAATATCTATCAGGAAAAAACAAGTCACTAAATGTGGAGAGGGAATTCCTCACATGACAAAATAAGTGCTATAGTTCCTTACAGAAGGATCAGAAAAAACAATGAAACCAATAATAATGGAGAGGGAATCTTCTTCAGTGTAATGCGTATCATCCAAAACTCTACTATCAAATTTAGATACAAGCCATGAGAAACAGAATATCGGCAATATAAAGTACAAAATATGTCAGCACTACTTTTATCCAAAACTAATTTCTAATTTTCTATCAACATAAAATCATTTAAAACTTATCAAGCTCATTAACACTTTCCATCAAAATAGAATTGATCACCAACTTCCATGCAACTTCATCAACCACTAAACATAGGATATTCACAAATCACAACTCATTTGGTTACTTATAAAACTCATTTGGTTCCAACTCTGCTTCAATTTCATTTGGTTCCAGCAAAGTCTTTCCAAATAGTTTCTCTATATTTTTTTGAGGTATGAGGTCATTTTCTACCCCTTTCTGTCTTATTGGATTGCTAACATGACTGAACCTCACAAGGTAACTTTTCACATCTTCTACTCAATAAGTGCTCCTATAATTTCCTGGTATACATTTATTCCGAAAACTAATACTATTTTCTTGTAAGTTCACCAAACCACCTTAGCATTTCCATATACAATACACTTTTCATTTGGTCTGCACTCGAGTGGCAAAAATTAACTATAAAACTACAATTTATGATTGCCAACCTAATAGTTCTGTACAGTTCTGCTTTATTTTATTTTTAATGGCGTACAGTTCTCCTTTATGTTTGATGGTTCAAATCATGACCACAAGCAATTTATTCATCCATCTTGAATCCTATGTCAGATCTTTTCTCAAAGATGGATCAAGAGATACCAAAATTATAAAACTTATATGATTTTATATTCAAATTTCACCTTTAAAGACTGCACATCATCACTACAATCAGCATCTAACAAAGCAGAACAGTTATTCAGAACCAGAGATATCAAAATATGAAGAAAATATATGAGATGCACAATCACAACAGATATGATTAGACAAAGTATACACCGACTCACCTAGGTATTGTAATTTCGTAGGGAAATGAAATAGCACCCTCGAGATTTGGTATTGGTGGAACATGATCCTTCTTCTCGTTGACAAATTTAATTATTTGAAATAAAACCTCACGAAGCGATACTTCAAGTGCTGCACTGCGAGCATTTCTATCCTCTAATGCTCCCTCTACTCATGAGAAACATGGCAAAAGAGACAAATAAACAAATAAAGGGTGAGGGCGCCAGAAGGAATTAATTGCATCGTAGGAGTGAAATACGAATGAAATTTAGTTTATCGAACACAGAAGCAACTGCACCTCCTGGATCAACAAATTTAGAACGATGAGGTTTGCTAGAATGTGATTTCAGATGCTGGGCTACATTCAGATTAATATACCATTGCTCCCAATACAGGCGTTCAATCTTGTTACTAAACCAAGATGCCTGTTTGTTTTTAACCTCATAGAAAGATAAGCATATCTGCATCATCAAATTGAGAGCCTTATAAGAAAACTTGTTTACAATTAAATCAACTTCCATGCCACTGAAGCTCTTATTTCACATTAACATTTCAAAAAGAGCATATGTAAATACATAACATCAGATTGAAACAAATTTCAAGCAGAAGCAAATTTGTTTGAACAATGAACAAAACCAATAACAGGATGCTCCATTCCTTTCATTAAAGCCATTGGAAAACAGAACTGCATTTTAATCCTAAAGTCCAAAACAACATATTTAGACGAAAAATAGAACACGGTCAAATGAAATAACTAACACTAATCTTCAACCTAGAACTGACACTAATCTTCAACCCTAACTAATTGTTTGACGCAACAACTCCCACGAGTAAAATCCACAAGGACATAACTAGCCTGACTCTTTTTGTTAGGATGGTTTCTCACTCATAAACATCTATGAATATGTTACCAAGATTGATGAAATGTTAAAGATTGTAGCACAAGTTCATCCATTACAATTTCAAGCAGAAGCAAATTGGTTTGAACAATGAACAAAACCAATAACAGGATGCTCCATTCCTTTCATTAAAGGCATTGGAAAACAGAACTGCATTACCCCTTTTAATCTTAAAGTCCAGAACAACATATTTAGACGAAAAATAGAGCACGGTCTAAGAAACCTCTTTTTATTTTCATTTACTTGAGCAAAATTGTCATCTTATCTTCAACCTAGAACTGACACTAATCTTCAACCCTAACTACGTTTGACGCAATAACTCCCGAGAGTAAAATCCACAAGCAAATAACTAACCTGACTCTTTTTGTTAGGATGCTTCTCCACCCAACAAATAAACTGCTCAATCTTTTCTTCTATTTTCTTTTCAACCTCCACCTCTCCACATTGAACCTACACAATAAAAAAAAAAACTGGAAATTCAAATTCAAATGTTACTGTAAAAAATAAGCATAATTCGACAGTATTTTCTATACGAACAATGAATCCATGATTATGATAGCAACAAAAATTGAAACTGAAAACATACATAAGTAACATCAAAGAGTTCCAAGTCTACATCTTTTGGACGAACAAGACCTAACGCACGATGAAAAATGATGGTGTGTAATATACCTACAAAACCGTTACTCAAAATAATCAATTAATCTTCATTCAATTCGAAAATTTTCAAAATCAAACAACAACAGTGATAAGATTATTCCAATCAGTTGTGAAAATTACATCGCAGAACTTCACGTATCTCAAAGTGTTCGAGTTCCTGCAAAATAGAAACAATTGAAAATTGATTAAGAAGGTGAGAAGCGAATAGTAGAAGATTGAGAGAGAAAAAGGTTTACGAGTTCTTTGAGCTGGCAAACTTCACAGTTCATAATTGGATGAAATGAAACCCTAGATTGTGAAATGGATGAAACTTCTCCGATTACGTGAATCGGAGAAGAAGGAGAATAGCGTGTGAAGTAGTTGAATTGGATGAGTTAACTTGCAAGCGTAAGGAAGTGGCAATTGCGATCAGAGGGAGTACAGAAGAGGGAGATGATTTTAATTTTATGGATGGTTTTTTTTTTTTTTTTTTTTGGTACATCAATTTTTATGGATAGTTAATTGAATAAATAATTACTATTTTTTTTTTGTTGACAGAAAGAATAAATAATTACTATTATAACATTAAATTCAAAATATACTCTCTCCAGTCGCTATAAATCAAAAATTCACTTTTTAGATTCATTCAAAAAGTAATGTATCTGGTTAATAATATAGACCATATACATTAATTTTTTAATGAACCTAAAAAATAATTTTTTGCTTATAATATTGAACGGAGGGAGTAAGAATTTATCAATTTGTGTAAGGATTTATATATAAAAAAAAAAGTGTTTAAGGAGAATTCAAAATAAAGAAATTATTACTACTAGTATTTATTAGTAAAAAAATAATTGAGTACTATATTTTCACTATATTGAATACACAAGTTTTTATAAAAATTATTATTATCCTTATTATTATTTTATCAAATAGTCTAGTGAATAAAAATTTCAATTTAAAGATAAATAAGTTGAGCGTTCGGAGTTCCGACATAAAAATTATTTTTCTATTAAACAATATTAGTATCATGTTGTAAAAAACAAAGTTATCATCCTTATTTCTCAAGAAGAAATAAATGTTATCGAGGTACTCATTAAACTTTTCATTTTATATTCATAAAAAAAAAAAAAAAAAACATATCCAATGCCACTTAAGCACTTTAGTGGGTTGTGCTTCACAACTCTCCCGATACGTGACACGATACCGATACGATACGACACCGATACGGGAAAATTTTCAAAATTCTCGATCCGATATGGCCGCGATACGTTATTTAAAAATTAAATTTAAAATTAAATATATATATATATAAATGCACAATATACAAACATAATTAAAATTGATAATAATAAAAAATTAATATTCAAATTACTCAAATTGAGCAAACAAGTAACAATTTAGGCTAAATTATATTTTTGGCCCCCTAAGTTTCAGAAACTTGCAATTTTGGCCCCTTATGTTTCAAAATAGCACTTATAGCCCCCTAAGTTTCAAAAAGTTGCGATTTTGGCCCCCTATATTTCAAAATAGCAATTTTGGCCCCCTAAGTTTCAGTAGTTGCGATTTTGGCCACCTATGTTTCAAAATAGCACTTTTGGCCCCTATCTTTACCCCTTTTGCAAAAAGTCAATTTTGATCGAGTCAAAGTTGATGTGGTAAGTCACTTAAGTGACTCAGCTGCCACGTCAACATTTTTTTGTCATCTTATAATTAAGAAAACTAAAAGAATAAAAAAATAAAAGGAAGAAGTCACATGCTTTAAATTTATTCTTTCACTACGTTCAAAAAAAAAAAAATTATTCTTTCACTAACACACATATATAATCTCAAATCCTAAAGAATTAACCAAATACTTCGTGACGTTTATTCAAAAGGATTTTTCGCTATACGTAAAAAAAAAACCTAATTCCAAATCCAAAAATAGGAAACAATGGAAATTGAAAACTCTTCGTGCTTTTTGTTATGTCTTTTTAATTATGTAATGTCTTCATATATGTAATGACTTGATTTGTTATGTCATTTTGATTTAGAAAAGTGTCTTGAACTTCCATTTAGAAAAGTGTCTTGAACTTTCATTTTGCAAAAGGGGTAAACATAGGGGGTCAAAATTGCTATTTTGAAACATAGGAGGCCAAAATAGCAACTTTTTGAAATTTAGGGGGCCAAAAGTGCTATTTTGAAACATAGGGGGTCAAAATTGCAACTTCCTGAAACTTAGGGGGCCAAAAGTGCTATTTTGAAATATAGGGGACCAAAATCGCAACTTTCTGAAACTTAAGGGGCCAAAAATGCAATTTAGCCTTACATATTTAAGTTAAGTACTATCCAAAAAGGGGAGTGAGATGAGTAACTTAACTAGTTAATTAGTTGAGCTAAGAGTTAAGAAGTTGGAGATCCAGGGTTCAAGTCCTGACAAAGAGAATAAATAACATAACAATATAATATACTAACAATTTGTTTATAAAAAAAAATATGTACTACCCAAAGACACAGTTAGTAACATCATACTCTAACATTCAATACTTAAGAGAAAACACAAATTGTATCAATCTCCTTTCCTATATTTTCATCATCAAAGAACATTAATTGTCCGATAATTTTCCGATACGTGTATCGGAGAAGTATACGACACGTATCGGTTATATTTTTTTTTAAAAAAAATAATATTAATTTTCGATACTTTTTCTGATACGTGTATCAGAGAGTATCAAACAAGTATCGGTATCGAGTATGTATCAGACACGATATTTTCCCATTTTTGGAGTATCGGGACTTCACAGCTGCCAATTTTTAGAGCAATTCCTTTTTGTGTGATGAAACATTTTGGTTAACACTATTCCTTAAGGGGGCTGAATGAGCAATAGCATGCGTAATGGGAGAATAAGACCCATTTTATGACAATCCAATCGGCCCAATGTTTCCAATAGGCCCAATGACAATCCGATGCGTCCAATTTTTTTACTCAATATTTAATGCACTATCTTCCTCTTCTTTCTTTCAATGTTATTATTATTTTGGTACTATAATGAGAATATTTTTTTTGTCAAAAAAATCATTTTTTTAGTCTCGTGACTTTAACTCAGTTAACAAAGACATTGTATTATAGAAAAAAAAACATTTTTTAAAGATGAAATTTCTAACCACTAACCACTTGACCCAGGAAAAAACATTTATTACCAATTTCACTTGTGTAATCTCTTATATAAAGTGTTACTTGCACCAAAGTGTAGATCACACAAGCTTTCAAAAAATTGGGGGCAATGAAATTTTTAAATGGATAAATGTTTTGAGATAAAGTAAATATTTGAGGAAATTTAAATTTTTAATCTAAATATTTTTGTTTGGATGATTAATTTAAAAATTTCTTCCTCCACATTTCAAAAATTTTAAATTGACCGCTATACTATACACTTTATAAAAATTGTAAATTGGCCCTTTTTTAAATTACAATTATGCCACATTTTTTTTTTAAATTGGTCCAAATTATAAATGCATGCTTTTTTGTATGGAGGGATATATTTTTTTTCCAGTAACCTAGTGGTTAGAAAATCTACCTTAAGTGAGAATAATTAAAATGTCTGAGGTTCGAATTCCAACTCCTACATAATATATGTGATGTTCCTGTCAACTAAGCTAAGCTCACATGAAAATACATGTTTGTCAATTATACTCTCTCTATAGTTAATTATAAGTAAATATAACCTTTTTAAATTTATTAAATGGCGGACATTGGGTCTTTAATAGTAACAAAATATATACATTATTTAATGAATTTAAAAAATTAATATTTTCTTAAAATTACGGTGCTAGAGGGAGTAAGTTGATTGATAAAATTAGAAATGCTACGTGCTGGATCAATTATTAGTTATGGTTGTTAAATTACTTACTCTTACAAATAAACTTTGACTTGGGATCTAAGTATTTTATGCATAATCACATCCTATTTTATGGATAATCACATGCTAATTGAGCTAAGTAACGAACTTAATCAAAAGAACAAAATTATTCGTTAATCCTGCCCAATAAAGGCTGCCCAAAATTGAAGAATCCAAGAAGGATGATCAACTCCTAGATAACTAGCAATAGCATTGGTATCATAAAATTCTCTTGAACAGTCACTTATCTTTGGTCGTCATTCATGGTTTTTTGTGGGCTCCAATTTGATTGTCAGAAATTCTTCATATAAGACACTTCACGCCATATTCCCACACAGAGACAAGACAATCTATGTAATTTTCCATACCTAAAGAATCTTGTTTAACAACCATATCTTTTGTCAGGTATAATGTAGTCTAGTTTAATTTATATGAACTCTCTCACTCACTCCTCAAATCAATCTCATTGTGGAATGTGGTTTGCCCTTACCTATACATACATACATACATGGACTCATTTTATTGCTTTTAAGATTGGGACCATCTAACATGGAAATGAAAGCTACAACTAAGAACCATCCACTAATCTCTATTGAGGGATAGGTAAATTTTACTCTTGATCAATTTGATAGATTATTCATTGTGAATCATTATTTAAAAATTGTTTGAACTTATAATCATGGCATGTGTTAGTTCTCCATAGAAGTAACATCATATAGCCTTTCTTATCCTCACAATTGAGACGGAGATTTGATTAGTGTTTGCCTTGACTCAAATGATGAAAAATGAGTTTTTATATTTCAAAATTGAATTCATATTCATATATTTTATGTTGAATTCACATAAATTAAACTTAGTCATTGATTGTCTCATTATCAGACGGTCCATAATGAAGTCATGTTCTGATTTTATAAAATATATGAAGTTTTTGTCAATCGAGATCGACCAGCCAGAAATCCGTGACTGCACAACTGCATGGAATCTAAATCCAAATTATTGGTACACAATTGATGAATGATGATGCAAGTTTTTGTTAGTAGACCAAACAACTGGACCATGCATGCGCATGGTCAACATACTGAGAGCAGCAGCACATTTATCAAACGTACACTCTCTTTAATCAAATGGATCGATTGGCTACTCATCATACACATTGAAATTCGATAGCATATAATTAAGACAAGTAAATTCACTAAGTATATCAAATTGTGTAATTATATAATTTGAGCAAAACTTCATAGTAGCTACTAGCTAGAAGACATTGCATTTGCATCAGTGCTGGTGGATTAGAAACGTACCTACCATCATGACAAGGCAAAAGTTGAGGGAGAAAATTGGAAAAATACAAGAAAAAAACGAAATGAGAGGAGCCATAGGAAAGCTGTGATGTTGGATAAAGGGAGACATGAGTAGGGGTCCATCTATAGGAATGTGGGATATTACATCCCATCTATTCCATTACCATGGATTCTTTCTAGTCATGTCCTTTCATATTTCCTACCTACCTATGTGTCATGTTTCCCTATACAACAGTAATACTTCCTTAAATAAAACAGTAATACTAGCACTAATTTGATGAAATTATATATTTGCACTTCAATTAATTATATATTCGCGTTGGTTCAAGGTTCTGTTTTACTGACGGTGGTTGAAGGTCATCGTTGTGGGCCTTTTCAAGTTCATTCTTCAGGTTATTAGACATTGGACTGTTTTGCTCGAAAGACTATTGTTGTTTGTTGTTGATGTTGCGGGAGTTGTGGCAGTGTATCTGTGTTGGCGGTCGTAGGTTTTTTTCGTTTGGCTAGAAATGGTTGTGCTAGCTCGCTGCTTTCCATTATAGTGGGTTGGATAGTGGTTTGTGGATCAGCTATCGTGTTGGTGGTGGTATTCATTATCGGCTTTCATTTGCACTTGTTTGAATTTTTCATCATCCCCATCATGGGATGTTGGAATGCCTGACTTAAAAAGACCGTTTTGATTGTTGTTGTTCGCTGTATGGAGTGGTTCTTGGATCAGTTCGATGTTTACTATTGGTCCATTCACCAAAATGTAGACTTCTAATTTGTCTACTAAGATTAACTAGAAATTATTTGATTGTCCTACACTTTTGTGTGGACTCATTGGATTAGGTTTATGTTACCTAATTTTTATATATATTTTATTTATTTTTCTTTTCTATTAATATATTAAAAATATATAAGCAACGGTGGTCAATCTCTAAAAATACAAACTAATATAATGTTCAAATCCTAATTAAAAGAGGTGTTCATATTTAATAGTATTTTAGTATCACCTCTTGTTGAAGGAAATGATAGGAAATAAAAATATTTGTAGGAATGATATTTCTTATATATAATTTAACATATAAAAATATGTATATAGAATAAAAATATTTGTAGTGGCATGTCGTGAGTGAATGACAAGTGAAAATTGAAAGAATATAAAAGTTGAACATTATTAATAAAATGAACAGTGACATACTATATAATAGAATAGGATGGAGGTCAGGGTCAAGTAACAACGAGGCATGGCTGTTGATTGAAAACGACCAGAGGGGGAGAAGGGTAAAGTATCAATGTCTTAGCTAAGTGCCCGCCATGCCCGCGCTGCCCAACATGTTTTTACTCACACCTTGCGTCGTTTTCTTAATCTAACTTTTTATTTTCAGAGAAGAATAAGGTTGCAAACCAAACACACCACTACTAAGTCTAACATAAAATTCTAATCAACTTCAATGATTTTGTCTACGGGTAAAAAGACAATTTTCAATTTAGAAGTTTTTTGTTTGAGTAAGTATCTTTTAAGGTAGGAGATTTGAGGTTGATTAGAATCTATAGTCATCGTCGAGTAATAAATCACTAAGGTTAAACAGTCACGGGACTGGAATAATTAAATAATAAATATTAAATAAATCATAATTATACTAGTACTTAAATATACTCAATAAAAAATAAAAATAAAAAAAAACTTGTTCAAAAAAAAAAATACATCACATTGTTTATCTAAATACACGACATTGCTATATATCATAAAATTCATTAATAACTGAATTTGTATTAAATTTTTCAACAATTCTTCTCTCGGTGTAACTAATCACATAATTAGTTTGAAATTCATTTTCTATCTTGTTTCTCAACTTATTTTTCACAATCTTCATAACAGAAAATAATTTCTCACTTGTAGCAAACAATCAGAACTAACTTAATTGAATTAGGACTTTAGTACTGTATAATATATATTATCAAAATATTTTAAAGTAAATTGTTACAATTGTAGGTGCATGTTTTGTACCAAAAGGTCGTTACTAATCTTTAAACACATATCTCAAATATCAATTTATGTGTACATGGGGGGTGCTCAGCCCCTACTTGCCCCCCTTATGTTCATCCCTGAGGTTAATGTTGATGGTGAGACGAGTACTTGCAAACACATCAAAGTTCAAGATAGTATGAAAACGTGAATTAAGAGGTTTAGGGTTTGGAATTACATACTTGAATCCTTCTTGAAAAGAAATATTTATAGGTAAACTAGCTTATAGAATTTGTAGTCTTCGATAAAATCGCGGGTTTTCGAATTTAGTCTTTTAGATCCTCTTGGATTTTGATTGAATGCATGATTCTTGATTCAATCCAAATCAAAATTTAAATACAAAATTATTTTAAGTGTTGTTTCCAAATATTTTATCTACCTAGTGAAGGTGTGAAAACACAAGAAGGGGGGGGGGGGGTTGAATTGTGTTTTAGTCAAGTTTAAAACTTTTTCAAGTTCTTAACTTAACTACAACAGCAGCGGATAAATAACACAATAAAACAAGTTAAGAGAGAGAGAGATCACACAAGCAATTTATACTGGTTCCTCTCACAAAACGAGAGTAGTCCAGTCCCCTTGCACTTCCAAGGGATTTCACTATAATCACACAAGATTACAACTGCTCAAGCACACAAGCAAGAGACTTCACCACAATGCTCAAGCACACAAGCAAGAGACTTCACCACAATGCTCAAGCACACAAGCAAGAGACTTCACACTTAAGCACACAAGCTTAAGTTACCTCAAGTACTAGATATAATAAAGTAGTGGAAAGTATACAACAGCTCTTAGTCAGAACCTAGAAGAACAAATACTAAATATTTGAACTAAAAGTGCAACAACACAGTTCAGAGGTTCAGAGCTTTGTATGAGGAATTCAGAGTTTGTTCGTGCGTGTTAATAATTCTTGATCTATAATTACAGCTGATTCCTTTAGAATATATACGACTAGAAAAGAGTCGTTGCAAAGAAGACCGTTGAAGTAGATAATCTTTTGTCTTCAAGCAGCCTGTCTTGATGCAGTTTGGTTGTATCCAAAACTAAGTAAGAGTTTCAGGTACTTTGACTACTGCAGAGAAGACTTTCCTTATTCAGCTAACACAACTGATGACCCACGTTCTCAAAAGAGAACAGACAGAAAGAGATTAGCTGTTCTGATCAAGCTTGAAAGGTCCTTTTCTTCATTGGTAGAAGAGTTGACTTGCAAAAGAGAATCTTTACAAACTTCAAGAAGATTGATACACCTAAAAATATGCTATTTATTTAGTTAATTTACTATTATATTTTATATGTTTTTATTTCGATTCCGAAGTTTTATTATATAAATAGTTACTTATTTCTCATATTTTAAATAAACAGATAAAAAATGTACGAGTTGAAGAAAGGAGCGAAAACAGACCGAAAAGGAGCAAGAATGGACAAAAATGGGCCACACAAGTGCAGCCAAGCCACACAAGTGCAGCCCAAGCCACGAGCCAAGCCAAGCCCACAAGGAAAACACATTGGCGTCCGCCAACCAGGCCAAGATGGCGCCCGCCACTTGCTCCCTAGTGGCCCTCGCCACTTCCTTTTCATCATGGCCCTCCATTTGATCAAACGGCCGCACGCTAATTTTTCTAAAGTCCCACATCGGCCAGATTTATGCTTTTCCTCCTTGTATTTTAGTATAAATAGGCTAGTTCTCTACACTCAAAAATATAACACTTGACTTGGAGAATTGAGAACTAGGCTTAGTACCACAAGGTTTTCTTCTCTAAAGTTGAGAGTTTAGTATTATTTTATTCTCCGTTGAGAATAAAATAAGTTTTTTTTATTTTCCTACCGTTACGCTGTCGGAGTCCGTACTCGAGATTCCTTTTGTTATTTCAGGTTCTTATTTTATTTTATGGTCTTATTTATTTCTTGTCTTTATTTTATTGCTTTTATTTTATGCTTTTAATTTCTGTTTTTATTTTTATTATGTCTTTTTATTTATTTGCTTATTTTATTTTTATGTCTTTAGTTTTAGTTATGTCTAGCTAAATTTAGCGTTGCTAGGATGTGTAGTTAGTAGCTAATAGGGGTTCGGTAGTTAATTCGTGCTTAATGGTTTTCAACCACCAGTTTTAAATAAATACGTTTTCAAATAATTCGTCACGAGAGTGAGGATTATTTTAAAGGCAATAAACCAACATTGACGAGAGTTGAGGTTTAGGGTCGGATAGTTAAAACTGACCGTTAGTTCTAAAGTCCGCGAGAGCTATTTAGGATTAATGAGTTTTATATTGATTTTCAAAGGTACTTATATAGGTAAGTGAGTGTGTGAGAGCTGAGCATTTATTTTATCTAAGTATAACGCTAGTCAAGATTTGCGAGAGCTGAGATTAGTGTTTTTAAATCAAATATAATTCTTGAAAACCGGCGACTGTTTTATTTTCCTAAGCAGTTTTTAATTAAACGTTGACTATAATTCGTCACGAGAGTGAGAATTAATTAAAGTAAAAATCAATAGAGCGAGAGCGTGAGATTTCTACTAGATAGTAAAAACTGAACATTAAATCTAATTCGCAACGAGAGTTGGGATTAGAGTTAATTAAATTATATTGTTTTTCAAAGAGTATTTTATTAGCGGGTGTGAGGACGAGAGTTAAGCACCACCTTTATAATTTATAATACTAGTCAAGATTTGCGAGAGCTGAGATTGGTATTTTTAAAACAATATAGTTTCGAAAATTTAACAGTTAAGCCTAGCGCGAATTAAGCATTGAACCCTCTGAAGCAACTAATAGCACGTCCTAGCAATATTTCATTTACATATTAAAAATCTAAAAAAATATTTACTTTTCTTATTTTAATTATTTATTTATTCAAAAATCCTTCTAATCATTAGCCTTAGATTTACAAAGCAACACTAGAATACGGTAGGTCGATTATTGGTCCTTTGGGTTCGATATCTTTTAAAACTACACGACACGACTGTATACTTGCGGTCATTGTCGCGTCACACGATCAAGTTTTTGGCGCCGTTGCCGGGGACCAATTTAGTCGATATCGTAACTCCAGTGTTACACCGTAGAGACTAAGGCAATTTTATTTTATTTTTATTTTACCCCGATTAGTTCGTTTGTTGCATGCCAAGCACTCGCTCTAGAGGCGAGAGATTGGTGCAACTAGTTAGCGAACCCGAACGTCTTTTAAGACGTAGAAATTTAGAAAATCAATTAGAGATTCCTCTTCCCGATTTAGTTATGGTTGAAGCCCCACAAGAACGACCACTAAGGTCCTACGCTATTCCTTCGCAAGAAGAACCGCACAATAGCATCGCTGCCCCCGCTATTGAAGCAAATAACTTTGAGCTTAAACCTTCATTGTTGTCGGCCGTACAACAAAACCAATTCTCCGGAAACCCCACGGACGACCCCAATTTACATTTGTCCATATTCTTGCAATACGCGGATACCGTGAAGGCAAATGGTGTCAGTCCCGAAGCTATAAGACTTCGCTTATTCCCATTCTCGTTAAGAGATAAAGCTAGAGCCTGGCTCCAGTCCCTACCATCCAACTCAGTCGCAACATGGAACGAGTTGAAGAAAGTCTTTTTAGCGAGATATTTCCCGCCTAGCAAAACTGCTATGCTAAGAGCCCAAATCAATGGATTTAGACAAAGAGACAACGAATCTCTTTTCGAAGCATGGGAAAGATACAAAGAAATGATTAGGATATGTCCTCATCATGGGCTCGAAAATTGGCTAATTATCCACACCTTTTACAATGGTCTCTTGTATAATACAAGAATGACAATAGAGGCCGCAGCTGGTGGCGCACTTATGGATAAACCATACAACCAAGCCTATCAGCTTATCGAGAGCATGGCTCAGAACCATTATCAGTGGGGAAACGAGAGAACAACAGTAGAGAAACCTCAAACGAAAGGTGGAATGTACGAAATCAGCAACATGGACCACATCAACGCCAAGTTAGATGCCTTAACTCAAAAGATAGAGAGTCTAACCAACGCACCCAAAGCCACCGTGGCTGCAACAATACAAAATTGTGAGTTGTGCGGAGCTCAAGGTCATGCTATCACTGAATGTCGACTTCTAACCGAAGCTCCCACCGACCAAGTGAATTACACTCAAGGGAACTCTTACAACCAAAACCAGAGAAATCACCCGTACCTTTCGTACAATAGCAACAACGCTTTATATGTACCTGGCCAAGCACCTACTCCTTCGCCACCAGGATTCCAAAAACCTGCTCAAAATGCTCCTATGAAGTCAAACCTTGAATTGATGATGGAGAACTTCATAGCCGTACAAACTCAAACTAACAAGGAAGTCCTAAATCAAAACATACACACTAGTGAGCAAATTAAGCAATTAACAAGCAGGCTAGATGTCTTGACCACTCACAATAAGATGTTAGAGACACAAATTGCACAAGTGGCTCAACAACAAGCATCTACCTCTGCTCCTGCAGGCATATTTCCTGGCCAGCCTCAGCCAAACCCTAGGGGACATGTGAATGCTGTTATATTACAAAGTGGGACACAATACGATGGACCAACTGATCCCATAACTAAAAATCCTGCCATGCAACCCAATAAGACAACCGAGAAGGAGAGTGAACCAAAAGAAAAGGAGGATAGTGGAGAGGAAACCAAAGAGAAAGAGAAACCTTACGTTCCTCCCCCACCATATAAACCACCAATCCCGTATCCTCAAAGATTAGTACAATCCAAAAACGTAGGGCAGTTTAAGAAATTTGTAGAGCTTCTACAAAAACTAAACATCACAATACCTTTTACGGAAGCTATCACACAAATGCCCTCGTACGCTAAGTTTCTTAAAGATATCTTAACTAATAAGAAAAAGATCGAGGAAGAAGAAACCGTTATGCTTACTGCCGAGTGTAGCTCCATACTTCAAAATAATATGCCTCCTAAGCTAAAAGACCCAGGAAGTTTTTCCATACCATGTGTCATTGGAAAACATGTCATAGATAGAGCACTATGCAATTTAGGAGCCAGTATAAGCTTAATGCCTATGCCCATATGTGAAAAACTTAAGTTAGGAGAATTGATACCAACTAAAATGTCAATACAATTCGCTGACCGTTCTGTCAAATACCCCCTAGGTATACTAGAAAACGTGCCAGTACGTATAGGTCAATTCTTTATCCCAACTGATTTTATAGTCATGGACATTACGGAAGATTCCAATACACCCATAATCTTAGGAAGGCCATTCTTAGCAACCGCCGGTGCCATAATAGATGTGAAAAAAGGAAAGCTCACCTTTGAAGTAGGTGAAGAAAAAGTTGAATTTATCTTAACACAATTCATGAACGCATCGGCCATTGAAGATAGTTGCTATATGTTAGACGTCGTCAAAGAATGTGGAAAAGAGATGGAGAAAGATAAAACCAAAAATTCTGAAATTCTAAAAACTCTCATCCCTCCGACTCATAAAAATGGTAATGACGACCTAACTAAATGTTTAAAGAAAAGCTCTTGCTATAGACTCAACATAGCTGAATCAAATGGCGATAACACACCCTTTAAACGAGTACCTCCCGACATACTAAAAGCCCACCCAGAAAGTAATATCTTCCAAAATAAAACATCTCCGTTTGCCTCCAAGAAAAAGAAAAGAAAAAGGAAAACACCTATGAGATGGTTTGACATGTTCAAATGGAGACCTAAGGATGTTGGGCATAATTTTAAGAACGTGAGTTTGGAAGAGGCACCATACTAATCTAAAGGGTTAAGAAGTCGAGCTAACCGACGTTAAACAAAGCGCTGCATGGGAGGCAACCCATGAGTTTTCTTTAATTCTTGTTTAATTTTTGCTTTCTTTTATTTTTGATTTTTTTTTTATGACTATCTCTGATGATCCTGTGACTAATAGAGCTCCCACGCACATTTCTCCAAATGTTGCTGCTGGTGGGGGCGCAAGCATTGTTCCACCTGCACACACTACACATTTTTCTAACACTTTTGCAGGTAGTTCCTCCTCATCAAGGCAACGCACTATCGATGATGTACTTCATGAGATACGCACCCAAAATGCACTAAATCAAGAGCGCGATGGATTATTTTATGCCATGCATCAACAACAAGAGGAGATGATGGAACAAATGACATTCATGCAAGCCCAGCAAAACCAAATTCTTCAAAACCAACATGAGATGCAGGGCTATTATCATAGATGGGAGAGCTCAGAAGAGCACCGTCAACAACAGCTCGACAATGTCATACAAGAGCTAGGCGGTTTGAGGCTCCAGTTCAACAATTTCCAAAATTATCAACAGCCTCCCTCATGATCTATCACAGGTTTTACGCTCCAATTCTGCTCTTGAGTCGCAACAGTGAGGACACTGTTGGATTTAAGTTTAGGGGAGTATTCTACTATCTTTATTTACTTTTAATTTTTAGTTATTTGAATTTTTATTTCCTTTCGCATAATAAAAAATTGAATTTATAGTATATTCTTTGGTTTTTCTAAATTTTTCCTTTTCTTGAGCCAAATTAAAATTTTTTCCAAAGACTTAGGATAATAGCTCACTTAGAAAGTATATAGGTTAAGAAAAGACGAGAGGCTAAGTTAATGAAATTAGGGAATTTTACAAACAAAATCGGTATTCTTCCAACACCCAGAAGTCTCCCTAGTATAGATATCAATTTGAATAACCATTGTGCCAAAATCTCTTGATTTAAATTTGTGGAATCCTTTAGTAGTTTATCTATCCAGTCGGACACCATCTATAAAGTCACACATTAAGTAGGTTTGTCGATGAATATAAGCGAATCATCTAAGCAAATTCTTAAGGTCATACTGTGGTAATACGGTTAAACCTTAAAGAAAAAAAAATATATAAGGTCATACTGTGGTAATACGGTTAAACCTTGAAAAAAATATTTATATGATTGCTCATACAAAAAATTTTGCATCATCAAGCTAATTGCGAGTTGAAAAAGATGAATAAAGACGCTAACCGACTTTCTTACCATGTGTGTGGCATAGATAAAGGGTCTTAATGTGACTGTCTAGAATGAAAAAGGATGAAACAAAGGAGAAGATTTAGATTTTAGTACAACGGCATGATCCAAATTCGATATGTATAAGAGGGAGAACTTTGTGTGTCGTTGAAATACCATTCTTGATTGTGTAAGAACCTAACTAATTAATCTTAGCCGATTTAAATTTCTGACCACGTATGAGTACTTGTGATGTTATTTTTCTCTAAGTCTGTGTGTGTGAGTTGCTTCGCATTCCAAATGTTTTCTATATGCAAGCTAAATTGCTTGAGGACAAGCAATGGTTCAAGTTTAGGGGAGTTTGATACACCTAAAAATATGCTATTTATTTAGTTAATTTACTATTATATTTTATATGTTTTTATTTCGATTCCGAAGTTTCATTATATAAATAGTTACTTATTTCTCATATTTTAAATAAACAGATAAAAAGTGTACGAGTTGAAGAAAGAAGCGAAAACAGACCGAAAAGGAGCAAGAATGGACAAAAATGGGCCACACAAGTGCAGCCAAGCCACACAAGTGCAGCCCAAGCCACGAGCCAAGCCAAGCCCACAAGGAAAACACATTGGCGTCCGCCAACCAGGCCAAGATGGCGCCCGCCACTTGCTCCCTAGTGGCCCTCGCCACTTCCTTTTCATCATGGCCCTCCATTTGATCAAACGGCCGCACGCTAATTTTTTAAAGTCCCACATCGGCCAGATTTATGCTTTTCCTCCTTGTATTTTAGTATAAATAGGCTAGTTCTCTACACTCAAAAATATAACACTTGACTTGGAGAATTGAGAACTAGGCTTAGTACCACAAGGTTTTCTTCTCTAAAGTTGAGAGTTTAGTATTATTTTATTCTCCGTTGAGAATAAAATAAGTTTTTTTTATTTTCCTACCGTTACGCTGTCGGAGTCCGTACTCGAGATTCCTTTTGTTATTTCAGGTTCTTATTTTATTTTATGGTCTTATTTATTTCTTGTCTTTATTTTATTGCTTTTATTTTATGCTTTTAATTTCTGTTTTTATTTTTATTATGTCTTTTTATTTATTTGCTTATTTTATTTTTATGTATTTAGTTTTAGTTATGTCTAGCTAAATTTAGCGTTGCTAGGATGTGTAGTTAGTAGCTAATAGGGGTTCGGTAGTTAATTCGTGCTTAATGGTTTTCAACCACCAGTTTTAAATAAATACGTTTTCAAATAATTCGTCACGAGAGTGAGGATTATTTTAAAGGCAATAAACCAACATTGACGAGAGTTGAGGTTTAGGGTCGGATAGTTAAAACTGACCGTTAGTTCTAAAGTCCGCGAGAGCTATTTAGGATTAATGAGTTTTATATTGATTTTCAAAGGTACTTATATAGGTAAGTGAGTGTGTGAGAGCTGAGCATTTATTTTATCTAAGTATAACGCTAGTCAAGATTTGCGAGAGCTGAGATTAGTGTTTTTAAATCAAATATAATTCTTGAAAACCGGCGACTGTTTTATTTTCCTAAGCAGTTTTTAATTAAACGTTGACTATAATTCGTCACGAGAGTGAGAATTAATTAAAGTAAAAATCAATAGAGCGAGAGCGTGAGATTTCTACTAGATAGTAAAAACTGAACATTAAATCTAATTCGCAACGAGAGTTGGGATTAGAGTTAATTAAATTATATTGTTTTTCAAAGAGTATTTTATTAGCGGGTGTGAGGACGAGAGTTAAGCACCACCTTTATAATTTATAATACTAGTCAAGATTTGCGAGAGCTGAGATTGGTATTTTTAAAACAATATAGTTTCGAAAATTTAACAGTTAAGCCTAGCGCGAATTAAGCATTGAACCCTCTGAAGCAACTAATAGCACGTCCTAGCAATATTTCATTTACATATTAAAAATCTAAAAAAATATTTACTTTTCTTATTTTAATTATTTATTTATTCAAAAATCCTTCTAATCATTAGCCTTAGATTTACAAAGCAACACTAGAATACGGTAGGTCGATTATTGGTCCTTTGGGTTCGATATCTTTTAAAACTACACGACACGACTGTATACTTACGGTCATTGTCGCGTCACACTGAAATTCCTGGCACACAGTGGACAGGTGTTGCTCAAGGTGTAGCAACACTTGTCTGTTGTAGACAGATGTTGTTACTGGTGCGCCAACACTTGTCTATAAACAGAGCAAATAACATAAAACAATACAAACAGTAAAGTAAATAACACACGAGAGTTGTTAACCCAGTTCAGCCTAAAGCCTACTCTGGGGGATACCAATCCAGGAATGAAGTCCACTATCAGCAGTATTACTTCGAAGCTAAACTCACCCGTTTACAACTTCTCACTTAATCACTACCCAATGACCCTTCTACTTAGGAACTCCTAGATATGAGACCCCGTCCCAATTCCCACCTTAGCAACACAGACAGCGCTGCTATTCAATTCAACAATCACAACAGGTGGAGACACACTCCTAAGAAACTAGGATTCACTCTTGCTTAAAAGCTTGCGAGTAAACCACACAACACAATAGAACAATCTCCGTACTTCAAAGCTTAGGTGAAGTTCACACTTACAACTCAATAAACACTCAGGTCCTAAGCTTGCATCAATGAGACACAAGAAAGGCTCACAATTAACACTCTAAAATCCCTAAAAACTCACGCTTTGTAAGACTCGATTTTAGATGCTTGAAACCGTATGCTTGCCTTCGTATTTATAGTAGTTGAATGACTTGGGCTTCAAGACAAAATTAGGGCTTCTAGAATTACGGCAGCTGTGATATATTTCTGAAAATAATAGTCATATTTTTGAAACCGCAAAAATATATTTTCCAAAAATATAATTCCTTTGGAAAATAAAACTAGGGTTTGGCTGCCTCATGAAACACATTAAACACGTGCGCCTTCCTCTGTAAGAAACCTTGAAATAATTCTTCAAACAGATCTTCAAAAGATTGAGTAGAAAATAATAACATCCAGCTGGCGCGCGCAGAACAGAGTCAGGTGTTGTTCCAAAGTGTAACAACATTTGTTACAACACTTGGGGTCAGCACACTTGTCTCAACACTTGGCTAAAATATGTTTTTGCAAAATGTAGCCAATATACAAAAACCCAACAATCTCCCCCTTTGGCAAATTTTGGCTAAAACAATATTAGACCAGTATATAGAGAGATACAGTATTACCTTTCCTTCGAGTCAACATGATCACACAACTAGGAAAGAAAGTAACACTCAATTAAAACTACTTCCAAGATAGTCAAGTAGCATCAGAGGCAATGCAACAGCGGAATAAAACACAACTAGCCTCATGGAACAACACAAGGGAGAAATAAACTCCCAATAGTAGATGCTAGGACGTAGGAGAAATAAACTCCTCATAGTGTAACGTGCATCCATTCATCATAAGAACAACAGGAAAAATAAATTCCCATAAACCATCTGAGAAAAATAAATTCTCAGTCATAGTGGATAGTGGACTCAATAGTCAGGTGCCATAACACTTGGCACAACATTTGTCGTCAAATATATTCAGGCGATCAAGAGATATTATTACTCACACTCCCCCTGAATTCATGCATACACACCAGATAGAGAAAGAATATCACTACTCCCCCTCAGTACATGCATATTACTCACACTCCCCCTCAGTACGAGCATACGAACAATTCATGCAAAAACACAGTCACCAGATGTGAGAACAACTGTCCACACACTTGTCACACACACACACTACTCCCCCTTTTTAGCCACAATTTTGACAAACATCATGCATAGGAAATAGAAGTGTCAGGGTGCAATTATTACAGACCATAGAGCACACACAGGTGCTAGAAATCCAGGGCCTTGCCCATAAAAGGAACAACAAAGAAACACCAAAAGTACATTAGTAACAGGTAAGAAAATATCAGAAATCATATAGAAGAACTTTCATCAGAGTCCTCCATCACATCCTCAGTGTCATCATCAGAGCCACTAGTTCCTTTACCTTCTTGTCCATCAGGCTCACCCTCAGCAGTCTCAGCAGCTTCCTCAGCCTTGAGGGCTTCAATCACACGATCTATTTTCAGTTTCCTGGCCTCAAGAGCTCTGCTAGTCTCAGTAAGATCAGCAATCATCTGCTTTCTTGAAAGTACACCAGCCTGGACAGATGTGCCAACACCTGCTGCAGCATTTGTCCCATCCAGCAGCCTCTGCTCAATCACCAACACCCCTTTCCTTTTGCAAGGAACATCAGAACTTCTTAGTATATCTGGGTGTTGTTCAAGTATAATATTGCATAGCAGAGTGGGAAGAGCAACCGGTTTCTCAACAGCATATGTTAAAGCATGGCTCAGAGTCTCTTGAAAGAAATATCCACCATAGTCAAATTTGGCTTTTGTGCCCACAGCATAAATGAACTTACCCAATCCTCTTGCAATATCACCTGAGTGAGTGGTTGGTACCCAATTATGGGCAGCAATCCTATTTAAAACAGCATAGAATGGTGAGAGGGAAGTTGCAGACAGCTTTGCCTTGCTTGGCCACACTTTAATTTTTCCACCAGTGAGGACCTTGCAGATTTCATTATCTGTGGCTTTTAGAGGAGCCACTTCATCAGAACTTCTTTGGAGATATTGGTTTATCACAATAGGGGAGAATTGAACACACTTTCCACGAACAAACACTTGCCTGTATTCAGGACTTGCTGGATCATTACAGTCTGCAGCCACATTAATCAAAAATTCCTTGACAAGCCTGTCATAGCACTTGTCCAAACCAACCACTGTTTTCATCAAACCTGCATACTCAAGAGCTTCAACAACAAGAGGACATTCAAGAATATCATCTTTCAAATTCCTTTCTAGGGCCAGCCTCCTGTGATACACAAATTTCCATCTTGCAGACCCATTTTCTAGATGGAATGAGACATTATCCAGAGGAGCATAGGGAACAGTTTGAGGGACCTTCTTCCTTCCTATACTCTTCCTAGATGTGCTGCCAGATGCAGCAACATCTGTCTCTGGCTCAAAATCAGAATCACTATTTGGTGGAGCCTTCCTTTTCCTGGTTTCTGTTCTAAGTATTACCTTACTCACAGGTTTTGGAGGTCCATACAGAGGCTTTTTACCAGTATCTTTTTCCAGCCTTAGAAGGTTTGGGTGTATGGGCAGGTGTGTTAGCAGTTTCTACCCTTTTTCCAGCCCTACTTCTAGTCCTTCTAGCCACACTAGCCTCAGAATTTGTAGGAGCAGCCTTATCACTAACAGTAGCTTCATTTTCATTAACAATTATAACCTCAGGAGTTTCATTCACAACTTTATCAGGAACAGCTTCTTTATCAGTAGCCTTAGGTTGGGGGCTCTCATCAGATTCAGAATAATTCACCAGATTTTCCTGTGCCAAAGATGTGGTAACATCTGGCACCACATTTGGCGCAGCGCCATGTGTTGCAGCACTTGGCATAACATGTGTCTCAGCACCAGTTTTTCTTGAGAGACTCATCAGCAACAACATCATTGGTCTCAGTGGAAGCACCAATATTAGCATTAACAATAGCAGGGGGACACAAGAGAATCAACCATCAGTAGTTGATCAACCTTCAATACCAAAGAACAATAATCCTTTGCTCCCAAAAATAATAACTCCTCCTTGCTTGAACTAACTAAAATGCTCATCCTAGGTGATTTGGATGACGCTCCAAAGTACAGATAATAATTAACCATTGAACATAAGTTGAAACAGCTTCAATGTTCATAATCCCTTGAAGTGCTTTTTACTACAACAAAACAAGAGTTCCATGCTCTCATAGACTTGATAATATCAAGTTAGAGTAAACAACCTCTATCCTGTTTCAGAGGAATACCACCATTCATACTGAGAAAAATAAATTCTCAATATAAAGATGTCAAGACATTGAGTCTGACATGTCTTCACGGTCTTCCATCTTCAGATTAAGGACTCCCCCTTAATAACTGCCTAATATGCTGGTCAGATGTTCCAACATTTGGGAGGACATCAGTTCCATTTTCAAGGAACATACTAGGAGATCTTTTATCAAAGCCACTAGAGGTTGACTCTTAGGTCTGGAAAAATATATTGCTAATGACATCCTTCAGATCTCTCTTCAACCAACTCATATATGAGTGCCTTTTTGAGTGGACTTGAGATCACCCTCAAGTATCTTTGGCATCTCTAACAAGTTAGTTGGACCTTTCATTGAGTATCACCACACTAAGGGATACATCTTTAGAGAACGACATAGTGTTGCATACTCAGCACTCAAAATCACCAGGAGTTTTCCATCAGATATATGTGCAGCGGAATTCAAACTAGAAAACTCATTAACAAACTTCAGGCACAACATAATGACCTTTGCACAAACTCCACATTCTAGGTGTAACAGGTTAAAATAGGTTTGAAAATAAATCAAACCATACAACAAATCATCACTGAAGCTACACGCCTGAATAATAATGGACAGGTCTATTACACACCCTGTCATGAATAGTCCATCCTCCACTTCTAGGGACCATTCAACCAATATGAACTTCTCTAAGTTCAAACAACTTTTCTCATTAGATGGGGAATTAACATCAGTGTGTTCATCAGACACTTCTTCCTTATTATCAGTCATCACCTGGCTATTTTCATTTACAGGAACAGTCACATGTTTGGGGATTTCAGGAACAGTTTCACCTTGTGTATTCTCTCGGGCCAAAGATGTGTCAACATCTTGCACAACATTAGTCTCAAGAACGGTTTTCTTGAGCCAATCAATCACATAGTCAATCATGACTTTTCCAAAAGTACCACCATTAACATTAACTTTAGTAGAAGAGTTCATATCACATTTTCCTTGATTAGCGTGCACCATACAATGAAGAGAGGAAAAAGAGGTGGTTGCACGCGTTACATGCAGTAACTGCTACAGTTCTTTAAATAGGCAAATACTTAGCTTGCCCCTTAATTTTCTAGATTGAGCTTCTTCTTTCAAATTCTTGGGAATTACATATGTAGATCTTCTTATGGTAACTTCTTGGTCAGGATTTCTAATAGAGATTTCCTTTGAGTGGTTCTTCTGAACTCTGATTGATGGACCTTTGTTTGGTCTCAAATTCTCTGTATTAGCCTCAAAGTCTTGAACAGAATCAGATTCAGCTTGATCATCATCTGGTGTTGGGACAGGTGTGACTACATCTGTCTCTTCAGCTGAATCTATACTTGTCAAATCAGTATCATCAATTACGACATTGATTGATTCCATCATGGTTTTCGTTCTAGAATTGAAAACTCTATAGGCTCTGCTGTTGGTTGAATAACCTAGAAATATTCCCTCATCACTTTTGGGATCCAATTTCCTCCTAGGTTCTCTATCGGCCAAGATGTAACATTTTGATCTGAACACATGGAAATATTTTACAGTAGGCTTTCTGTTCTTCCATAGTTCACATAGTGTTGTTGCAGTACCTGTTCTTAATGTTACTCTATTATGGATGTAACATGCAGTATTCATAGCTTCAACCCAAAATTTATAAGGAAGGTTTTTGGCATGTAACATAACCCTAACAGATTCTTGTAAAGTTCTGTTCTTTCTCTCAACCACACCATTTTGTTGAGGTGTAATAGGTGAAGAGAATTCATGAGCTATTCCTTCAGCAGCACAAAACTCAGCAAATTTAGAGTTTTCAAACTCCTTTCCATGGTTACTTCTAATTCTTAAAATACCACAGTCGTTTTCTTTTTGAAATTGTAAGCAAAGATCTTTGAATTCATCAAAGGTTTCTGATTTTTGCCTAATGAAAATAACCCAAGTGTATCTAGAGAAATCATCAACAACAACAAAAGCATATTTCTTACCTCCAAGGCTTTCAACTTGCATAGGACCCATCAAGTCCATGTGTAGTAGCTCAAGAACTCTAGAAGTGGACAAGTGTTGCAGCTTTTGGTGCGACACTTTGGTTTGCTTGCCCATCTGACATTCGCCACAGATGTTGTCTTCCTGTATTTGTAAGTTTGGTAAGCCTCTGATAGCTTCCTTAGATATAGCTCTTTTCATACTCTTCAGGTTAAGATGTCCTAGTTTTTGGTGCCACAACTTAACCTCATCTTCTTTTGTTAAGAGACATGTAGATACATTAGCTTCTTCTAGAGGAACCCACAAGTAACAATTATCCTTCGATCTAACACCCTTCATCAGGATGTCACCTTCATCATTGCTAACAAGACATTCATTTTTTGTAAAGTTGACTTGCATGCCTTGATCACATAGTTGGCGTATACTAATTAGATTAGCAGTTAACCCTTTTACAATAAGAACATTTTCAAGTTTAGGTAGACCATTGTCAATCAGCCTTCCTATACCTTTAATTTCTCCTTTAGCTCCATCTCCGAATGTTACAAAACTTGTTGCATAGGATTTTATATCCATCAAATATTTTTCAACACCGGTCATGTGTCTAGAGCAACCACTATCAAAGTACCAATCTTCTTTTGATGAGACTCTAAGAGAGGTGTGAGCAACCAAGCTTTTCTCACAACTTTCAGCTGCACAACCCTTGGTGTTGGTTACATCAACCTTTTGTTTCCACTCCTTCTTTGCATTAGTTATGGATGGATCAAGTTTTTCATGAATAGTTTCATTTGGATACCCATATAACTTATAGCAGTAAGGTCTTATGTGCCCCTTTCTTCCACAGTGATGACATCTCCATGAACGATATTTGCTTTTATGCCTTGGTATAAATCTAGGATTCTGCCTTCTTTGACGATGTGGAGCCATATGTGGTAACACTTGTCTGTGTGTAGTATGATGTCCGGTGGACAAGTGCGGTGACATTTTTCCATACATTGTTGGAGAGGGTTGCTTACTTATCTCAGGCATATATTTTCCATCTTTGTTGTAATCCTTAATTCTATTAACGCTTTTATACTCATACCCAATGCCTGTTTTGGCTCTACTAGGGGTAGGTAGTTTTTCTAGGATTTCATCTAGGTCAGTTCCTTTAAATAACATAACAACATGCTTCTTTAGATTCTCAAGATGAGAGTTCAATTCAGTTACCTCTTCATTCAGCTTAGATATTTCTGCTAGTTGCTCAAGCTTATCTGTTTCCAGATTGGCGATGATTGCCTTCTGCTCCTCAATTGTTTTCAACCCTTCTTCACACTTAACACCAATCTCAGAGATTTTTGTTAGATTGACAATTCTTTCAGTTTGCAACTTTGAGATTGTCTCCTTTTGTTTTTCTGAGATTCTGCAGACTTCTTCACTCCTTAGACACAGCTCCTTGTATGATTCAGCAAGTTCATCAAAGGTCAGCTCTTCATCACATGATTCAGTGTCAGATGTGCATACACCTGTCAGTGCATGAATAGACTTTGCAGTATCAGTTTCTCCTTCAGAATCCTCATCTGACCATGAAACAGTTAACCCCTTTTACTGTTTCTTCAAGAAGGTTGCACATTCAGTTCTAATGTGTCCATACCCTTCACATTCATGGCATTGAACACCTTTATTTGGAGCTGATTTCTCATCTGTTACAGGTTTTCTGAAATTCCTGTAAGTGTTGCGACCAATGTCAGCTGCACTTGTCTTTGGACGTTTGTCCATTATTTTTAGCACCTTATTAAATTGTTTTCCTAGAAGAACCATTGCATCAGAGATGCTATTCTCAGACTCCGTGTCACTCTGTTGATCTTCTTCCTCAGCATTCGAGACAAAGGCAATGCTCTTGTTTTTCTTATGCATCTTTTCATTTGTAGCTACCTCATAGGTTTGTAGTGAACCAACTAGTTCATCTAGCTTCATATCTGTGATATCCTTTGCTTCTTCTATAGCTGTGACTTTCATGTCAAACTTCTTAGGTAAAGACCTAAGCATTTTTCTTACCAGCTTTTCTTCAGGTATCTTTTCACCCAAGGCATCAAATTGATTGTCAAAATCAAGTATGGTCATGTGAAAATCCTGAATGGTTTCATCATCATTCATTCTTAGATTCTCAAACTTAGTTGTTAGGAGTTGTAGCTTTGACAGCTTCACTTTAGAGGTACCTTCATGAACAGTCTCAAGAATTGTCCAAGCTTCCTTAGCAGAGACACACTTTTTGATGAGTCTGAATATGTGTTTGTCAACACCATTATATAGTGCATATAATGCTTTTGAGTTTGCAAGAGCAAGCTCATCCTCTTCTTTGGACCATTCTTCAGCAGATTTCAACTCAAGAGTTGGTTTACCATCTTTGTCCATCTTCACAGGTGGAGTCCACCCTCTCAGCACTGCCTTCCATGTCTTGCTATCAATTTGTTTTAGAAAGGCCATCATGCGGGACTTCCAATAGTCATAGTTTGAAGCACCAACCAGAAGAGGTGGTCTGGTAACAAACCCTCCTTCTTTGTCCATCCTTGCCAGAAAAAGTTTCCCTGGAGCTCACCCTAAAATTCAGAACAGGGTGCCTGCTCTGATGCCAATTGAAATTCCTGGCACACAGTGGACAGGTGTTGCTCAAGGTGTAGCAACACTTGTCTGTTGTAGACAGATGTTGTTACTGGTGCGCCAACACTTGTCTATAAACAGAGCAAATAACATAAAACAATACAAACAGTAAAGTAAATAACACACGAGAGTTGTTAACCCAGTTCAGCCTAAAGCCTACTCTGGGGGATACCAATCCAGGAATGAAGTCCACTATCAGCAGTATTACTTCGAAGCTAAACTCACCCGTTTACAACTTCTCACTTAATCACTACTCAATGACCCTTCTACCTAGGAACTCCTAGATATGAGACCCCGTCCCAATTCCCACCTTAGCAACACAGACAGCGCTGCTATTCAATTCAACAATCACAACAGGTGGAGACACACTCCTAAGAAACTAGGATTCACTCTTGCTTAAAAGCTTGCGAGTAAACCACACAACACAATAGAACAATCTCCGTACTTCAAAGCTTAGGAGAAGTTCACACTTACAACTCAATAAACACTCAGGTCCTAAGCTTGCATCAATGAGACACAAGAAAGGCTCACAATTAACACTCTAAAATCCCTAAAAACTCACGCTTTGTAAGACTCGATTTTAGATGCTTGAAACCGTATGCTTGCCTTCGTATTTATAGTAGTTGAATGACTTGGGCTTCAAGACAAAATTAGGGCTTCTAGAATTACGGCAGCTGTGATATATTTCTGAAAATAATAGTCATATTTTTGAAACCGCAAAAATATATTTTCCAAAAATATAATTCTTTTGGAAAATAAAACTAGGGTTTGGCTGCCTCATGAAACACATTAAACACGTGCGCCTTCCTCTGTAAGAAACCTTGAAATAATTCTTCAAACAGATCTTCAAAAGATTGAGTAGAAAATAATAACATCCAGCTGGCGCGCGCAGAACAGAGTCAGGTGTTGTTCCAAAGTGTAACAACATTTGTCACAACACACTTGTCTCAACACTTGGCTAAAATATGTTTTTGCAAAATGTAGCCAATATACAAAAACCCAACACACACGATCAAAGATCATCAGAGTTTGATGAAGCTAAGACCTTAAGAAGTTCTGAAGACTTCATCGTCTGAAGTTTACAACTTTTGAGTCTCACGATCTTCTGAGCGCTTACAAACTTCTGAAGTCCTTATCTTCTGATCATTAATCAGAGCTTAATTGAATCTAAGTCCTGCACACTTAAATTAAATTTTTAGTCCTTCCAATTGTTTATTAATACTTTGTTATCATCAAAACCTTAATAGATTTAGGGGCAAATATTTTTAAATCAATTTTGTTCCAACAATCTCCCCCTTTTTGATGATGACAAACATAAGTATTAATTGACAATTGTTGTTAAATTAACTTATCATGTTTCTCTTAGGTTTGTGAGGTTTGCAAGCTCCCCCTAAGATTGATACTCCTTAAAGCCTAAGCTTTAAGTTTTATCCATGATATTTTAATTTAGTATAAGATTAAGATAATTTGAAATAAAATAAATTTCATATCTTTCTTCAGAGTGAGAGGTTTGCAAGCTCTCCCCCTAAGTCTCATAAGGCTAAGTTAAAATTGCACTCTTAACTTATCCTTACTTATGAAATTTATTTCAGTTTCAATTTACTTAGTCTCCATATCGAAATACGTAAAACAACTTAAAAGTAACAGCTTTTAATTTAACGGATAAAAGCGAGAGCGTGGTTTCAGCTTTCAAACTTATCACTTATCAATTAATGCGTAACTACTCCCCCTTTTGTCATTATCAAAAAGTAAAAAAAAATTTAGATAACCAAGACAGTGAAAGAAGAAGAGTGGTTGTTACAAAGGTGAATTTATTTCAAAAACCAAAAAGAACCACGCGCTAAAAAGTTTATAAAAGGTGAACGAGTTAACATGCATTCTTCACATAAAAACAATAATAAACGAGTATATCAAGAAAGATCAAGAAGAATGAGAAGATTTAGTTCACGTATTGCAGAGTTTCGGAGAAAGAAGGAAGAAGAAAAACGCGAAAAAGATGAGAAAGATAAAGAAGACGACAAGAAACCACAAGATGCTGAGATTATAATCATTTCATCAGATTCTGAAGCTGAAGAAAATGAAGATGATGCTGACTATGTTGAGTTCTTGGCTGGCTATGTTCCAGAAGAAGAACAAGAAGAAGAAGAAGAAGAGCAGAACCCAGATTCCATAGAAATTTCATCAGAGGATGCTGAGGAGAAATCTGAGATTTCTTCTGAGTATTATCCATCTGACTAGGATTAGGTTGTCTTTTTCTTTTTACCAATGTACTCAACATTGTTAGATCATTAATAAAAATTTTCTTTTAAATTCATCTTGTGTTCTTATGTTCTTGTTTATCAAAGAAAATTAGCACAAAAAAAATAACAAACCACATAACTAAGTTAAAATCCAAAATAAAATTGTTCAGACAATATAAAAATAAAGTAAAGAAAATATGAATATCAAGTTCAGAAGATAAATATCATGAAAGACATAAAGTGCAAAGAGTCCTAAGGTTTCTTGAGAAAGGCTAAGAGCTGGTCAAATTTGTCATTCAGAGATCCCACGTTGGAAACTAGACCATCCACTTTAGATTCCAAATTGAGGTGAGCTGTCCTTTGCCTTTCCAAACCTTCTTGTTGTTCCCTCAGAGCTTCTTGAAAAATCTGCAGCTGATCTACAACCACAGGTGCTTGATCTTCAACCAAAGGTGCCTTGCCTTTATCAGAGGAGGGTTCGCCTTCCTTTGGATAATCAATCATCAGAATATCAGCATTTGGAGCATCTTCTTGGTTCATCTCAGAGATTTCTTCAGCAAGTCTTGCAGCAGCTTCAGCCAGACGTTCATTCTCAATCCTTTGATCTTCAAGGCTCTTGAAAAGCTTAGAATCCACCCAGCATTCCTTAAAAACAGACATATGCCTTGCAGTAGCAGCAATAGCAGCAAGCTTAGCACGCTCATGCTCTTCATGGTTAAACCCAGTCAGTCGTTTCAAACTAGCTCTTGCTAAGCTGTCCTTCAGCAGATGTACCAAATCCAAATCTCGTTGACCAATCACAGTCTTGATTTCATCACCCATTGCATCCAGAGCATTGCAGATTTTAGCCTTAATAAATGACACCTCCAAATCCACATCAGAGGGACACGCCAAAAACCTGTCCTGAATATGGGATAACCTAAGTAAATAATCATACAGCTGATTGGAAAGGTTACCAAAAGAGTCAGAGGATGAGGGTGAGAGATTGGGAGTGGTAGAGAGTTTTGTTGGTTCATTAACAGGGTTGTCAATGATGACAACTTCTGCTTCTGAAGGGGTAGGAGCACAAGTATGAATGCGTGGATTAGGATTAGGCTCAGGAGTTGATTCAGAGGAAGAGATGTCAGATGTTGATTCAGGATATATGTGTTCAGGTGATGGTTCAGGAGATTTGAGTTCAGTTGTGGGTTTAGGAGATTTGTGTTCAGAGATTGGTTCAGGAGATTTACGTGGAGAAGGTTGTTTGGTGGGAGAACCCACCTTGTGTGCCCCACAAGTTCCCCGAAAGAGATTAGTCATCGCTAACAGCGGTAAAAACTTCGTACCAATATCATGGTAATAAAAAGAGTAATCGTCATTTAAATTGTAAATAACATTAATAACCTACAAAATAATCATTTTTTTTTGACAAAAAATAATGATCATTGTTGTTATTAACATACAAAATATTCATATTCTCATTATAGTTTACACATGTTCTGTTTGTTACCATGGGTCCGTTTAGATTGTTTATTTTTTAGCTAATGCAAAAAAAGTTTATCCAAATAAATAAGTTTTTGCATATAAATTATTTTTTTATAAGTTCAAATTGTCTACCCTCACGGCCAGGCCTGATTGCCATGCCTACTAATGATCCGTACCTTAATTTTTTTTAAATTAAAGTTCCATTACATGACATAGATGATATCAAAATTGATGATAGAGTACCATATATCAATTTAATACCATCAATTTAAATTAAAAAATAAATATAATATGAACCACTTGTTAATAATGTATGATACGCAAAATGATATCACCATTTGAGCAAAATATGCATGGGTTGCATAAATATTACATAACATTGTAGAGATCACTTATTAGTATAATATGATACTCAAAGTGGTATCACCATTAAAGATGTTCTAAGTTACTGAGATAAATTTATGATACAAATATGACAATTATTATAGAACAGAAGGAGCGAATACCTTTCATTTATTCATCATGAATTTTAAAAAGAATATAAGTAATCAAGTTTAGTGAACATGGCAAACTGAAGTTTTGAATAACTTTACTAGCTCAATATTTCAAAAAAAAAAGTGAATGTTGATCCTAACGTTTGAAATGTGCAAAATAAGTTTTTTTTTTTTTTTAAAGCTCAATATCCGAACTAAAAACCGACTAACCATTTTAACTTTTGATGAGTTTCATTTATAATTTATAAAAAAGATCAATGCAAAAAACAGTAGTTAGCAGAGACACCCATAATCTACGAATTAGCTATCTAGTCGGTCGATTAACTACAAAAAGTTTAGTTTGTACTTTTTAAAATACTAAGGAGCAGAATATGTTAGAATTAGCACTCATTAACTTTGCATTTTTCTGAAGATCAAATACAACATAATACACATAACTCGGTTCTGGAATATTTTTATTTTTGGTACAAAAGAGTGCCGAAGCCCAAACCCGGTTTCAGACTATTAAATCACATATTTGCTTAAAGATGTATATATACATGCAACAAACTTTTGAAAATTGCTTTTTTTTCCCCATTGTTTCCTCCAAGGCCTCCTAAAGTGACCATTTTGACCCTATAAATGCGTTTGGACTCTAGAATCCGAAATTTGTTTGTTATGGTCCATACAATCCGAAATCAGTTTTGATACACCTAAAAATATGCTATTTATTTAGTTAATTTACTATTATATTTTATATGTTTTTATTTCGATTCCGAAGTTTTATTATATAAATAGTTACTTATTTCTCGTATTTTAAATAAACAGATAAAAAGTGTACGAGTTGAAGAAAGGAGCGAAAACAAACTAAAAAGGAGCAAAAATAGACAAAAAGTGCCACACACGTGCAGCACAAGGCCACACGCATGCAGCCCAACACTTCATTCCTCCACAAAGCCATGGCGTCCATCATAAGGGACATGGCGTGCGTCACCAAGGCTAAATGCCTTTCTACCAACTTGCTGAGAAAGAAAGAATGTCCATCCATTTATGATCACACCATATGCTGCTCACCAAACAAATGCATGTGGCGTTTTCAGCATGCATAAATTTCAAATCTCGCCACATTTGTTTAGTCCCACATCGGCCAAAACAAATTCTGCACCACTTGTATTACCCTATAAATATGTGTCCTTTCTTACACTTTAAACACAAAACCAACTGGTAACAGTTGAGGAAGAGAATTGAGACTAAGATTTAATTCTTGATTTCTTCTCTTAGTTTAATATTTTTATTTCCTACCGTTATGCTGTCGAAATCTGTACTCGAGATTACTTTTTAATTCAGGTTCTTATTTTATTTTATGGTCTTATTTATTTCTTGTCTTTATTTTATTGCTTTTATTTTATGCTTTTAATTTCTGCTTTTATTTTTATGTCTATTTATTTATTTGCTTATTTTATTTTTATGTCTTTATTTTTAGTTATGTCTAGCTAAATTTAGCGTTGCCAGGATGTGTAGTTAGTAGCTAATAGGGGTTCGGTAGTTAATTCGCGCTTAATAGTTTTCAACCACCAGTTTTAAATAAATACGTTATCAAATAATTCGTCACGAGAGTGAGGATTATTTTAAAGGCAATAAACCAACATTGACGAGAGTTGAGGTTTAGGGTCGGATAGTTAAAACTGACCGTTAGTTCTAAAGTCCGCGAGAGCTATTTAGGATTAATGAGTTTTATATTGATTTTCAAAGGTACTTATATAGGTAAGTGAGTGTGTGAGAGCTGAGCATTTATTTTATCTAAGTATAACGCTAGTCAAGATTTGCGAGAGCTGAGGTTAGTGTTTTTAAATCAAATATAATTCTTGAAAACTGGCAACGGTTTTATTTTCTTAAGCAGTTTTTAATTAAGCGTTGATTATAATTCGTCACGAGAGTGAGAATTAATTAAAGTAAAAATCAATAGAGCGAGAGCGTGAGATTTCTACTAGATAGTAAAAACTGAACATTAAATCTAATTCGCAACGAGAGTTGGGATTAGAGTTAATTAAATTATATTGTTTTTCAAAGAGTATTTTATTAGCGGGTGTGAGGACGAGAGTTAAGCACCACCTTTATAATTTATAATACTATCTGAATTGTATTTTTAAAACAATATAGTTTCGAAAATTTAATTGTTTACACCACTAAAATCTAGAAGTAATGCAACTACTTTGTAAAGTATTTTATTAATTTCATGATGAGAGTTGTGAGAGCTGGAAGTGAGAACGGCTTTCGCCTGGAGCATCGATTTTATTAAAATACGACAATTAGATGTGGTAGTAATTTTGTCTAGCGCGAACTAAGTATTGAACCCTCTGAAGCAACTAATAGCACGTCCTAGCAATATTTTATTTACATATAAAAAAAATCTAAAAAATATTTATTTTTCTTATTTTAATTATTCAAAACCCTTTTAATCATTAGCCTTAGATTTACAAAGCAACACTAGAATACGGTAGGTCGATTATTGGTCCTTTGGGTTCGATATCTTTTAAAACTACACGACACGACTGTATACTTGCGGTCATTGTCGCGTCACACGACCAAGTTTTTGGCGCCGTTGCCGGGGACCAATTTAGTCGATATCGTAACTCCAGTGTTACACCGTAGAGACTAAGGCAATTTTATTTTATTTTTATTTTACCCCGATTAGTTCGTTTGTTGCATGCCAAGCACTCGCTCTAGAGGCGAAAGATTGGTGCAACTAGTTAGCGAACCCGAACGTCTTTTAAGACGTAAAAATTTAGAAAATCAATTAGAGATTCCTCTTCCTGATATAGTTAACGAACCAGATATGGCTGAAGGACCGCAAAACCGTCCACTTAAGTCATACGCTATTCCTTCGCAAGCTGAACCTCACAATAGCATCGCTGCCCCCGCTATTGAAGCAAATAACTTTGAGCTTAAACCTTCATTGTTGTCGGCCGTACAACAAAACCAATTCTCCGGAAACCCCACGGACGACCCTAATTTACATTTGTCCATATTCTTGCAATACGCGGATACCGTGAAGGCAAATGGTGTCAGTCCCGAAGCTATAAGACTTCGTTTATTCCCATTCTCATTAAGGGATAAAGCTAGAGCCTGGCTCCAGTCCCTACCATCCAACTCAGTCGCAACATGGGATGAGTTGAAGAAAGTCTTTTTAGCAAGATATTTCCCGCCTAGCAAAACTGCTATGCTAAGAGCCCAAATCAATGGATTTAGACAAAGAGACAACGAATCTCTCTTCGAAGCATGGGAAAGATATAAAGAAATGATTAGGATATGTCCTCATCATGGGCTCGAAAATTGGCTAATTATCCACACCTTTTACAATGGTCTCTTGTATAATACAAGAATGACAATAGACGCCGCAGCTGGTGGCGCACTTATGGATAAACCATACAACCAAGCCTATCAGCTTATCGAGAGCATGGCTCAGAACCATTATCAGTGGGGAAACGAGAGAACAACAGTAGAGAAACCTCAAACGAAAGGTGGAATGTACGAAATCAGTAACATGGACCACATCAACGCCAAGTTAGATGCCTTAACTCAAAAGATAGAGAGTCTAACCAACGCACCCAAAGCCACCGTGGCTGCAACAATACAAAATTGTGAGTTGTGCGGAGCTCAGGGTCATACAATCGCTGAATGTCGACTTCTAACCGAAGCTCCCAACGACCAAGTGAATTACACTCAAGGGAACTCTTACAACCAAAACCAAAGAAATCACCCGTACCTTTCGTACAATAGCAACAACGCTTTATATGCACCTGGCCAAGCACCTACTCCTTCGCCACCAGGATTCCAAAAACCTGCTCAAAATGCTCCTATGAAGTCAAACCTTGAATTGATGATGGAGAACTTCATAGCCATACAAACTCAAACTAACAAGGAAGTCCTAAATCAAAACATACACACTAATGAGCAAATTAAGCAATTAACAAGCAGGCTAGATGTCTTAACCACTCACAATAAGATGTTAGAAACACAAATCGCACAAGTGGCACAACAACAAGCATCTACCTCTGCTCCTGCAGGCATATTTCCTGGCCAGCCTCAGCCAAACCCTAGGGGACATGTGAATGCTGTTATATTACAAAGTGGGACACAATACGATGGACCGGCTGATCCTAGAACTAAAAATCCTGCCATGCAACCCAATTCTGATAAGACAACCGAGAAGGAGAGTGAACCAAAAGAAAAGGAGGATAGTGGAGAGGAAACCCAAGAGAAAGAGAAACCTTACGTTCCTCCCCCACCATATAAACCACCCATCCCGTATCCTCAAAGATTAGTACAATCCAAAAACGTAGGGCAGTTTAAGAAATTTGTAGAGCTTCTACAAAAACTAAACATCACAATACCTTTTACGGAAGCTATCACACGAATGCCCTCGTACGCTAAATTTCTTAAAGATATCTTAACTAATAAGAAAAAGATCGAGGAAGAAGAAACCGTTATGCTTACTGCCGAGTGTAGCTCCATACTTCAAAATAATATGCCTCCTAAGCTAAAAGACCCAGAAAGTTTTTCCATACCCTGTGTAATTGGAAACTATGTAATAGATAGGGCCCTATGCGATTTAGGAGCCAGTATCAGCTTAATGCCTATGTCCATATGCGAAAAACTTAATTTAGGAGAATTGAGACCAACTAAAATGTCAATACAATTCGCTGACCGTTCTGTCAAATACCCCTTAGGTATACTAGAAAACGTGCCAGTACGTGTAGGTCAATTCTATATCCCTACCGATTTTATAGTCATGGACATAAGGGAAGATTCCAATACACCTATCATTTTAGGAAGGCCATTCTTAGCAACTGCCGGAGCCGTAATAGATGTAAAGGAAGGAAAGCTGACGTTTGTAGTAGGTGAAGAAAAAGTCGAATTTATTTTAACGCAACTCATGAAAGCACCAGCTATAGACGATAGTTGTTACATGGTAGACGTCATCCAAGAATGTAGAAAAGAGAGTGAGAAGGATCAAACTAAACATTCTGAAATTTTAAAAACTTCCACCCCTCCAACTCATAAAAATGGTGATGACGACCTAGCTAAATGTTTAGAGATTACACAAGTTCCTAAACCTAGCCATGTTAAACCAACTTTAAAACTAAAAACTCCATCAAGACTCCAAAAAGGAACCCCTGTGGCTCCGAATAAATTAAAAGGTCCCGTTTCTAAGAAAATACCTCCCGACATATTAAAAGACCACCCAGAAAATAACATCGCTCAAAATAAAATACCCCCGGGTGTCTCTAAGAAAAAGAAAGAAAAAAAGAAGAGAAGACCTATGAAATGGTCTGACATTTTCAAATGGAGACCCAAGAATATTGAGCATAATTTAAAAGATGTGAGTCTAGAGGAGGAACCATGTTGACCTATAGGGCTAAAAAGTCGAGCTAACCGACGTTAAACAAAGCGCTGCATGGGAGGCAACCCATGAGTTTTCTTTAATTCTTGTTTAATTTTTGCTTTCTTTTATTTTTGATTTTTTTTTATGACTATCTCTGATGATCCTGTGACTAATAGCGCTCCCACGCACATTTCTCCAAATGTTGCCGCTGGTGGGGGCGCAAGCATTGTTCCACCTGCACACACTACACATTTTTCTAACACTTTTGCAGGTAGTTCCTCCTCATCAAGGCAAAGCTCCATCGATGATGTACTCCATGAGATACGCGCCCAAAACGCACTAAATCAAGAGCGCGATGGATTATTCTATGCCATGCATCAACAACAAGAGGAGATGATGGAACGAATGAAATTCATGCAAGCCCAGCAAGACGAAATTCTTCAAAACCAACATGAGATGCAGGGCTATTATCATAGGTGGGAGAGCTCCGAAGAGCACCGTCAACAACAGCTCGACAATGTCATACAAGAGCTAGGCGGTTTGAGGCTTCAGTTCAACAATTTCCAAAATTATCAACATCCTCCCTCATGATCTCTCCACCAGGTTTTGTGCTCCAAAGCTACACTTGAGTCTCAACAGTGAGGACACAGTTGGATTTAAGTTTAGGGGAGTATTCTACCATCCTTACTTTATTTCTCAGTTATTTTATTTTTAGTACAATTTCCCTTTTCGCAAATAAAATAAAAGCACTATTTTTGGGTAAATTTTAAATTTTTCCTTTTCTTGAGCCAAATTAAAATTTTTTTCCAAAGACTTTGGATAATAGCTCACTTAGAAAGTATATAGGTTAAGAAAAGACGAGAGGCTAAGTTAAGGAAATTAGGGAATTTTACAACAAAATCGGTATTTTTCCAACACCCAGAAGTCTCCCTAGTATAGATATCAATTTGAATAACCATTGTGCCAAAATCTCTTGATTTAAATTTGTGGAATCCTTTAGTAGTTTATCTATCCAGTCGGACACCATTTATAAAGTCACACATTAAGTAAGTTTGTCGATGAATATAAGCGAATCATCTAAGCAAATTTTTAAGGTCATACTGTGGTAATACGGTTAAACCTTAAAGAAAAAATATATAAGGTCATACTGTGGTAATACGGTTAAACCTTAGAAAAAAAAATATATTTATATGATTGCTAATACAAAAATTTGTATCATCAAGCTATTTGCAAGTTGAAAAAGATGAACAAAGACGCTAACCGGCTTTCTTACCATGTGTGTGACATAGATAAAGGGTCTTAATGTGACTGTCTAGAATGAAAAAGGATGAAACAAAGGAGAAGATCTAGATTTTAGTACAATGGCATGATCCAAATTCGGTATGTATAAGTGGGAGAACTTTGTGTGTCGTTGAAATACCCTTCTTGATTGTGTAAAGAACCTAACTAATTAATCTTAGCCGATTTGAATTTCTGACCACGTATGAGTACTTGTGATGTTATTTTTCTCTATGTCTGTGTGTGTGAGTTGCTTCGCATTTCAAATGTTTTCTATATGCAAGCTAAATTGCTTGAGGACAAGCAATGGTTCAAGTTTAGGGGAGTTTGATACACCTAAAAATATGCTATTTATTTAGTTAATTTACTATTATATTTTATATGTTTTTATTTCGATTCCGAAGTTTTATTATATAAATAGTTACTTATTTCTCGTATTTTAAATAAACAGATAAAAAGTGTACGAGTTGAAGAAAGGAGCAAAAACGAACTAAAAAGGAGCAAAAATAGACAAAAAGTGCCACACACGTGCAGCACAAGGCCACACGCATGCAGCCCAACACTTCATTCCTCCACAAAGCCATGGCGTCCATCATAAGGGACATGGCGTGCGTCACCAAGGCTAAATGCCTTTCTACCAACTTGCTGAGAAAGAAAGAATGTCCATCCATTTATGATCACACCATATGCTGCTCACCAAACAAATGCATGTGGCGTTTTCAGCATGCATAAATTTCAAATCTCGCCACATTTGTTTAGTCCCACATCGGCCAAAACAAATTCTGCACCACTTGTATTACCCTCTAAATATGTGTCCTTTCTTACACTTTAAACACAAAACCAACTGGTAACAGTTGAGGAAGAGAATTGAGACTAAGATTTAATTCTTGATTTCTTCTCTTAGTTTAATATTTTTATTTCCTACCGTTATGCTGTCGGAATCTGTACTCGAGATTACTTTTTAATTCAGGTTCTTATTTTATTTTATGGTCTTATTTATTTCTTGTCTTTATTTTATTGCTTTTATTTTATGCTTTTAATTTCTGCTTTTATTTTTATGTCTATTTATTTATTTGCTTATTTTATTTTTATGTCTTTATTTTTAGTTATGTCTAGCTAAATTTAGCGTTGCCAGGATGTGTAGTTAGTAGCTAATAGGGGTTCGGTAGTTAATTTGCGCTTAATAGTTTTCAACCATCAGTTTTAAATAAATACGTTATCAAATAATTCGTCACGAGAGTGAGGATTATTTTAAAGGCAATAAACCAACATTGACGAGAGTTGAGGTTTAGGGTCGGATAGTTAAAACTGACCGTTAGTTCTAAAGTCCGCGAGAGCTATTTAGGATTAATGAGTTTTATATTGATTTTCAAAGGTACTTATATAGGTAAGTGAGTGTGTGAGAGCTGAGCATTTATTTTATCTAAGTATAACGCTAGTCAAGATTTGCGAGAGCTGAGATTAGTGTTTTTAAATCAAATATAATTCTTGAAAACTGGCAACGGTTTTATTTTCTTAAGCAGTTTTTAATTAAGCGTTGATTATAATTCGTCACGAGAGTGAGAATTAATTAAAGTAAAAATCAATAGAGCGAGAGCGTGAGATTTCTACTAGATAGTAAAAACTGAACATTAAATCTAATTCGCAACGAGAGTTGGGATTAGAGTTAATTAAATTATATTGTTTTTCAAAGAGTATTTTATTAGCGGGTGTGAGGACGAGAGTTAAGCACCACCTTTATAATTTATAATACTATCTGAATTGTATTTTTAAAACAATATAGTTTCGAAAATTTAATTGTTTACACCACTAAAATCTAGAAGTAATGCAACTACTTTGTAAAGTATTTTATTAATTTCATGATGAGAGTTGTGAGAGCTGGAAGTGAGAACGGCTTTCGCCTGGAGCATCGATTTTATTAAAATACGACAATTAGATGTGGTAGTAATTTTGTCTAGCGCGAACTAAGTATTGAACCCTCTGAAGCAACTAATAGCACGTCCTAGCAATATTTTATTTACATATAAAAAAAATCTAAAAAATATTTATTTTTCTTATTTTAATTATTCAAAACCCTTTTAATCATTAGCCTTAGATTTACAAAGCAACACTAGAATACGGTAGGTCGATTATTGGTCCTTTGGGTTCGATATCTTTTAAAACTACACGACACGACTGTATACTTGCGGTCATTGTCGCGTCACACGATCAAGTTTAAACAAGCAATTAGCTAGTTATGCCTGCCTTGTACGTGATGTTTTGCCCAGGAAAACCTGGGTTTGGACTGTACAATCCGAACGTCCTTATTTTTAACGGTTTTGGAGTATGGAAGCCGAAACTTGTTTGATATGGACCATACAATCCGAAACCAGTTTAAACAAGCCATTGGCTAGCTATGCCTGACTTGTACATCGTTGATGATTTGCCCAGGAAAACTTGATTTTGGACTGTACAATCCGAAATGCTTTGATTTTTAAAATTTTGCATCATTTCGGATTCTACCAACCGGAAACGCTCATATTCGGTGTGTAGGATCCGAATAGAGTCTATATAGCCTATATTTCAGAAGTTGCACTTTCATAACCACTTGGACACTCAATTGGGAGCTTTGGAGCTAGGGCAATTTTTTTGGCGTATCAGGGACTTGAAAGCAACGTTTATTCACTCAAAGAGGGGCGCAATACTCAATCAAAGTCATACAAGAGGTAATAAGCACTTTAAACCGTTAATTTTTTCAATTTTCATGGTTTTATGATCGCAGTTGCGTTTGGCTCATACAATCCGAACCCATTTCGGATCCCACATGCCAAACTGGACAACTTTTTAAAATTTTGAAATTTATTGTGATAGGTAGGGTTTGTGATGGCCGAACCTCCGTTTGAAATGAAACCAAACATCGATGAACCCGACATTGCACAACCTAATGTAGTTGAACCCACAAATATTTTGGTTAACACTGTCAATTATTTTTCTAAGTGTGAAAAGTATAAGGTCCAAGATGAGATGATCGAATGGTGCAAAAAAGAGGCTATAAAAGTTGGATTTATACTATGGTGATTGTGAAATCAGATATGGGGCATATCCTTGCAACGGCCTACAACCGCGTTGTAATTTTATTAACTAAACACAAGATTGGTTATTGTGAAACCTATTTTCCACTGCGTGGTCGTCCACCGTTGGATCCATTTGCACGCATTATGTGTGTTGGTATGGTTCCAAACCATTTTGTGTATGTTAAATTGAAGGTTGGGTGTCCACTGCCTCTAACTTGTAAGGAATGGAAAAATCATAGGGCGCCAGAGGCTGAGACTTGGGAGGATACATTTATGGATCGGATGGTTGAGTTTGACAAACTCATGAAGAATGAAAAAGGTAACATGAAGATGGAAACAAATGAAGATGATCCTGTA
This sequence comes from Trifolium pratense, assembly GCF_020283565.1. Lineage (NCBI taxonomy): Eukaryota > Viridiplantae > Streptophyta > Magnoliopsida > Fabales > Fabaceae > Trifolium > Trifolium pratense. Next base: position 47,710,268 of record NC_060062.1, on the reverse strand, counting down.
GTTGTGAGAGACAAATGAAGATGAAGCCAAATGAAGACGAACTCATTTTGCTTGAATTGTTTTTAAGTTTGAAGTTGTAATTTACGTTTTAGAGTTTGAAGTTGTGATTTATTTGATTATGTTTGAAGTTATCGTATGTAATGACAATGGTTATTTTTCACTTTTAATTTAGTGCAAAAGAGCAAATTCCGAACATGCATAATGTTGGCCTGCAAAACTATAAAAAAATTTATGCAGAAAACTTGATTTTGGACTGTACACTCCAAAGCTGTAATTTTAGTGACCATTTCGGTTCGCAGGATCCAAACCTGTGATTTTCATGACCATTTCGGTTCACAGGATCCAAACTTGTGATTTTCGTGACCATTTCGGTTCGCAGAATCCGAACATAATTGGTTTTGGATTGTAGACTCCAAACCAACGTATAAGCACAATTTTCGCCCCCCCCCCCCCCCCCCCCCCCCCCCCCCCCCCCCCCCCCCCAAAAAAAACGTGTTCCATCTATAATTGGCTTGTTTCGGATCCCACGAACCACACATAATATATTTCGGATCCTAGGATCCATAGCTTCATAAACCCCCCAAATTCAAGGTTATTTTGGGATTTTTGGGGGGTTTAAAAGGAACATGGGGAGCGAAAAAAAACAATTTTCCAAACTTTTTAACACATTATTACTAGTTAAAATTTATTTGAGTCACACAAAATTGTGTAGATCTCATACAAATTTTGTATTAGAGAAAGTAAACTCAGCATTATTCTATTCCTATAATTCAAACACATAAACCTAAAACCACTTCATGACTTCATGTGTATTTAGTAGATATCTGATTGAGAGAATCATATAGTTGTTGTGGCTTGCAAAGCATAGCCATATGATCTGCGCCTTTGATCTCAAGTACATCATTAATTCCAGCATTTTGGATCATCCAGTGTTGAAATTTCAATGGAATTCCAAGGTCATCTTTGCAAACAACAAAAGCACGTGGAACTGAGCCATAACCCTGTTTGGAGAATAAGTTCTTTTGCTGAATCAAGTCTTCAATAAAGAGGGACCCTGGCCTCAATAAAGTCTTGGCCAATTCAAGATCCTGCCAAATCCAATTTTTTTTGTTTTTTATATCAGTATCATCATTTTATTTTGGTAAAATTATTTTCTACTTTTAATTTTAGGTAACAATTTAATATTTTAATCCAGGTCATCCTACCTATTCACCTTAAGAGTAGATAGAGCTACTTGACCGAAAAAGAAAAAAAAAAGTATCATGTAGTTACCTCAGTGGAGGATTGTTGATAGAGCTTATTGGACAAGAATTTGGGACCAAACAACAAAGATTTTTTGCTTCCACTCTGGAAATTTTCAGTGTCCAACCATTCAGCCGCGGGGATACTCTCAATAAACTGTTGAAGTTTATAAAAAATAAATATGATTAATGGTAAAGATAATTATTGTCAAGAGTTTCTCAATAGAAATGATCTGAAAATATATTTATAGGTGAAGAATTGTTTTATCTTATAAATCAATTTTATAAAATTCAAATAAGTCCAATTCAAAGTTCTAGGACTCGATCAATTTCATATTTCTTGACATTTAAGATTGAGGCACAAAGTAAAAGAAGTTATATGTATTCAGACTAAAACATTAATTATTGATACTTAAAAATAGAGTATACTAATACTCCCTCCTTCTCATTTTATAACATTTTCTTTGATTAAAAGCATTATTTATATGTCTTGTTTTGACCGTATTTTATAAAAAAGTATATAAATGTAAATATTATCATATAAGATATTGTTTGATTTGTTTCGATGTATATTTTTAAAATATCAAATTTCTATAATTTGTACTAATAGAGAATTAACGATATTCGTAATAAAAAATATGTATTGGCATACGTGGAGCGATCAAAAGAGTTCTTATATTTTTACCAATTTCGACTTGACCTCTCTTTATGCACGGTTCTCGAAACGTACAAAAAGTATTAAAAAAAAAAATAAAAATGGTATGAATACATAGGTTGTCGTATTTTTATTTGAAAATTGATTGTTCAAATAACATTTTACATAAAATCGCGGGGAGTATTTCACAATAAGTTCCTCAGTAAAATTTGCAATTCTCTCTAAACTTAGATATTCTCTTAATCTAAGAAGTGGAGAAGGAACATATAGAAATTAAATTATATTATATTTGTAAGGTTTTTTAATGAAACTTAAGAAAAATTGTCAAGGCTTAGAAAACAAACCTTTTCCAATACATGAGATGCATTGTGATCAATATCAGGAGCAACAGCTGTTAAGAAAACACCAACTGCTACCTTTTCTGGAAACTGTTCCATTGCAAGAGCTATGTTAAGTCCTCCAAGGCTATGACCAACAAGAATCACCTTTTCATTTGGTGGAATTGTGGCCATTAGCTGCAACAAAGGTTCAGAGTATTCTGAAATTGTATTAACATCTTCAATTTTCTTCAAGTTAGTTCCAGAAGCTGCAAGATCAAGTACTGTGACAAGGTGACCAGCAGATTCTAACCGCGGCTTGACCTTGTACCAACACCAAGCACCATGGCATACACCATGTACAAGAACATAATGTTTCCTATCTATTAGTTTTTCAGTACTCATAATGTTTGTTGTTGTTGTGGTGGTTAGTTGCTGTATTGTTTCTTAATATTGCTTCTCCATCATTACTCTCTATATATAGACATTTATAAAAGCAAGGAAAGTCAAAAAAGATCGGTTGATCTTGGCTAATTGTAGACTATTTGCGTTGGTGTGTCAAATTTGAGTTAAAGTCTTTTGGGCAGTTAGGGACGAGGTGTTGTGGGAAGTGTGAAGTGAATTAAGTTTTACATTGCTTAGAAAAGTGGAGGTTGAACACTTTATTAGTGAGATGATTCATAAACCTAACACCTTAAGGTTTTGGGTTAAGATGTGGTGCCCAACTCATTTGTAGGATTGTTCTGAGCCCAATGTGAATGATCCCCTGGCTGTCCCCTCGTGAACCAACCGTGGTATCAGAGCCGATGGTGTTTTTATTCTTAAGAAGTTCCAAATCGGTTGTGGGATGACCTGAATATGTATTTATAAGTGTGGGCAACCAATGTGATACTTTTTAGCACACCCCCTCGCGCCCAACACTGTTGGGCTTGGGGCGCGGATATAAATGGTGGATGGCTCGATCAGAACTTGATAACAGACGGCCTAACGGATTGTGGATGAGACTCTGATACCATCTTAGAATTAAGTATTGGGCCTAACTCAACCTTACAAAATCAGCTTGTAAGGTGATGATTACCCTCACAAAGGTGGTCAGGCAGTGTGTCTTGTTGAGTGCGCAGTGGCAACAACGGTGAAAGTAGCATGTGCAACAACAAAATGTTTCTTATCTATAAAACTTTCCGTGCTCGTGATGGTTTATGTGTCCGTTATTTTTGATGCTGCATTCTTGCTTCCCCACTACTATATTTGTACCGTAGATAATGAAAGCAGAAAATTAGAGATTGGTTTATTTTCTTGGCTATAACACCTAATTCAAGATCTAACACCTAATTCATACACTTTTTATCCCACATTTTATACTTCTCTCATGTAACAAAAAAAAAATCCCACACTTTATTACTTGTTAGTTGAAATTCATGAATCACATCAAATTGTATAAATCTCATAAATTTGGTACTAAATAATGTTGTTAAGAACAACTTTTTAGTTGTTCATAAATTGGAAGAGATAAAGAGACTAACAAACTAAACTAATTAAGCTAACAAATTAACTTCTTTTATTCATCTTACTTGATCATTACATTCACCCATGCCTTTATTTATAGCATTGGTTAAGCATAACAAACTAACCAATGACTTATCTAATTGAACTCTTATAGATCCTAAAAAGCATGATTAATCACCTAAAATTATTTAATGCATCTTAAGCTATTTTATTCTCTAGCATGGAGTATATTCATTCATTACAAATGTATTGCTAGCATTATATTCCCTATCATTTGAACACCAAAGCTAAAGCGCTCACTTCATGACTTCATGTGTATTAATTAGGGTTATGCTAACTAGTGTTTCCGGAGTACTCATTAAGGATACTAAAAAAGATAATTAATAACTATATTACTATATTAGGTTTTTTAACTGGTGTCCTAGATACATTGGTTAGCTATGTGATTGAGTGAATCACATAGTTGTTGTGGCTTGCAAAGCATAGCCATATGATCTGCGCCTTTGATCTCAAGTACATCATTAATCCCAGCATTTTGGATCATCCAATGTTGAAATTTCAATGGAATTGCAATGTCATCATCGCAAACAATAAAACCATGTGGAACTGACCCATAACCCTGTTTGGTGAATAAGTTCTTTTGCTGAATCAAGTCTTCCATAAAGAGGGACCCTGGCCTCAATAAAGTCTTGGCCAACTCAAGATCCTGCCAAATCCCAATAATTGTACAAAACGAAGTACAAAATGAGCAGAAACCGATAAAAGAGGAGCTACAATTATTTTAGTTTTACTATTGCAAAACTTCAATTATTGATTAACTTCAAGTGAAATTAAACGTGACATATTGCAAATGCATTATTTTAAGAGTAAATTTTAGTAACGTGTAGTTACCTCAATGGAGGACTGTTGATAGAGCTTGTTGGACAAAAATTTGGGGCCAAAGAACATTGATGTTTTGTTTCCACTCTGGAAAAATTCAGTGTCCACCCATTCAGCCGCCGGGGTACTCTCAATATACTGTAAAAGATTATAAAAAAGTTAAATAATTATTAATGGTGAAGATAATGGTTATTAAGAGTTTGACATTGGATTCTCAACAAGACTTGATGGTGAGGATAATAGCTTTTGAATGGTTCTGGGCTATTTTAGATTCTCAACAAGACTTGATAAGAGACAGATCCCATTTTGCCTCTATTGTGCCGGGTCAATCTATCTGAATCACTCCTTGATTTTGGACTATTTAGAATGAAGCGTTGGGTTTCAAGTGTGAGTGTTTAAGTCACACATCGACTATGTGTGAAAAGAATGTTGGATTTACAAGAGAGGTGACCCATTAACCTAACACCTTAAGGTTTTGGGTTGGGATGTGGCATCTCCCTCTCTTGTGTGGTCCTGGAGCATTGCCCCATTGTTTCTCCCGAGCTCCCCCGGACTCCCCAACAGTGGTATTAGAGCCTAAGTTCGGCTTGGTGGGGGAGCAGGAGGGGATCCGGGTTTGGATCAACTATAGTATGTGAGGGAATTCACACTTGGGGGAGAATGTTGGGTTTCAAGTGTGAGTGTTTAAATCCCACATCGACTATGTGTGGGAAAAATATTGGATTTATAAGAGAGGTGACCCGTTAACCTAACATCTTAAGGTTTTGGGTTGGGATGTGGCGTCTCCCTCTCTTGTGTGGTCATGGAGCATTGACCCATTGTTTCTCCCAACCTCCCCCGGACTCCCCAACAAAAAGCTATCATTGCTCCCTGCTTGATGTAGGGAGTAGTGGGTACGTGGATCGTTTCTTAGTTGATAGTCGGTTCATTTGCCAATTTCTAGGGACTTCTATTTTGTGTCTATATCTCTGATGTCAGGATGTTCTTCGTCTTATAAAAAAAAAAGTCTTAAATTGGAAAGGGATGATCTGAAGATTTGTTTGTAAGTGAAGATAATTTTCACCAAGACAATTTTCAGGAAGAAGTGGTGAAGGAACTTATAGAAATTATATTTGTGAATCATTGTGGTGAAACTTTAGAAAATATTTTCAAGGCTCAGAAAACAAACCTTTTCCATTACATAAGATGCATTGTGTTCAATGTCAGGAGCAAAAGCTGTTAAGAAAACACCAACTGCTACCTTTTCTGGAAATTTTTCCATTGCAAGAGCTATGTTAAGTCCTCCAAGGCTATGACCAACAAGAATCACCTTTTCATTTGGGGGAATTGTTGCCATTAGCTGCAACAAAGGTTCAGAGTATTCTGAAACTGTATTAACATCTTCAATTTTGTTCAAGTTGGTTCCAGAAGCTGCAAGATCAAGTACTGTGACAAGGTGACCAGCAGATTCTAAGAGTGGTTTGACCTTGTACCAACACCAAGCTCCATGGCATGCACCATGTACAAGAACATAATGTTTTCTATCTATTAATTTTTCTGTACTCATAATGTTTGTTGTGGTTAATTGCTGTATTTTTGCTTAATATTGCTTCTCCATCATACCTTTATATATAGACATTTATAAAAGCAAGGAAAGTTATTCCTTATTGGAGATGGTTTAAATGCACTGATCTGTAAAATTTCAGTTAAAAGTCTTGCTATATGTTTGGTTTTGCGGTGAGAAGATTTTATTTTGAATGAATTGATTCTTTAAAATTGATTTTGACTAAAATTGAGCAGAAGGTAAATGGATTTATGTTTGAATACATTCATATAAAAGTGAGTTGACCAATAGATTTAAGTGTAAGAATTAATTCTAGTTTCAAAAGCTACAATTTATAGTTTAAGGTAGAATCAATTCTTAAAAAAAATTAATTCTATTTTTGACAAAACAAACATGTCAAAATCAATTTTACACCTCTTGAATCAATTCTGACCGCTTCAGAGTTGAAACCAAACATACATTTATATTGATTTAAAAAGTAGATTTGGAACAACGATTAAGTTAGAAGTGTGTTAAGAGGGCAAAAAGGGGAAAATAAAAAGAGAAATTTTTCATGTTATTTGAAAAGTCTAACAATGCAACTTGAATATTATTAGGGTGACTTGAGCTTTTACCAACCCCGGCTCCATCACAAGCACTATGTACAAGAGACAAAATGTTTCTTATTTATTCCTTCCAAATCATTTTATAAGAGACATTTCACTTTTTAAAATTTATTAAATAATTAATATATCTAATTTATAATATAGACTTAATTAATACATTAATTATTCAATAAATTTAAACAGGTGAACTGTCTCTCGTAAAAAAACCGAAGAGAGTATAATGTGCTGGTGAAGGAATTGGTTTATGTTTTTGTTTTGTTGTGGTTTAATTGCTGGATGCTGCATTCCTGCTTGTTATTGCTTCCCACCAGTACTATACTGTAGATAAGGAAAGCACAAAAGTTAGAGATTTGTCTATCTTTTGGCTAATTGGTGTATGACCGTAGGACTAAGACCCCATTCACTAGAACGTAAATTTTGACACGTAATACAAATAAATATTATATTATAATGAGGAGAAATTCATTGACTCTAAAAAATAACTTTTTATATACAATTTTTAATTAATACCTTCCATGTATTCCAATGATATTTGGCACATATCAATACAATTTGGTATGAGAAAACATCTAATATCCTAATTAATATCATTTTGCATATATCGATATCGTACAATTAAGCACAGGTACTGAGGTAGGCAGGAGAATGGGATTTATCATCAAAACAAACGAGGTAGGGAAAATGGAAATGATTTATCATCAAAATCCAAAAATGCCCCTATTTTTTGGATCCAAGATAGTTTGGGTAATTTTGAATTGTAACTTCTGAAATATATAAAAAAAAATTGAAAAAAAATATATTTCAAAACGTACGTTCTAAAATTAGTTACGTTCCAAAATTAACTAATTTCGGATTGTAACTTCCGAAATATATAAAAAAAATTGAATAAAAAAAGTCATTTCCGAATGTACGTTCCGAAATATCAATTTTTTTGGAAAAAAAAGGCATGAAGTAGATAAAATGAGACATGAAGTGCATCCCTCTATTTACTACCTTCTATTGTGGACAAGCTTTCTAAAAGCTAAAATGAGCAATTAACTACGATAAAGTGAATAATATCAATTATTGATAAAATAAAAATTAAAGGTTGATATTAGGCAAATCAGACAATTATAAAGTGTTTCACCGAAACATGTAAATTAGGCAAGCTTCTTGAGAAGCTGATATGGAGATTCTTGAAAAAATTGCATAGAATTATGCAAGTGGGGTTTACAAACTCAAGCAAAATATATATATTAGATAAAGTAAATGATTAGGAACAAGCAGAACCACTGAACTGGAAAATACAGATATGCAAGTGTTCATCTTTTGTTATAGTAGCCAGACTCATCGTCATATTGACGCAATTTGTGACAGTATGTGATCTGGGTCACACATGACATTGGAGATACCTTCAACAGAACTCTGAGCTATGGAGAGAATATGAAAGAAATAAATACAATATTATGAAAATGAGATTTAGAAATAAGGAAGTATTTGAAAAGACAAACGGTTCTTTTAGGTCTTTTAGATTCTTCTTTATTTACAGAAAGATTGAACCTTGCTTTCCATAGTAGCTTTCTTTATCACGAGATTTCCAGCTCCAACATATGAACAATAATCCATTTAATCTCATAAGCTACTCTATAATTCTGAAGATCAACTTAGCATTGTTGGATGCCCAGTCTGGAGCATTCTCTTGATCATGTCCATCCCAAAAGCAGAATCTGATGAACTGGTCAAAAACAACAGTGTTAAGTTGGTAGCTTTAGCAAAATTAAAGAGAAGTACATGAAACTAAAACTCATCATGCAAGATCGCAAGGTTAGAAATCTTCATCCAATACAGATATCCTCATAATCTTGGCTTTATGAGACAATTGCTGTTTATACTTACCAGACAATGCCAAGATGAAAAATTGAGAATGTAATGTCCAAAATAATAAGTTACTTTTTGATTATGACCCTCTTTTCCAAAAAAATTTATTTATTTATTGTGCCAGAGATCGCTAAACAAAACAGAGATCACTTGACCCTTACTGGTACTACAGCCCAGCAAGTCCCATGAACCAGGGCAGATATCATACTGTTGTTTTGTACAGACCCTCATAAGCACATCCAACTGGTTGATTTACGGAATCTTTTGCGGTGACTCAAGATGTCAGCAATAGCTATGAGTAAATATGAGACAACAGAATAGGTAAGAGTGAAGGTCTGGAAGACTATGATCCGGAATACCTATCATACTACGAGTCTGTGAAGGATGGGAAAATCCCTCCCCAATGAGTCGAAAATGTAAAGGCTTAATAGTATATTTAGTCCCTCTATTACAACCAATATGTGATTTTGGTCCCTTAAATTTTTTTAGTGGGTCACAAATTGAATTGAATGAATCATTTTAAGTCTTCTTCTAGACAAAACTCCCCAACCAAGAAAACTCGAATTTTCAATAAAAAACAAAATTTGGCAATAAAAAAAACTCCAAAAACAATTCTGTTTTGGAACACTAATCATCCGACAAAATCCTTCAAATTTTATCAATTTTCCACTAAATTTCTAAACTTCGGTTATTTCATATCCAGAATCTATTAAAAACATTCAAATATTGGAATAGAAAACGAAAATTTAGGGATTTTAGAAAGAAGGAAATTGCCTGTCATTGATTTTGAGAATAGACGGACTTAATTGGCTTGAAAAAATGTTGAGGAGTCAAAATTGGGCAAAGTCTAAACTAGAGGGACTGAAAATACAATTAAACCATATATAAAATATAAAAGAGCCAAGGGACTGAAAAATAGAGGTTGGAAAAGCCACGGGAGTGAGTAGATATGCATTCTAAATAAAGCAACTAAAACAATACATAAAACATGCTCTTTAGGCAGATTACCAAGTACCCAACACCAAACAATATGCAGATTTATAAACATTTCTATCTTCCAAAGCTATGGCTTTATGAATTAAAACACAATCTGGATATTTATTTCCCCAAACACAAAACTTGGATGAGATAATTTAGTATTTCACAAAAATATGCTAATGGGATCACAGCGTTGTGCAAGCATAAGACTTGCATTGTTTAAATGATGAAATGCCCTACTTCACTACATCTAATATCTATCAGGAAAAAACAAGTCACTAAATGTGGAGAGGGAATTCCTCACATGACAAAATAAGTGCTATAGTTCCTCACAGAAGGATCAGAAAAAACAATGAAACCAATAATAATGGAGAGGGAATCTTCTTCAGTGTAATGCGTATCATCCAAAAACTCTACTATCAAATTTAGATACAAGCCATGAGAAACAGAATATCGGCAATATAAAGTACAAAATATGTCAGCACTACTTTTATCCAAAACTAATTTCTAATTTTCTATCAACATAAAATCATTTAAAACTTATCAAGCTCATTAACACTTTCCATCAAAATAGAATTGATCACCAACTTCCATGCAACTTCATCAACCACTAAACATAGGATATTCACAAATCACAACTCATTTGGTTACTTATAAAACTCATTTGGTTCCAACTCTGCTTCAATTTCATTTGGTTCCAGCAAAGTCTTTCCAAATAGTTTCTCTACTTTATTTTTTTGAGGTATGAGGTCATTTTCTACCCCTTTCTGTCTTATTGGATTGCTAACATGACTGAACCTCACAAGGTAACTTTTCACATCTTCTACTCAATAAGTGCTCCTATAATTTCCTGGTATACATTTATTCCGAAAACTAATACTATTTTCTTGTAAGTTCACCAAACCACCTTAGCATTTCCATATACAATACACTTTTCATTTGGTCTGCACTCGAGTGGCAAAAATTAACTATAAAACTACAATTTATGATTGCCAACCTAATAGTTCTGTACAGTTCTGCTTTATTTTATTTTTAATGGCATACAGTTCTCCTTTATGTTTGATGGTTCAAATCATGACCACAAGCAATTTATTCATCCATCTTGAATCCTATGTCAGATCTTTTCTCAAAGATGGATCAAGAGATACCAAAATTATAAAACTTATATGATTTTATATTCAAATTTCACCTTTAAAGACTGCACATCATCACTACAATCAGCATCTAACAAAGCAGAACAGTTATTCAGAACCAGATATATCAAAATATGAAGAAAATATATGAGATGCACAATCACAACAGATATGATTAGACAAAGTATACACCGACTCACCTAGGTATTGTAATTTCATAGGGAAATGAAATAGCACCCTCGAGATTTGGTATTGGTGGAACATGATCCTTCTTCTCGTTGACAAATTTAATTATTTGAAATAAAACCTCACGAAGCGATACTTCAAGTGCTGCACTGCGAGCATTTCTATCCTCTAATGCTCCCTCTACTCATGAAAAACATGGCAAAAGAGACAAATAAACAAATAAAGGGTGAGGGCGCCAGAAGGAATTAATTGCATCGTAGGAGTGAAATACGAATGAAATTTAGTTTATCGAACACAGAAGCAACTGCACCTCCTGGATCAACAAATTTAGAACGATGAGGTTTGCTAGAATGTGATTTCAGATGCTGGGCTACATTCAGATTAATATACCATTGCTCCCAATACAGGCGTTCAATCTTGTTACTAAACCAAGATGCCTGTTTGTTTTTAACCTCATAGAAAGATAAGCATATCTGCATCATCAAATTGAGAGCCTTATAAGAAAACTTGATTACAATTAAATCAACTTCCATGCCACTGAAGCTCTTATTTCACATTAACATTTCAAAAAGAGTATATCTAAATACATAACATCAAATTGAAACAAATTTCAAGCAGAAGCAAATTCGTTTGAACAATGAACAAAACCAATAACAGGATGCTCCACTCCTTTCAATAAAGCCATTTGGAAAACAGAACTGCATTACCCCTTTTAATCTTAAAGTCTAGAACAACATATTTAGACGAAAATAGAGCACGGTCTAAGAAACCTCTTTTTATTTTCATTTACTTGAGCAAAATTGTCATCTTATCTTCAACCTAGAACTGACACTAATCTTCAACCCTAACTACGTTTGACGCAATAACTCCCGAGAGTAAAATCCACAAGCAAATAACTAACCTGACTCTTTTTGTTCGGATGCTTCTCCACCCAACAAATAAACTGCTCAATTTTCTCTTCTATTTTCTTTTCAACCTCCACCTCTCCACATTGAACCTACACAATAAAAAAAAAAAACTGGAAATTCAAATTGAAATGTTACTGTAAAAAATAAGCATAATTCGACAGTATTTTCTATACGAACAATGAATACATGATTATGATAGCAACAAAAATTGAAACTGAAAACATACATAAGTAACATCAAAGAGTTCCAAGTCTACATCTTTTGGACGAACAAGACCTAACGCACGATGAAAAATGATGGTGTGTAATATACCTACAAAACCGTTACTCAAAATAATCAATTAATCTTCATTCAATTCGAAAATTTTCAAAATCAAACAACAACAGTGATAAGATTATTCCAATCAGTTGTGAAAATTACATCGCAGAACTTCACGTATCTCAAAGTGTTCGAGTTCCTGCAAAATAGAAACAATTGAAAATTGATTAAGAATGTGAGAAGCGAATAGTAGAAGATTGAGAGAGAAAAAGGTTTACGAGTTCTTTGAGCTGGCAAACTTCACAGTTCATAATTGGATGAAATGAAACCCTAGATTGTGAAATGGATGAAACTTCTCCGATTACGTGAATCGGAGAAGAAGGAGAATAGCGTGTGAAGTAGTTGAATTGGATGAGTTAACTTGCAAGCGTAAGGAAGTGGCAATTGCGATCAGAGGGAGTACAGAAGAGGGAGATGATTTTAAGGGAAATTCTAGTATAGGCACAAATATAAATGATAGGTGTTGAGGACACTCACACAAGTAAAATAAATTAAATAAAAAATAATTAAAATGATATTGATTGATGTGACTATATAATTTTTCTTTTAATTTTTTGATTTTATGTATGTGTGTCTAAATACATTTTATTTAGGCTTGTGTCTATCCAAGACTTAATGTGATTTTAATTTTATGGATAGTTTTTTTTTTTTTTGGTACATCAATTTTTATGGATAGTTAATTGAATAAATAATTACTATATTTTTTTTTTGTTGACAGAAAGAATAAATAATTACTATTATAACATTAAATTCAAAATATACTCTCTCCGGTCGCTATAAATCAAAAAATCACTTTTTAGATTTATTCAAAAAGTAATGTATCTGGTTAATAATATAGATCATATACATTAATTTTTTAATTAACCTAAAAAATAATTTTTTTCTTATAATATTGAACGGAGGGAGTAAGAATTTATCAATTTGTGTAAGGATTTATATAAAAAAAAAAAAGTGTTTAAGGAGAATTCAAAATAAAGAAATTATTACTACTAGTATTTATTAGTAAAAAAATAATTGAGTACTATATTTTCACTATATTGAATACACAAGTTTTTATAAAAATTATTATTATCCTTATTATTATTTTATCAAATAGTCTAGTGAATAAAAATTTCAATTTAAAGATAAATAAGTTGAGCGTTCGGAGTTCCGACATAAAAATTATTTTTCTATTAAACAATATTAGTATCATGTTGTAAAAAACAATGTTATCATCCTTATTTCTCAAGAAGAAATAAATGTTATCGAGGTACTCATTAAACTTTTCATTTTATATTCATAAAAAAAAAAAAAACATATCCAATGCCACTTAAGCACTTTAGTGGGTTGTACTTCACAAACGTGACACGATACCGATACGATACGACACCGATACAGGAAAATTTTTAAAATTCTCGATCCGATACGGCCGCGATACGTTATTTAAAAATTAAATTTAAAATTAAATATATATATATATATATATAAATGCACAATATACAAACATAATTAAAATTGATAATAATAAAAAATTAACATTCAAATTACTCAAATTGAGCAAACAAATAACAATTACATATCTTAAGTTAAGTACTATCCAAAAAGGGGAGTGGGATGAGTAACTTAACTAGTTAATTAGTTAAGCTAAGAGTTAAGAAGTTGGAGATCCAGGGTTCAAGTCATGACAAAGAGAATAAATAACATAACAATATAATATACTAACAATTTGTTTATAAAAATAAATATGTACTACCCAAAGACACAGTTGGTAACATCATACTCTAACATTCAATACTTAAGAGAAAACATAAATTGTATCAGTCTCCTTTCCTACATTTTCATCATCAAAGAGCATTAATTGTCCGATAATTTTCCGATACGTGTATCGGAGAAGTATACGACACGTACCGGTTATATTTTTTTAAAAAAAATAATATTAATTTTCGATACTTTTTCCGATACGTGTATCAGAGAGTATCAAACAAGTATCGATATCGAGTATGTATCAGACACGATATTTTCCATTTTTGGAGTATCGGGACTTCACAGCTGCCAATTTTTAGAGCAATTCCTTTTTGTGTGATGAAACATTTTGGTTAACACTATTCCTTAAGGGGGGTGAATGAGCAATAGCATGCGTAATGGGAGGATAAGACCCATTTTATGACAATCCAATCGGCCCAATGTTTCCAATAGGCCCAATGACAATCCGATGCGTCCAATTTTTTTACTCAATATTTAATGCACTATCTTCCTCTTCTTTCTTTCAATGTTATTATTATTATTTTGGTACTATAATGAGAATTTTTTTTTTGTCAAAAAAATCATTTTTTTAGTCTCGTGACTTTAACTCAGTTAACAAAGACATTGTATTATAGAAAAAAAAACATTTTTTAAAGATGGAATTTCTAACCTCTAACCACTTGACCCAGGAAAAAACATTTATTACCAATTTCACTTGTGTAATCTCTTATATAAAGTGTTACTTTCACCAAAGTGTAGATCACACAAGCTTTCAAAAAATTGGGGGCAATGAAATTTTTAAATGGATAAATGTTTTGAGATAAAGTAAATATTTGAGGAAATTTAAATTTTTAATCTAAATATTTTTGTTTGGATGATTAATTTAAAAATTTCTTCCTCCACATTTCAAAAATTTTAAATTGACCGCTATACTATACACTTTATAAAAATTGTAAATTGGCCCTTTTTTAAATTACAATTATGCCACATTTTTTTTTTAAATTGGTCCAAATTATAAATGCATGCTTTTTTGTATGGAGGGATATATTTTTTTTCCAGTAACCTAGTGGTTAGAAAATCTACCTTAAGTGAGAATAATTAAAATGTCTGAGGTTCGAATTCCAACTCCTACATAATATATGTGATGTTCCTGTCAACTAAGCTAAGCTCACATGAAAATACATGTTTGTCAATTATACTCTCTCTATAGTTAATTATAAGTAAATATAACCTTTTTAAATTTATTAAATGGCGGACATTGGGTCTTTAATAGTAACAAAATATATACATTATTTAATGAATTTAAAAAATTAATATTTTCTTAAAATTACGGTGCTAGAGGGAGTAAGTTGATTGATAAAATTAGAAATGCTACGTGCTGGATCAATTATTAGTTATGGTTGTTAAATTACTTACTCTTACAAATAAACTTTGACTTGGGATCTAAGTATTTTATGCATAATCACATCCTATTTTATGGATAATCACATGCTAATTGAGCTAAGTAACGAACTTAATCAAAAGAACAAAATTATTCGTTAATCCTGCCCAATAAAGGCTGCCCAAAATTGAAGAATCCAAGAAGGATGATCAACTCCTAGATAACTAGCAATAGCATTGGTATCATAAAATTCTCTTGAACAGTCACTTATCTTTGGTCGTCATTCATGGTTTTTTGTGGGCTCCAATTTGATTGTCAGAAATTCTTCATATAAGACACTTCACGCCATATTCCCACACAGAGACAAGACAATCTATGTAATTTTCCATACCTAAAGAATCTTGTTTAACAACCATATCTTTTGTCAGGTATAATGTAGTCTAGTTTAATTTATATGAACTCTCTCACTCACTCCTCAAATCAATCTCATTGTGGAATGTGGTTTGCCCTTACCTATACATACATACATACATGGACTCATTTTATTGCTTTTAAGATTGGGACCATCTAACATGGAAATGAAAGCTACAACTAAGAACCATCCACTAATCTCTATTGAGTATTGAGGGATAGGTAAATTTTACTCTTGATCAATTTGATAGATTATTCATTGTGAATCATTATTTAAAAATTGTTTGAACTTATAATCATGGCATGTGTTAGTTCTCCATAGAAGTAACATCATATAGCCTTTCTTATCCTCACAATTGAGACGGAGATTTGATTAGTGTTTGCCTTGACTCAAATGATGAAAAATGAGTTTTTATATTTCAAAATTGAATTCATATTCATATATTTTATGTTGAATTCACATAAATTAAACTTAGTCATTGATTGTCTCATTATCAGACGGTCCATAATGAAGTCATGTTCTGATTTTATAAAATATATGAAGTTTTTGTCAATCGAGATCGACCAGCCAGAAATCCGTGACTGCACAACTGCATGGAATCTAAATCCAAATTATTGGTACACAATTGATGAATGATGATGCAAGTTTTTGTTAGTAGACCAAACAACTGGACCATGCATGCGCATGGTCAACATACTGAGAGCAGCAGCACATTTATCAAACGTACACTCTCTTTAATCAAATGGATCGATTGGCTACTCATCATACACATTGAAATTCGATAGCATATAATTAAGACAAGTAAATTCACTAAGTATATCAAATTGTGTAATTATATAATTTGAGCAAAACTTCATAGTAGCTACTAGCTAGAAGACATTGCATTTGCATCAGTGCTGGTGGATTAGAAACGTACCTACCATCATGACAAGGCAAAAGTTGAGGGAGAAAATTGGAAAAATACAAGAAAAAAACGAAATGAGAGGAGCCATAGGAAAGCTGTGATGTTGGATAAAGGGAGACATGAGTAGGGGTCCATCTATAGGAATGTGGGATATTACATCCCATCTATTCCATTACCATGGATTCTTTCTAGTCATGTCCTTTCATATTTCCTACCTACCTATGTGTCATGTTTCCCTATACAACAGTAATACTTCCTTAAATAAAACAGTAATACTAGCACTAATTTGATGAAATTATATATTTGCACTTCAATTAATTATATATTCGCGTTGGTTCAAGGTTCTGTTTTACTGACGGTGGTTGAAGGTCATCGTTGTGGGCCTTTTCAAGTTCATTCTTCAGGTTATTAGACATTGGACTGTTTTGCTCGAAAGACTATTGTTGTTTGTTGTTGATGTTGCGGGAGTTGTGGCAGTGTATCTGTGTTGGCGGTCGTAGGTTTTTTTCGTTTGGCTAGAAATGGTTGTGCTAGCTCGCTGCTTTCCATTATAGTGGGTTGGATAGTGGTTTGTGGATCAGCTATCGTGTTGGTGGTGGTATTCATTATCGGCTTTCATTTGCACTTGTTTGAATTTTTCATCATCCCCATCATGGGATGTTGGAATGCCTGACTTAAAAAGACCGTTTTGATTGTTGTTGTTCGTTGTATGGAGTGGTTCTTGGATCAGTTCGATGTTTACTATTGGTCCATTCACCAAAATGTAGACTTCTAATTTGTCTACTAAGATTAACTACAAATTGTTTGATTGTCCTACACTTTTGTGTGGACTCATTGGATTAGGTTTATGTTACCTAATTTTTATATATATTTTATTTATTTTTCTTTTCTATTAATATATTAAAAATATATAAGCAACGGTGGTCAATCTCTAAAAATACAAACTAATATAATGTTCAAATCCTAATTAAAAGAGGTGTTCATATTTAATAGTATTTTAGTATCACCTCTTGTTGAAGGAAATGATAGGAAATAAAAATATTTGTAGGAATGATATTTCTTATATATAATTTAACATATAAAAATATGTATATAGAATAAAAATATTTGTAGTGGCATGTCGTGAGTGAATGACAAGTGAAAATTGAAAGAATATAAAAGTTGAACATTATTAATAAAATGAACAGTGACATACTATATAATAGAATAGGATGGAGGTCAGGGTCAAGTAACAACGAGGCATGGCTGTTGATTGAAAACGACCAGAGGGGGAGAAGGGTAAAGTATCAATGTCTTAGCTAAGTGCCCGCCATGCCCGCGCTGCCCAACATGTTTTTACTCACACCTTGCGTCGTTTTCTTAATCTAACTTTTTATTTTCAGAGAAGAATAAGGTTGCAAACCAAACACACCACTACTAAGTCTAACATAAAATTCTAATCAACTTCAATGATTTTGTCTACGGGTAAAAAGACAGATTTTCAATTTACAAGTTTTTGGTTTGAGTAAGTATCTTTTAAGGGAGGAGATTTGAGGTTGATTAGAATCTATAGTCATCGTCGAGTAATAAACCACTAAGGTTAAACAGCCACGGGACTGTAATAATTAAATAATAAATATTAAATAAATCATAATTATAATAGTATTTAAATATACTCAATAAAAAATAAAAAATGCATCATATTGTTTATCTAAATTGTACATGACATTGCTCTATATTATAAAATTCATTAACTAAATTTGTATTAATTTTTTCAGCAATTCTTCTCTCGGTGTAAGTAATCACATAATTAGTTTGAAATTCATTTTCTATCTTGTTTCTCAACCTATTTTTCACAATCTTCATAACAGAAAATAATCTCTCACTTGTAGCAAACCATCAGAACTAACTTAATTGAATTTGGACTTTAGTACCGTGTAATTCAAAATATTTTAAAATTGTTACAATTGTGAGTGCATGTTTTGCACTAAACGGTCGTTACTAATCTTTAAACACATCTCTCAAATATCAATTTATGTGTACATATGTATCAAGAACAAGTATATGGGAAGAAAAAAAATGACGAGAGGGGGGGGGGGGTGTCAGCCCCTACTTGCCCCCCCTTATGTTTGAAGTGAAAGAAGTAGTCACAAGAAAGGGGGGTTTGAATTGTGACCCTTTTAAAATTAATCCTGCACTCTACAAAATTGATCTCAAGTGTATACTTGGATGAACGTTAGTGAATGATAAAACGATTGTTCTGAGAATGTTCTTCACTGCGTGAGAGTTCAAATTAAATGTAAATAAAGTGGTATGTGTGATGTGTGTTTACAGTAAATAAAGATTTTAAAGGTAAGAGATATTCACACACAAAAATTATACTGGTTCACCCAAATGTTGGGCTAGTCCAGTCCCCACGCCTGTGAGTTTTCACTATGATCTTTGGATACTACCGATCTCAAATACAAATCTTCTTTGATCTAAACCAAGATCAAAACCTCTAAGCCCTACAAACTTGATCTACCTCAGCCTTACAGAGGTGTCACTCAATCAATAGTTACATATTGACTTGAGCCATCTTCTTTTACAAACGAAGTTGTTTTGGATCTAAGCTTATACAAAAACTCAAAACTAGTTTGAGAAGCTTATACAAAATACACTCAGTAATATTGTGATCCAATAGGTTGTTAGAGAGCTGGAGTGTGAGTGGTAAAATTGAGAGACAAAGATACAACCACTCAAAAGTGGGTTATGTTGAAAAGTGGTCTCTTGAGAAATTTGCTTGTAGAAACTCAAAGGTTGTTTGAGAAGCAAATAGAAACACTCAGTAAACTCAGAAATATGATGTGAATGAAGAGCCTGAGTTTGAGTGATGAAAGAAGAGCTTTATGACTTGTAGACAAAAACAAGTATTTGATGATTTTTAGCTTGAACTCTTGCTCTTTCTCTTGGATTTGCTTGCCTTTTATAGATGCAACCTTATGTGTGAGTCTTGGCCTTCAAGTATATCAGTTAGAGAGCAAATTATAGTTGTTACTCAGTGCCAAAGATGCTTTAGACAGCTGCTGCAAAATTGCCAGATTCTCTGCTCATTCTTGAAACAGTCTTGAACTGAATTTTGCTTTGATCCACAAGAGCCAAAGAAGTGTGAGCTGTCGGCAAGTACAAATGAGTTGTTTCTTGCTTCCTTCAAATGTCAGAGGTCAGATATAGCCGTTTGGAACCTCAGTAAAAGGACTCATGACAGTTGGAGGTGGTTTTGCAAAACTGTGTGCAGGAACGTTCTTGAATTAATCTTGAACCAGTCTTGACTGTATCAGCAAGTGTGATGAAGCTTATCTCTATTTCCTTTGTGATGTACAACTGTTCAGTAGGCTCAAGGACAACTCAGAAATAGGTTTAGCTTGGGAATAAACCAGCTGGAAAAGTATCAAAGCATGTAGGACAAAAAAGTACTTGTTATGACACTTGCATTAAAGAATGTTCCTTGTGTGTACTTGGCTCAAGTGCATCATAACTCATAGATCAGAACTTGTTGTTGCATTCTGATTGGTCTATGATATGTGATCAATATATTTTCATTGGTTGATCAATATTATACAAGATCAAACTTATAATTCATTGCATGAATTATGACTAGGAAAGGTATATGCTCATTTTCCATCAAAAGTGTTGATCCAAAAAGAGATTATCTTATGTAGAGATTTGATCCATAATTCCTTTGTAAAGTGCTTATTTGTTTTGTCAAAAGTTGACTTATAAAATCAGAAATCACTTAATCCAAAACGTGCTTATAGTCAAAAGTGCAGTCTGTCTGTTAAGAATGTTCTCAGATCATTCTTGAAATAGTATCTTAAGATTTTCTTAAAGAGGGATCTTCATGTTGATGCAAAACTTTCCACAATTCCTCTTGATGTTTTGCACACATTGTTGCTTGTTCATTGAGTACTTTGAGATGCTTTTAGTGGAGGCGTGGGAGTACTCATCATGAGGATTATCATTTTCTAGCTTAGACAATGATTGAAACTTTTATGCCTTGTGGTGCATAAGCTCCTTTGTAAATTCATCGAAAATCATTCTTAGATCATTCTTGTCTTGAGAAGCTAAGATGAAACTTTGAGTAGGTTTTGAAGATCTTCAACATATGCATCATTTCCATTGATATTAATTGTAGTAGTAAATCCTCAAAGCATGTAACAAAACTCAATGTGAGCTTTGACATGATAACATCAAATATGTTCTTATGTAGCTCGTGATGCAAGTATTTCCATCAACTATGATCTTCATATTTTTCCTTGAATCTTTAATACTCATTGTGAACCTTGTGGTGATGAGGAAGACTATTAACCATGAAACTTGCTTTCTTGTTTGAATTTTCAAATGAAACCTCTTATGATTCAAACAACATCATTTAAAAATCTTCATGAAGCTTGTGATGCTATTGTTATGATCATCTGATGCTACTCCAATTCTTTCATTGTTTGAGTATATAAAATGCACTTGTTGATGTGAGTGGCTTCTAGCTTGTCCACTTTTGTCATTACCTATCTTTCAACAAAAACTCAAGTGCAAACATCAGTAGATCATCATTCATAAAACTTAACATTTATTCCATAAGGTTTGTTGTCATTAAAACACTAAAATGGATTTTGCCTCAACAATGTTCGTCCCTAAGGTTAAAGTTGATGGTGCACATCGAAGTTCAAGATAGTATGAAAACGTGAATTAAGAGGTTTAGGGTTTGGAATTACATACTTGAATCCTTCTTGAAAAGAAATATTTATAAGTAAACTAGCTTATAGAATTTGTAGTCTTCGGTAAAATCGCAGGTTTTCGAATTTAGTCTTTTAGATCCTCTTGGATTTTGATTGAATGCACGAGTCTTGATTCAATCCAAATCAAAATTTAAATACAAAATTATTTTAAGTGTTGTTTCCAAATATTTTATCTACCTAGAACTCTAACACTTAAATTTTTTCTTAAAAACCAAATCATTCAACACAAATGGTTAATAAACATCATCAAAGAACGAATTATTTGGGAAAATTCAAGTTTAATTTTTAGACAAAACAATTTTTTAACCTAATTTTACGGCTGAACTCTAAATTACTAGAATTTGATTCTTCTAAAAAAACTAGAGGGTTAGAAAAAAAAAAGTCCCAAAGAAACAAATATAAAATCCGCCGTAGGTATAGCTAGCTTATCTACAATACTATACTCCCTCCGTCCCAAATTATAAGGGAAAAAAGTCCATTTTTTTTGTCCCAAATTATAAAAGAAAAAATCATTTTCAAGAATGTTTTTTCCTTATTTTCATAAAATTAAATGCAAATTGCATTTAATTTCTTCTCTCTCTCATTTTCTCAATAAACAACAACCAATAAAAATGGTTTTTACATCTTCCTATGCAACTTATTCCAAGAAAAATTCACAAAAACATACTTCAAATTCTCATGTTTTACTTTTTCTTAATAAGTGTGATTTTTTTATTTTCCCTTATAATTTGGGACGGATGGAGTATGTTGGTATACTATTTTGTACTGCATAACTAAAAGGCATGTCGGTCATCTTTTATGATTCATCATTTCTCACTTCTAAATTTTCACATAACTGACTCACTCTGTCTCGTTCTCTCCGCACGGCACGCGCGATAAAGTGTTATGTTATGCATCTTCTACATTAATCAATGAATAAAGAGAGATTTTGGCCTTCAATCTATGATGATGTGTCACTATTATTTATACTACAAAAATAGCTATAAATACCTTAAAATTACAAAAATAGTAGTTCTTGTTGGTTAGCTTAAATTCCAAATATGATTTTTTGTTAGCTAATTTTTATTTTAAAATTTGTTTTTCTATTAGTCACTTTAATTATTAAAATTGATAAATATATGTCTATATGAGTTTAGATCAATTGACCTGATAAAGACATGATATTTTATATCCAGAAATTGAGGTTTGAATTTTAGACATCCAATTCATCAATCTTACAGGTAGAATTTTTACCCACTAGTCTACCTAAAAAAAATTGGTAAATAACTAAATATATGAAGAATAACGATGCTTTTATTTATGATTTTGAAATGTAAACCAGATCACATCACTATCATCACATATTAGAATTTCGAAACCAATAATTGACACGTTTTTGGTTTTTTGCTGTCTCAAATTACTTTTTCTATTAATAATTTTTTGGTCTGTAGCTATAATTGACATTCTTTTTATGCTCTCATCTCAAGTCTCATCGTTCATTCCATGCATGATTCGAACAGATTAACATGAGGGGTTAATTTTTCTAAGTCAGATTCACATGTTAATGTTTGTTACACCAACTTGTTTTGTTTTTATATTTGGAAATTCTGTTTTTTCTGTCAGTCTCAATCAATATTACGGAAAAAAGTCAGTATAACTAATGAGTGTGTTTATATTGCTTTGTTTTGTTTTATTATATTGTTTTGTTCAACATTATATGATGTGAACCTGCATAATTATATACTCCCTCCGTCCCAAAATATAAGTAAAAATTGGTCAACAAAAATGAATGTATTTGATCCAACTCTTTAACCAAATACATCAAGTTTATTTGACCCACTTTTACTTATATTTTGGGACGGAGGGAGTACATTATAGAATATTCTTAGTATATATCCATCTAAAGAAAAAGGGCATTATGTCAAATTACTCTATTACACTTCACTTTTTTAATATATAGAAAATTAAATCATTTCTATACTCCAAAACTTAGAATTAGTAGGTTATACATAAATTCAATAGTAAATTCTTAATAAAGTTGGTGTGGTTCTATAACCCTATACTATACAGAGGTGCCTCCGTTAATCTAAGATTAATTTGTAATTCAAGGGATAAGATTATTTTGCCCTTTCGTCGTCATTGTCTCTCAATTGATCATATCATAATTATGATTGACAAATGGTTATGTGAATTGTAAACATGTAGACCCCTCTTTAATTTCCCAGAATCTCCTCATCCTCATGCTATCTAATTTGATCGCATTTCTTTCATACCTAACTATAATGATAATAATATTGTTAAGGCTAATTTTAACATGTTTTCAAGCAATAATGATATTTTACGAAGAAAAGTAATAATGCAATTTAAGCGGTTATTAGTAGATTCGTCTTTCTAGCATCATGAATTTTCTGCATTGACGCATTCAAAACATTGATGGTTGTATGATCAATATTAAAAAATTTCGATTCAAACTTGATATTTTAAATTATAAAATAAATGGAACAAACACCCAATGTCACGAATGCATGAATGCAACATTCCTTTAACCACATGAATCTGATTTCACTAATATATAGTACTTATTTTGTTTAACGGCTTCGCTAATTGGTTGAAATATATGACCGCAAAAAAAGCATGTGAGCCAGCTTATTATTCTCGAATTCATTAAAAAGTAAATAATGGCAAGGCAAATCAAGGCAGTATTTACAATAAGGTGTATTACTATTTGATTTGAAATGAAAAGAGTGGAAGATTCTCATTTTACATCACCTTTATTACATTGTTCGCCATTTTTGTGTATATGAAACTAAACATGTATATAGGCCATATTAGGTTGATGAATACATCCCGGCAAATTTTGTACTAAAAGCAGAAAAATGGGACGTTTGTTTGTTTGCATGACCTAGCTAGCGCCAGTGTAGGGAAAGGCTGAACTCAAGCCATCAGTTTCGGGCGCAATGCTTTTTCAATTCATAATTTTATTAAACTTTAGATGGCAAAATAATAGTACTAGTTAAATAGGGACACAAGCTTTACACGTACTTCCACATGATTAGTTCTCTCCTTGAACATAATAATCATGAATTTATTGTAAAAAAAAATAATCATGAATTTTTTTTTGACTAAATAAACATGAATTTTGAATCGGGATATATGACATTCTTTATCTAGAGAAAACTATATTTGACCTATTATAACACGTGTTAATTTACGGGCCAAGTTTCACTTGGTCACAAGCCACTGACCGTATGCAATAAGAAGCTTGTGGCCGTCCGATTAAGATATGATGGTTTTGTTATACTAATTAACTACACCATGACTGATTGTATGCAATAGTAACCGCATCTAATCTGATTATTTAATGGGTCTTGTTAACATGTGCATATAGGGCACATGATAATGTATTTTAATATAGAAATTTAATATTTAATGATACAAGATATTTAATGTTTGAAAAGTTAAAATGCACAAATTTTAAGGCATAATTTCTATTTTTACTACCTTAACATGTGTCATATATGCACATGTTAACATTCTCCTTATTTAATTTAATGGTTTAATTTGCATAATTTTTTTTTTCTAATAGCTAATCTTATTCAAAATGCTTAGACACTAAATATGAATAATATTTTAGTTGGAATTTGAATTTGATTCACCCCATTATAGAAGTCTAGTCGTCAATTTGAAACCGGATGTCGTCGCACTTCCGATTTATGGGTGTGGGTCGGCCTTATTGCATGAGAAATTTCCGCTTTCCTTGGTCATATCTCTTTAATAAACAATTCTTTATCATAAGAAATGTGATATTATTAGTGGTTAAGGTCATTATTACTTTCGATCATGCAATTCCAACATAAGTAATAAGACGTTTATTAATGTATCCATCATCATTACATAGTCTGAGATACGTGCGGTCTTTGGAAGACCAATTATGAATTATGCAAGGGGGAAAAATCATTTTGCATGTCCCACTTGAGAGTAATTAGTGTCAATAAAATGTCACTTCGTTATTTTCCATACATCCAAACAGTTTGATTTCCACTAGTTTTTGTTTTCATAGAACCGGAACCAGACAAAGTATTTGAATTCATATATTGATTGTTGGATCTTTCTATATTGTTTTAGCAAAATTAGGTATAGATGTATTTTTGAGGTGTGGTTAGTGGCCATGTACTTCTTTATCCATATCATGCAATTTTTTTTCTTTTCACATAGACAAAATATAAACTATTGAAAACTTACACATAAAATAGGGGATACAAGTTCGAACCTCTGTCATAATGTCTGACATAATAATTTAGATATATAATTGAGCTAGAATTTATGGACTATGCAATTTCTTTTTATTACTAACCCAAATATTTTTTTTATTACAAAGAATTAATATTGGAGCATGAGAAAGCCAAACTCTAAACACAGAAAAATACAACAAATAAAATCCCCAAATTAAACCATGCAAAAGCAAAATTACCTACATAGAGAGATTAAATAAACAAGGAAAAGAACAATCCCAACAAATAGCCAACATATTGACTCTTGACTATCTCAAACATAAAGATAGGGTTACCAAATATCCACTTCCCAGGAGAGATAATATAACATGATCCACCGATTATTCAACATTCATAATTTTTTATAGTATTAACCCTCTAATATTTATAAGAAGAAAGTCCGAGTAATTCAGAGTTCGACCGCAAAATAAGTTTGACTGTTTGATAAAGAATTGTTTTCACTATTGAGAAAATAACATCATTCCATAGAGTATTGTCTATAACAAGCCAAGAGCATTGGTTAAGAAAGTTATAATGGAAATTTTTGTCTTATGAATATAAAGTAAAATACTTGTCAATATTATAACTGTTTGTTTAGTGCGAATTAGAAACTCCACATTTGATGAAAATGTAGATATTGAACAACATATAAAAGTCTCACAATTGCATACCGTAAATTTTGCGCCGAATCGAACCACCTAAAAGTGGCTTACCACATTTGAAAGGAAGTCGCACGTAACGATCAAAATGATGAGAAGACCGATAGAGCAACCATGTAACACATAAGATAGCACTAGGGTTCAGATATTCATTTCTTTTGTCTAGTAATTTAATGACTAGATAAGTGTAAAACAAAAAAAGAGAATATGAGATTCAAACTCTAATATTTTCATCGATATTCCTAGTAGCTAACAATTGAATTATACTTCCGGTACGGGTCCACGTATTCATTATTGGTTTTATTATAGACATTCTTGATATATGGTTCCTAATTCTATATATATTCTTTTGGAGTATCAAACCGCTAAGAAAGCCAGCAAATTGAACTCTCAAAGGCAATTGTGTCATCGTAGAGAATTTAGATTAATTCTACTATCTTTCTCTCTCTCACTCTCTCATACAAACTACAAACCGACTTGCTTTATCTTTTCTCCACTAACACAAAAAGACTCACCACCCTTTTGCTTTTCTGTTTTTTTTTGGATTGTTGTAGCTAGATCCACAACAAAAACTAAAGATGATCCAAGAACTCTTTGGTAATGGTGCTAGTGCTTCCCTCTTAGCAAATGAAAGAAACTACTCTTCCATTAATGGAGGAGGAGGAGGAGGAGTTGGAGGAGTTTTACTTCAACAACCAACTACTCAATCTCCTTCTACTTCTCCATGTCCATCTTCCACAACCACACCCACCACCGCCACCACCACACCAACCGCCACCACAACATCAGAAAACCAACAACATCTGAGGTGTCCAAGATGTGATTCATCAAACACAAAGTTCTGTTACTACAACAACTACAACCTCACTCAGCCACGCCATTTCTGCAAGACATGCCGTCGTTACTGGACAAAAGGCGGCGCTTTACGCAACGTCCCCATCGGAGGTGGCTGCCGGAAAAACAAAAGCATCGGCATGTCAAACACCGCGGCAAAAACAACAACAAACAAGATGAAAACAGTTGCTTCTGAGTTTTTCAGGTCAGCAAGTAGTCAGGGGTTCGATCACGTGGTAACACCACCAAGTCAAATCCTTTGGGGTTCTCCTCAAAATTCTCATATACTTTCTTTGTTTAGATCTAGTCAAAACCAAAGCCCTAACCCTAATCATGTTAAGGAAGAAGGAAATAATAGCTTATTAGGGTCCCATATTTCTCACATGATGACTTCTCAACCGTTGATTTCATCAAATGTTTATGATGATGGTGTTGGACATGTTTTATGCAACCCATTTTGGAGAAACAATCATGAAAATCAAACTCAACAACTACAAAATAATGGTGGATTTGTACTTGGGGAACAACAACAACAACATCATCAAAACAGTGGAATCCAAGAACTTTACCAGAAGCTAAGGTCATCAACAACATCATCATCAGGTAATAATTATTGCAGTGAGATTGCAGCTTCTTCACCAACAGTGTTACTAGGGAACGTGGCTTCAAATCCATCTTCTATATCAAATATTTTGGAAACAACTTCAGTTACTGGTGGTGAATTAGGGTATTGGAATCCAATTCCAACTCTTACTTGGTCTGATCTTCCAACCACCAATGGTGCATATCCATAATAACAGTAAAAGTAACAACTTTTTTTTGTTGACCGTTCAAATCTTCTTTTATTATTAGGTAATAGCATAGGTTAAGCATGTGTATGTATTTGAATTGACAGTGAAATTTGACAAAATTACCGGTGCCACACTGACAGTGTAATTTTGTTGAAACTTCAAAACATAGTTTTTGTCAAAATTATGGTGGTTCACGTGATTATGATAATCTCACTGTTAATCAAATTGTACACTTAAATTTTATCTTTTTGTTTCTTTAGTGTGGTTGTAATTTTGGATTGGTTTGCTTTGGGTGGTATATGATTATATGAATATGAATCTAGTTAACTAGTATTTTTTTTTTTTTTTATCTCCCTTTTCTTGATTGCCTTCGATATCAGTTACTCCCTCTAGTTAGATATATAATCAAAAATTAATTTTTTTAGATTTATTGAAAAAGTAATGTATTTAATCTACAATAATAATTGAAAGATTATATACATCATATTTTTTTAATAAATTTTAATTTTTGCATATATATGGAACGGGAAGGAGTACATGCTTTATATATGTGTAAGGTTAATTAGTTGATGGTGTGCTCGGAAAGGTTATTAATTTGGAGGCCATAGAGTTTAAAATTTTATATGTATAACGTAGTACATTTTCAATTCTTGATATTTGTTAAGTTTCTTCATTTTATGTATATAGCTTGCTCCTATAGTTTTATTTTTTTTTATTTTTTTGTGTAAGTAGCTTGCTTCTAGTTCTAGTTTACTTCAAACCCCTAACAATTACTCCCTCCGGTCCTTTTTATAAGAAACACTTTGAAATTTTTATTTGGTCCTTTTTATAAGAAACACTTTGACACAATTCCATTTGTACCCTTATTAAATACAATCAAATAATTCATTATAATGCTAGTGCATTAATTAGAGAAGTCTATTTCCCATGCTAGTCAAATGTTAGTTTTGGAATATAACATAAAATGTTAGAATCATTAATGAGAAAATTTACCTTCCTTGGTCTGTGTGATTTTGTCAAAGTGTTTCTTATAATAAGGACCGGAGGGAGTAATTATATGCTTTAATTGTATCCAAATGAATGCTAACCTAGTGTTTGGTTGAGACATCTTTGAAGGAATTCTATGCAGAAGGTCCATGGTTCAATTCAAATATATACATAGGTTAACTTCTCCCCTTTTACTAATGAACTAGTAATAGTTGTCTCTTAAAAAGTTTATTTCATAATTAAATTGTATTCGGAGAGATTTTTTGTTTGGTATAAATTATTGTGAGGATTTTATTTTTGATCAAGTAATTTAATGGTTAAAATTTCTAACCTTCTTCATTATTTGTAAGGAGTCTACTGATCTAAATGAATAATTGAAAGTTTTTGAATTTAAATTCCGACACACTGAGTTTTGTTTTCGGGATTAATTGTGGGATTTTACTATAACAAATGTGAAAATTTAATTAAAAAATTCCAAGTACTCCCTCCCGCCTTATTTATAAGCAAAAGTTAACAAAATATTTTGGCCTCAAATATAAGCAAAATTTACAAAAATCAACCTCATTTAATGCTATTCTTCCAAAAATATAATTATTAATTGTTTTACTTTTTAACATGATTGTAGAGTCCCGATGCATATTTAATATATTGTAATGTCATTTTAGAAATTTCAATAAAAATATCACATAAAATTAAGATAAAAATAGTACTCCTTAATAAGTGTGCAAGAAAAAAAATTTGCTTATAAAAGAGGCCGAAGTAGTATAGCATAACACTTGATTTTGGTTCTTATATAGTATATTCTACTACTACTACTTTATAAAAGAAAGAGTAAAGCTGGTGTGGGATTCACTTCTTGGTCCACTAAAAAAGTTTAGGGTTTAGTTTGTTTTTCATAATGATAAAATTAATCTAATTAATTTATTTTCTTGAATTAATGATCTCTTCCTTTTATGTTGTATGATCTACATTCTTCCCTTTTATTTCCAATAATAATCTCTTCTCTTTCTATATCTTTTTTCGATCTACACATATAGTCTCTGACATGGAGCTGGTGGTCCACGACAGTGGGTGGGTAGCATATGAAAATGTAAGGCTTTGTTTTGTTACGAGAAATCAACGAACCAAACTTTGGAAAGAGTTTCCTCAAACGGCATTGCAGATTCTTGCTGTTTCCTATTCATAGTGAAAGAAAGAATCCACACTTACACTATACCCTGCTGCAGATTCTTGTGTTTCTCCGCTGTATTGTCCTAATAAATAAATTCAATTCTTTTCCTTCAAGTACATAAATTCTTATCGCAATCTTTATCTATCTATAATATTACACACGCATGCACCATCTAGAAATAGATATCTTGGTTCTTTCTTGGAACAATGCAATTATAACATATTGTATTTGTAAAAGAATTAGTTCAACTAGTTGAGCTAAGGGTTAACAAAGTTGAAAGTCCAGCCGGAGTTCAAATTTTGGCAAGGTGTAAAAATAAACGGGTTAACATAACAATTAACAAAGTTGAAGGTCCAGCCGGAGTTCAAATATTAGATAATAATTGATATATACTTAAAAAAATCGAAAAATAAAAATGTCAATTTACAAATTTATTTTCATAAATCAAAACAAATGCATTGAGAGAGAACACTTTACTATAATAATAAATTTGAAGCATATGTTCTTAAAGAAAATGCAATCAAATGTAGCCGATCGATCCACCATAAAAATTGCAAATTATGTTTGAGTTCAAACATCGTGTCATTGTCATGTTTAATAAATATGATAATATGTTCAGCTAAATAAAAGATAAATTATAGTTTTTTTTTTTTTATATATTTTTATAATGAGTTTTTTCGTCCAGGCTAAAAAGCTCTAAAAAAATCTAGGCTCAAATTATTATGCTCAATCTCGCCCTATGTTTTAGTGGGCTTGGCAGACCGACCCAAATAGACTAGTCCATTTTAATAGCTCAAGATGAGAGTGATAGAAATAATAGAAATTAGAGAGAGTATTGTGTACTAGAGAACATTGATCAATAATTATTTTTTTTGGTCTAGCATTGATCAATAATTTTAATCCATATGTGTTTAATCAATTTGGTTTGATTTTTTATAGAAGAATAAAACCGAAAACTAAACTAAAAATATTTGTGTGTTTCATTCACTTCAACATTTTACCTTTACTTGAGAGGCTAGTTCAAACCTTTTTTCTCATAATGTGGCAAACAAGATTACAAGAATGAGGTGATGAAATTACTTTTTATCATGATTACAAGAAACAATACTCTAATGAAACATAAAATCAATTAGGAGACTCATTACTGAAATAAATATGCCCATTTTCCTTTTACATGTGACAGTCACACCCTCGTAACTGAAATTTCTAAACAAAATAATGTCAAGAATAAAAATAAAAGAAAATTAAGCTACAAACTTAATTATGCCAATAATCAAATTCTTTATCTCCTTCTTTTAGTGCTTATAATTTGGGCAAATGTTTAGCTTTCCCACAAAACAATACATTGGCAGGGACATTAGTCTCGGTGTATAGGCTTTTCTCATTGTTCCACACCCTCATATACAACTCTTGTCCCAAATATCTACTTTCCCATATTGCAGACCTTAAATTCCACATGCCCTTATTGTCCAATGATACCAATATGGCAGTCCAAGAATTTGGATACACCTATTTGTTCATGCATGCAAGAGAAACTCTAGTTAGTTAAATATAACAAAATTTTGGAATAGAACTATAAATAATCAAAATAATCTCACAGACTGCACAGTTAAGTTATGTTTGAATTGACTTATTTGAATGTGTCTAATCTACTGACATAAGCTTTGAGACTATTTGGAAGAACTTATAAAAGAAGTTCATGAAAATTTTCATAATTTTTTTTCAGCTCGTAGAATATATAAAAATAATTTATTTTAATTTTATATTTTATTATAAAAACAACTTACTTAAATTTATGCATAAATGTTTATCATGCTAAGTGTTTTTGTTATAAACTACAAATAAGGTATTTATCCAAACAGACTCTAAGTCTATTAGAAAAAGTTGAATTAGTGACAGAAAATATCGATGTACCGACCTGAACAGTGTATCGTGTAATACCATCGACTAGATTGTAAGTCTCTCTCACATTGGGTGTCCATTTACCATTGCCAAATCTAAATTCAATGAACACAAAATTATTAATTAATTTTATAATGATAAATTTAATTAAATTAAACCAAATTGGTAAAAAAGAAAATAAAAAAAAAATGTTTTACCCGACAACATAGAAGCTAGATCCATCCATGTGCCATGATTGAATAGTGTTTTCATTGTTCTGAAAGATTATTTCTGTAAAGTCATGAAGGGTAAAACCTATGACAGATGTTCCAAGTTTAGCAGAGTTTCCTGAAAAAGAAGGAACATCCTTGATTGTATTGAGATCAAATATTCCTGGAATGTTAAACCAATCAGCAAGCTTCAATGGAGTGCTTGGATTTATGTGTGAAATTCCATTTACTGCATATCTTAATTTTCCATTCATGTTGGATTTAGAATTTGCCAATTGTAATGTCCTTAAGATAGGGATGGTTCCATAGTGGAATGATCCTTGAGGGTTTGGTCGTGCTGCATTTGCTGTCAAATTCAATCTTTGTGAAAAAAAAGAAGAAAGAAAACAGAGTTAGAAACCAATCATTAAGCGATGCCCAAGTTAAGAAATTTTTATTTATTGCTTCAAAAATTAATAAAAATTATTTATTTATTTTCTAAATGATAAGCACTACTGAAATTCACATAATATTTATGAGGTTTAAAATTCGAATAAAGACGTTCAACCTAACAATATCGGCATTTGTCAATTAATCTGGAGTTTATAAACATAGAAGATGAAAAAAAAAATTAATATGCGCACAATCATATACTATAAAAAAGCAGTATTATATTAATGTCAAAAAAAAAACAAAACAAAGCAGTATTATAACAATGAAATTTGATTAGAAATATGTAATATTATTGGCATGATTAGGATTAGGATTAGCTGCATAAAGCACCACACTATTCACATTGTTTTAAATCTCAATCATTGATTTAGGATTAAATAGACGGAATATGCCCTCAAATGAATCATTGATTTAAAATTACACAATAATAAAGTCATATGTGAAATCTCAGACGTCCATTGTAGATTGGACGGTTAGGATAAGTGTGTGTAGTCCAAAACTATTATTTGTTTATTGACATTATTTTGGGGAAGAGTTAAGGACAAAAGAATAGTAATAATTTATTTAATAACATACTAATATTAAATGTTTTAAAAAATATTTTTTACATTGTTGGTATATAATGGCTAAACTTATTATTTATTACTAAATTTTTTTTTTTCTAAATTAAAAAATTTAGTATTTATAATTATTCATCCACACATCATATTTCATCATGACTTGTATTTAGGTAAGTATAAGATTAAAGAATGGACTTGACAAAAAAAAAAAAAAAGAATGGAAATTCATTGAAAACAAAGCAACAAAAAAGAAGGAAAAACAATACCTGATGGTCCTAGCTTGTCTAATGGACCAATCTACATCAGTTGGGCCAATGGGTAATTGACCTGAGGCCTTACTATTGGAACCAGAATAACGAAGTGTTGCTGTAGTAGTAAGAATAGGATTTGTGAAACGACTTGATGTAACAATGTAATAATCACCAATTGATTTATCAAGTGTCACCAAAACTGTCATTGATTGTCCAACATGAATATCAAGGGATTCATATGTTTCTTGCAATGTATGAGCACCTTCAACTTCAATGAGTTTCAATTTATGGCCTTGAATTCTAAAGTTGATTGAGGTTGCTAACCCAACATTGGACACTCTGAATTTGTATGTCTTTCCTAAAATAAGTCAATTTTTAAACAAAATTAGTTTATGATGATTTCAATTAAAACCCAAAAGTATCCTCATTTGAAACTTTTAGTACTACATTCGTCCTTAAATATATGATTTTGTGCACTATATCATAAAAAATAATCAGTGTATTTGTACTATATATTATTGCTAAACTTTTGATTACTATAAATAATTTATACAGTTAAAAATTTGAAGTGTCCATATAAAAAAGATATGGAACTTTTTTTAGAGAATCATATATTAAAGGACGGAGATGGTGAGAAACAACATAGTGAATATCGGGTGATGTACCTGCTTCTCCTGTAAAGACACCTACATCTTTCTGACCATTTATAAGTAGAGCATCCGGAAAGGGAAGAGTCTTTCCAAGATCCAATAGTCTCCTTAGTATCTACACATAAAAATTACACAATTTAAGTGATCAATTATTTCTAATAGATCATATTACACATATAAAAAAAAATATATATGGATAAAGGAGTTAAGGGAAGTGAGTTTTGTACAAACCTTGTGGTTGGTCTTGTACCAATCACCAACAAGGAGGGTGAATTCTCCACTAGGGATAACATATGGAGTGTCAATAACAGATCTTTGAGCAATATTGAATCCTCCAAAACCACCAGCAGCTTTATGGATTTTAGTTGTTGGGAAATATGTGTAAGTTCCAATTTGATCTTTTACTTGAAATTTGTATGTCCAATTGGTGTTAGGAGGGATTGGACAATTGGTTCCTAAAACTCCATCTTGCCATGATGTCCTTCTTTGTTTTATTCCACTCCTGTTTATTCAAAGAGCAATCAAATGAGTGAAACATTATTAGTTTATGTTTGATTTCCATGTCAGAATTATGGTGATCCAACGTGATTTTTCAAAAATCACCGTGATTCTGACTTACTCATTGTAATGCTAAACATACACTAATTTAGTTTCTCAAATTTAGAGGACATGCAATTTAGTTCTTGAGATTAACGAGGTGCGATTATATCAGCACTATGCATCAGATCCTATCATAGCTTTGCTGATAAGTTATTGAAACCAATTAAGTTTAAAAAATGGTCTCTAGAAAAAATAAGTGTTAAATTGAGATATATAAAAAGACTAATGTCATTGAAAATTTTCAATTTTAAAAAACTACTACTAATAGTGGAACAGAAAGACTAACCATGTAATGAGGAATTTATCATCCAACTTGTTAATGACATTTACAACAATATTGTCATTAGTGATGGCTTCAATTGTAGGGCCTGGAAATTGACCATTGATAAGAATGCCCTGGTAAGAGTGTAAATAAATATTAAACACTTTTTCAAATGTGAAAGAATGAGATTTTAAATGGCAGGGAAAAAAATAAAATAGACCTACCTCTTGAGGAACACCAAGAGGAAAGATTGTTCCATAAGTAATTTCCCATGTGAAGAATTGATATCGGTCTTCTGCAATAACCGAAATTGCACTCCAACAAGCCAAAATTCCAAGAAAAATTGGAGTTAAAATGCCATGCTTCATCTTGCCTTATAAAAGTAAGGGACCCTAAATTAAGTACCCTGTAAGTTTCAAATGTATGAGTTAATTCATTGAACATAAAGAGAATCATGTCTTGAAATGATGTAAGCACTATCCTAGTTTATGAAATATTAGACAATTCATCTATTTAATTTCATCTAATAGCTTATTTATTTGGCGGATGATGGAAATTGGATTAAGTGCAGTCGTGACTGCAAGAATTAACAATTGAGAACCGTCTGATTAAGATCAAATGGTTAGATTTTAAGACGGTTTTTTTTTTGTTTAATGTAAAATCCTAAAATAACAACTGAACCGTCCGATCAAGATCGTTTGACTGTATGACTACACCACTTTTTGAATTCACTTAATCCAAGTCTTTGGGTTATGACATGATCCAAAAATACTATCCACCATAAAAAATAAAATCCAAAAAGACTCTTGCATTACTTAGTCTATATTGGAATTGACGAGTTTGACAGAATCACGATATGTAACTATGATTTTGACAAATTATACTTTAAACTTTCAATAAAACTCATCGTAATTTTGAATAAACGCTTAAGATTTTGTGGTTGATATATGTGGTGAAAATTTAAAGACTAAAATATAGCACAACTACTAATGACAAAAGAAGTTGAATGTGGATAAACTACATGGAAAAATAATGGTTTAGTAGTTAAGATTGAATGAGGAATTTGAAAACATACCAAATTAAAATTCTAAGTTCCTCTTGAACAGAGGAATAGAGAGAATGAGATAAACTAATATGAGGATGGAGTACACAGTGATAGAAGTAATCTTATATATATTAGGATTGAGTACAAAAATGGATGTATGCACATATTACAACCATATGCATTGTCAACATTACTCGTTATTGTTTTTTTAATAATTTCAAAATTAAAAGCTCATGTGTTTCTAAGTTGACTAGAATTTCTTGAAATTAACAAGATCCACCGAGTTACTTATAAAAAATTATTATTAATATCCTAAGATTGCTTTAGATTTAGGAGAAGGTTATTCAAATGGTTTAATAAGTGAAAATGTGAACTAAGATGAGTTGGATTTTGTTGTAACATTGAGTCGGTGGTGGCGGGAAAAGATGGAGGGAGTAGAGATCTGCGGTTGCGGCGCAGCCGATAACGGATCATCATTTATTAGTTTCCATTTCCACTTTCCGGTTATTTATTAAATATTGGAGTAAATTCTACGATCTTATAGTAATCTAAATCTATGACATTTATTAAAGCCTTCCTAAAAGAAAAAAATTTGACATAATTAAACTGGATTATGTTGGTTAGTTTGGTGGTGATTGGCGCTGATTTTGGTAGAGACGATCACAGTTCGATTACCCGCAACTGTAATTGGAATGGAGGCGAAACCACCTGTTGTCAGAATTTATCTCCGAACCAGATAAAAAATTCAGTGAGCCGGATACTAGTGGTGAAAAATAATAGAATGTGGATTTCGAGTTAGAATCCTCTCCATTTTTACTCTCTATTTTTCCTCTCCATTACTAGAGTTTTGAAGAATTTTATCATATATATTAAATTATTAGACCCACCAAATATTATATCATTATGTTTATATTCATAAAAGAGTTTAATTATTGTGCACCGTCGGTGTAATTTTTTTTTTACACATACACCCAATGACGCGTTGCCACATCATTTAATGAATGTGATATATCATGTGTTTTAAATTACCATACATAATGTGTCGGTATATTATTGGACGCATGTGTAAAATAACTTTACACCGATGGTGCATATAAATTAAATTCTTCATAAAACTTTAGTATAACAGAAATGGAGAGAATTATAACTCGTGAAAGTGATTGAATTCATATGGTAATATCTTTCGTTGCAAAAGTTATTGCAACATTGTCTTTTTAGTTAATCTCTTCTAATATATGTGTATTTCTCATCAAAATATCAACTATGGTGGAAGTTGACCATAATTGATATGGTGCAACAAGGTAATGGAGGTTAATTGTAAGGGTAACATCACATATTAGTAGAAATGTAAATGCCTGGTTTATTACCGAAAAACTTAAAAGACATAATTGTTATCTAAAAATGTGAAACAGTTACAAACATGAAACTTAAAACCATTAAATTAATGCATTTAACTTTGACTTTTCAAATAGGCCAAATACATTCAGCGTTTTTTTAAGTTTCGCGTTTGTAAAAATAGGACATTTAATTTATTTTTTTTTTGGTAACAAGTAGGTCTTTAATTTTATAATTTATTGCGCTATTACTTTTGCAAGCTTCGTTACAAAAACACTTATATAACCGTTAACTTAATGATGTGACACTTAACGCTGTTTCTGATTATTTGAAAATCAAAACACAGTGCTCACTACGACCTCACTAACTTATAACTTCAGCGTTTTGATAACGAAGAATAACTTGGTAGATAATAGTATAATAAATTAAAAAGTTAAAGAACCTACCTAAAAAATTAAAGGATTGATATGTGAATTACAAACTTAAAATTTAAAGACTCCTAAATATATTTGGCGATTTAAATATGGTTTGAAGTTTCAACTAGGGAGAAAAAATTAAAGAGGTGTAACATGGATGTGGAAGGAAATTTTTAGACAATGTGATTCACTGATCCAATAATATGGATCTATGTTGGATTAATTAATTATCTCATTCGGTTTCTGAAATTGTTGCTGCTTCTATAATTTCCCCTTTTCCACTTGCCTTCCGCAATATCACACATTTGCTTCCTTCTTTGCTTCTAGTGAATAATAAGAATGTTGGGAAAAAAATTACTCCATCCGGACATAAATATAAAAAAAAAAAAAAACTTTAAACTTTAGTTATTATTATAAGTAAAAGTTAATTACTTTTAAACTAATTAATATTACTATTCCTAATATATCCTTATTTAATTCTATTTTATTTTAGGCATTTATTTCACTTTACATTTTTACACTTTTCAAAATGGGTAATATAGTAAATTTAACTCATGTTTTGCATTAAATCAAGAAAATTAATTACACTTAACTAAATTCATAAACACCGCGTAAACAATATTTTTTGTTTATATTTGTATCCGGAGGAAGTACATGGATAGTTCTAAAATTTTGTGAAGTTAGTTGTGAACTTCTATGAACCACTCAGCTTGCAGAAATAATGCAATGCAAGGTGCAATTCTTTTTGACCCAATGAAAGGTGCAGTTTAACATGCACTTTTTAATAATAATTTTTTTGTATTGGATCTGACTATGTTTAATCTTTCAATATATGCACCTAGCTTGCCAATTTTTTATTTATGATGGCATCAATAATAATTTCTTGCAATGGAGTACCAATGATCAGAGGAACATTTATAATATGTTGGAGTTTGAACTTAAAATTCTTTTGTTTTTCGTTTTAACATGTAAAATTCTAACTTTTATGCTAATTAACAAAAAAGAAATCACATAAATATAAAAAACACAAACAAAAAATCAAATAAAGTTTCCTTTGGTGATGAGGTATGGAGTAATTTTTTTAAGCAGTGATAGAGGAAGAAATAAGAGCATCCACAATGGAGCACTCCATTTTTTAGTACTTAAATGGTCCCATATGGACACATCATCAATTTATTATTTTTTTAATAATAGTACCTAATAGGTACTCAACCCCTCCAATGAAGCATTTCTTAAAAAGTTCTAAAATGGGTCACATCAATAACTTCACATCATTACAATATATTTAATTATCTATTTTATAATATAAATTGATTGAATTAATGATAAAATTACAAAATTAGTATGGTCTTTTTTTTTTATAATTCGAAAAAATAATTAAAATTCGAAATTTAATTTAAAATAATATTGCCAAATTTTAAGAATTACATAATTTAAAAATAATTTAAAATAATTAATAAAATGGTAATTTTGAGAGGAGTAAAATCCTTCAATTTGGTTTTGATTTATATGATAGGAGTATTTATTTTTTTTCCAACGGTAAAAAGAAACAAACAATGACTATCAACGTTTATATATGGTTCACATTAAATTTTTATGCAATTTAAAAGTTGTGATTTTTTTATTTTTTGAATATAATAAATAAAGTGGGTCCCATAAAAAGAAGAGAGAGAGAGAGTTCTTATATTAGAATTGGTACCTATTAAGTACTAAAATGTGTTGTGCTCCAATGGTAGTACCTAATAAGTACTATGAGTACCTATCATGTAATTATTGGTAGGTGTTTATCAAAGTCAACTAGCTTTAATCAGAAAAGATTAAGTCAACACTCCTCTTGCTAAGTCAGACAAAGACAGCATAATTAATTGCTTGCAAATTGCAATTGATCCTAGGAAGTAGGAACAGATCCCATAGGAAGAGAAAGTCTTCTATAGACATATACTTACACTCCTTCTAGTGTTTTAAAAACCGGACCGGACCGGTCGGATCTCGAACATGAGACGTATCGGTCTAGTTCAACATCTGAACCGGGTATGCAATTGAACCGGTGTAAACTGGCCAAAACCGGTAAAAACCGGCAAACCGGCGGTTTTGAAAACCGGCGGGTTGACTACTTGACTTTTTTTTTTTTCTCTTCATCGGACGAACCGAAACATCAACAAACAAGTCCAGATTTAACATTGAGATTTTTAGAAAGAGAAGAAAATTAGGAAATAGCAGGTCGAAGGAAGCCAATAGTTCAGTTTAATCATGATGTTTTCGCCTTGCTTTGATGTTTAGCTGACAGGAGAATAAAAATACAAAGAGCATATGGCAACATACATTTGAAAGAAAACCAGAGAGAGATTGAAACTAGGGTCTCAAAAGGCAAAAGTATAAATGGAAGGTAAATATTTGATGTGGAGAAAAAAAAAAAAATACTCCTAATAAAGTGGTAGACGAAAGCTGTGTCTGTGTGTGATAAATAGTAGTTTTTATTATAAATAAATTATTATAATACATATATTTTGCATCTAAATTGAGATATGAATTTATTATATAGACTTTTACCTTTTTTTTCTCTTAAACTCAAACTCCAATTTCTTAAACAACATTTTTCGTTAAAAAAAAATTCCCTTATTTTAAATATTTTTAACATCATTTTAATTTATAGTAATAGTAATAGTAATAGTAATAGTAATATATTATAATTAAAAGCACATTTGTTACTAACTTGTTTGTTAATTTTGTTAAAGAGACCAATTTATTCAACTGAATTTTACGATTCGACCGGTTTAATAACTATATAATTTTATTATGGAGACTGGTTCATTCTATCGGTTTAATTCGGTTTAATCCGGTTTGTCATGCGGTTCGACCAGTGATCCAGTGGTTCGACCAATGAACCAGTGACCCAGTGCCCTCGTCGGTTCGATGACCGGTCCAGTTTTTAAAACACTGACTCTGTCTTAAATTATAAAGAAAAAAATAAAAAACACATTTATTAAAAAACTAAAACATGATAATTTGAAATATGTTTCTTGAAAATAATTGCATGGAAAGATGTAAAAATAATGTTTATTGGTTATTATTTATGGAAAATATAAGAGAGAGTAAATTAAATGTAATTTGCATTTAATTTCATGAGAATAAACAAAAAGAAATCTTGAAAAAGATAAATGTTTGTGTTTTTCCCTTATAATTTGGGACAAAAAAATGAATTTTTTCCCTTATAATTTGGGACGGAGGGAGTATTTGTTAAACGAAATAAAATGTTAATTAAAAAAAAGAAACAAAATAAAATAAGAGAAAATGGTATAAATTGATGTGACAATTTTTTTAAATTTATGTGTGTACCTAAAACTTGTGTCCAAATGAATGTGCCTAAGCAAATGTTAAACTTTTGTTTCGGTGTTTTTTTGGTTGTACTCGAGCAACATAGAAATATTTTGTTTTTGCCAACATAAAGGAAAATTTTTGCTTTGTTATGGTTTAGACATTGAATGCTTTTATTGAATGAGTGATGCTATTTAGTGCGAAAGAATTTGTCCCGAATGCTTCACGAATAGCAATTCCTCCAATCAAATAGGGACTTTGGCGGAAATCACGGTAGATGCCGTGTATATTAATGTTACGTGTTTCAATAACCCACTTTCGCGAAGGGGTCGTGATGCAAAATTTGTGATAATACCATGGAGGGGCATAAGAACCTTCACAAGATTCTTTATTTCATGAAGCCTCTCTAAGGCTTCATTCTTTTGAAATCATTTTTGTTAGAGTGGAAGAGAGTGAGAGAGAGGAAATAGTTTCATCAATGAGGATTGATTATTATTGATCTTAGAAATACAATTTATAGGGATACAAATTGTAGTGTGTTACTTGGTTAACAAGTAACCATGATTAAAGTAACTAACTATCTAACAAACTAAAGTAGTTACAACAATCAAACTAATAACTAACTTGCTAAGCAAGTAACTAACAAGTTGTTGATTGTTTTCACAAGTCATTGGATTGTTTTTCTCAAGACACCTCCTCAATCCAATGTCTTGTCTGCAATCATGGTAATAATGCCTACCATTTTCCTCAATTCTTTGAATCTATCAGCCTTCAATGGCTTTGTCATGATGTCTGGAATCTGAATTTATGTTCTGCAATGCATCACAGTCAATTTTTCTTTGCAAATTAACTTGGTCTCTTAGAAAGTGATACTTGGTTTCAATATGCTTTGATCTTCCATGTGCAATGGGATTTTTTGCTAAGCTAATTGCAGATTTGTTGTCAACATTCAATCTCATAGGCTTCACATAATTGATCTTCAATTCTTCTAGTAAGGATTCAAGCCAAACTGCTTGAGAAACTGC
This sequence comes from Trifolium pratense, assembly GCF_020283565.1. Taxonomy (NCBI): domain Eukaryota; kingdom Viridiplantae; phylum Streptophyta; class Magnoliopsida; order Fabales; family Fabaceae; genus Trifolium; species Trifolium pratense. The sequence goes on along the minus strand of NC_060062.1, from coordinate 47,668,275 downwards.
CAGTGCTGCAGCAACATACTCTGCCTCACAACTAGATAAGGCTACTATGTTTTGCTTCTTTGAAGACCATGAAATGGGTGAATCTCTGAACCTGAACCAGTACCCTGATGTGCTTCTTCTATCATCTTTGTCTCCACACCAGTCAGAGTCTGAGAAACCTTCAAGTTCAATTTGAGTTTCACTATTGCTTGTTGGAAAGACTAAGCCATAATCCTGTGTACCCTTCAAGTATCTTAGGATCCTTTTGGCTGCAATTAAGTGAGAAGTCTTAGGCTTACTCATAAACCTACTCATTGAGCCCACTGCATAGTTAATGTGGTCTTGTTCATCTTCACTTTTTGACAACTTCAAATTTACTTCCATTGGAGTCTCAGCTTTATTGCAATTTTCCATATGAAACCTCTTTAGTACATCTGCAATATACTTTCTCTGATGCAATACAATGCCATTTGGAGCATAGTGGAATTCTATTCTAAGGAAGTAATTGAGTTTGCATAAGTCACTCATTTCAAACTCACTTTTCAATCTCCCCTTGAATTTCTCAATGCTATCTACATTATGTCCTGTAATCAGCAAATCATCTACATACAAGCAAATAATTATAGCATCTGAGATATCACTTCCCTTCATGTATACACCAAATTCAATAGTGCATTTCACAAAACCTTCCTTTTGCAGAAATTCATCAATCCTTTTATTCCAAGCTCTTGGAGCTTGTTTAAGGCCATATAAAGCTTTATCAAGCTTGTACACTTTGTTCTTTTCTGATTCAATCACAAAGCCAGGTGGTTGCAACACATACACCTCTTCTTCCAATGGACCATTCAGAAAACTAGATTTTACATCCATATGGTATAATGACCAATTGTATGAATTGGCTATTGCAATCACTAACCATCTGGTTTCCATTCTTGCTATCGGTACCTCAGTGTAATCAATTCCTTCTTGCTGAAGAAATCCTCTTGCAACCAGCCTTGCCTTGTGTTTCACTATGTTACCATCTGGATTCTTTGTCACTTTTAACACCCATTTCACACTAATAGTTTTCTTATGTGGAGGTAGCTCAACCAGTTTCCATGTGTGATTCTTTTCAATTGAATGAAGTTCTTCTTTCATAGTTGCATTCCATTTTGAATTTGCTACTGCTTCTTTCTAGTTGATTGGCTCATAATCTGCCATGAATGCTAGATGTACCAAGTCACCATCTTCATTTACTTCATTATATGTGTTGATTTCATGGTCATTGAGCCTGATAGAGGGAAATACGTTTCTAGTTGATCTCTTTGAAGCTTGAGCAAGTAGTGATGATAATTGAATTCTATCATCATCATCACTTGATGTATGCATATCTTCTTCATGATTTGTGCCTTGATTCTGATTAACTACTAGTTAATGTGTGATTGCAGCATCATTCACTCCATCTTCCAGTTGCATTGTGGCTTGCTTGTTTGTTTCTGAGCTCCTTTTCCACTGTGATTTCTCATCAACAATCACATCTCTGCTAATCACCACTTTTCTATTGGTTGTATTATACATTTTGTATGCTCCTATGTCATCATAGACAATAAGAATCAGTTTTTCACTCTTGTCATCTAGCTTTCTTTTCTTTTCATCTGGAATGTGTCTGTAACATAGTGAACCAAAAAATTTCAAGTGTTTCACACTTGGTTTGTGACCTGTCCATAATTCTTATGATGTGTTGTCCTTCAATCTCTTTGTAGGACACCTATTTAACACATATGCTGCAGTGTTTACAGCTTCACCCCAATAACACTTTGGTAAACCTTTACCCTTCAGCATACATCTAGCTATATTGAGCAGAGTTCTATTCCTTCTTTTTGCTAAACCATTATGTTGAGGTGTGTAGGGAGTTGTTACTTCATGAATTATACCTTTCTCAGTGCAATAAGCTTGGAATTCCTTAGAATTGTATTCTCCACCTCCATCTGTTCTAAGTACCTTTAGCTTATTTTCACACTATCTTCCAGCTAATGCACATAAATTTTTGAATTTTGAAAAATTCCATCCCATTCCATTCAATTCTTCAATTTATCATTCCTTCCAATTTGGGGTGTAAATATCCAATGGAATGAAACTTTATAAATTTAAATTCCTTTTTAATCTTTATTATTATTTTTATACGATTACCTCTTTGCCTCTTATACGTTCATTCTTGTTTTTCTACTTCTTATCGGTGTGTCAAACAATATTCTTAATCCCATTGTAACATTCGTTCATCTCCCCCATCAATCTGTTCATGTTGCATTTCTTTTTTGAAGAAATCCAAAAACAATATCAATATAAATTAGGCACCAGAAATATAATTAGTTCAGAGAACAAAGGTGATTGATACAAAAGTTATACACCAACAATATGCCCCTACTACACCTGATCACTAGCAAAAGCAGACCTTTCTTCAAAAAAAAAAAAACTAGCAAAAGCAGACCTGCTAACAATACACATAAGAAACACATTTCTTCATTACTAGCAAAGTGCTCATCAGTATCCTTGTAAGGGTATTTTAATCCGTTCTCTGATATGCTTTTTTATTATTAAATAAAAGAAGTATTTATATCATATATATACATATATATATATATATATATATATATATATATATATATATATATATATATATATATATATATATATATATATATATATATATATATATATATATATGTGTGTGTGTGTTTTAATGGGCTATTTTTTATTCCACTTTTTGTTGAAGAACAAAAGTTTTAGTACTTCAAAAAAAAAATTGCAACAATATATATGTTGCTTGCATGATAATAATGTTTTTTTAAATAAAGGTAAACATGCAATTACAAAGTTATAATTGTTCCATTCCATCCATTTTCCAAACAATGGAAGGGAAATATTTTATAAATTATCCAAACAATGGAATGACATCTTCCATCCCGCTCCATTCTATTCCATTATGTTCCGCTCTGTTCTACTCCACTCTATTATGTTCAATCAATCCAAACGGAACCTTAGTTTCATTCAATTTTGTTATTCGTTTTTCCGTCAAATATGAATAATCCTCCTAATTGATGTGCAGTAATATTAATTACTCCCTCCGATTTTTATTATAAGAAAAAATTTACTTTTTAGATTCATAGAATGTTCAATGTATTTAGTCAAAAATATGAAACAGATACATTTAACATTTTATGAATCTAAAAAGTAAACTTCTTATAATAAAGACCGGAGGAAGTATTATAATTATAATATTATAAACATTTACTACATGAAGTCATTCAAAAGTGAAAGCAATATATGAGCAGATATTAAAACGACAAAAAATATTTTGGGGGAGGGGGACTAAAAATTGTTTATATGAACTAAAAATATAATTTAAGATAGGACAAAACTTACATGCATTTCCATACATGCATTTCTTACTTTTCCACTCACAAAGAGGTGGTTATTTATGTTAACCGGAAATTACAAAATGACAATGGTATATTTTGTTTATATTATTATGGTGCTTTTTTTTTTTTTGAAAATTAAATTCAAAATGTTTGTGATTAGGATTAGGATGGAGAAGCCCCACCCCCCACATATATCTCACTGGAATACGTATTTAGTAGGGACGCATTATATATATTTTACGATCAGATTGAAGCAACAGCATCTCAATGCATTATGTATCTGAACGACACCGACTGAGCTCAACCGGTGATCGAACCCAACACCAATAATGACCGAATGCCGTTCTTGCCTTCTGAACTCATCGTCGAGATTCTCTTGAAGATTCCGGCGAAGTATCTCCTTCGATTCAGGTGCGTGTGTAAATTATGGAAAACCCTAATTTCAGGTCCCAAATTTGCAAAGAAGCATCTTCTCATCTCAATTGCGGAACCAAGAATATGCCAACAACGATTGAGATTTGGGAAAACGAGCGTGTTATACATCATCAGATAGATTCAACGGCTTGGAAAACGACCAGCATTATATGTGAGTGGCACTCTGAATTGGGTTGGTCTAAAAAGGTTTACACGTATTATTCTTTCTTTTGGCCTGCATGAAATCCGAATAAACCAAGCTTATCTTTTGCTTTAGATATTTTATTTGAGTTGTAATAAATTGAGCAACATAGAAATATTTGGTGAATTTGTTTTGTTTTCGCTAACAAAAGAGGGAAAATATTTGCTTTGTTTTGTTTTAGACATTGAATGCTTTTATTGAATACATATGATTCTTGATAATACTATGGAGGGACACAAGAACCTTCACAAGATTCTTTATTTCATGAAGCCTATGTAATGCTTCATTCTTTTCAAATCATTTTAGTTTCATTTAATTATATGCTATTCGTTTTCTCTCAAATATGAGAAGCTTATTGATTTACATAAATAGGAAATCAAATTGATTTGTTCATACTTTTTTATCCATCTTGCTTGAATTGTGATGACGCTTAACTTTATTTGTGTCAAGTGTCTCATCTGAATTGAGGTGTGTCAGTCTCAGTAAGAATTTTTTTCTAATTTTTTTTTTTTGTTTTTCACCACTATTTTTTTCCCTGAAAGTAAACTCATATATAATTGTGAGATCCCGGGTTCGAACTTGGGTCACATCGTCCAGCCTAATAATTTCGGCATTTTTGTCAGTTGAGCTCAAACTTATGGGACTATAAAGAAATTTTTTATAAAAGTTTCAAATGAAAATTTAGTTTGAATAATTATTCTTAAAATGTTATTATAAGTATTTCATCATTTTGTTAAAACTTTTTTTGGATATCAAAATTTCAAAAAATCCCTTAATTTTGAAGCTATTTGAAATAGATTTTCATAAAAATCATTTTTGAAATACAACTTTTTGAAAAAAAATACGATTTTGACAATGTTTTGATCTTCAATAATATATGTTTATCTTATATGATGTCAAAATTAGTGTTTCAATTTAAAAAATGAATATAAAAAAAACTTGTAATATATTTTGAAAAACAGTTTTCCAAAACCTATTTTAAAAAGAATTTAATTTATATGCACCGTCGGTGTAAAGTTATTTTGCACATGCATCCAATAATATACCGACACATCATGTATGGTAATTAAAAACACATGATGTGTCACATTCATTAAATGATGTGGCAACGTGTTATTGGATGCATGTGTAAAAAAATGTTACACTGACGGTGCACAGCAATTAAACTCTTTTAAAAAATACAAAAAAAAATAATCATATTTTTAAAAATGAAACAAACAGGTCCAATAAGATGGTGGTACGTGAGAGGAAAAATCATGAGAATGAGATGTTAGTAAAATATAAGTGATTAGAGAATACTCTTAAGAAAACTTCTTCCTTTTCACATATAATTGAGTTATTTTCCTGGATTACATCACTGGTGTCTAACAAATGTCTTGCTAGTTCTGTCACCTCGGATATGATTCATATCCGGGAAGAACCTGTTGAATCCTGGGGGATTTGCGCTTATGAGGCGGATAAATCCTTAAGGACAGTGCGATCAGCACGCCTCAGGTATTGTATCACGGTTGAGTATTTTGCAGGTCGTTCATGATTGTGCAATCGCGATGAAATTACTTTACAGTTGCCGACATCAATCACCGCAATAACAAGATAAGTTTATATGAATTTTATTTCAATTTATTCTCTATAATTTTTGTTGAGTTATTTAAATTTATATGTGATTTATTATTGTGAATAGGTCCAAATTTTTACAACATAATAAACATGTGACACTTTTCAAACTCGTGTAATTGCAACACAAATTCACGCATTTATGCAGTAAGCATATCGTTGGTGGTTGCATTGAGATCAAAACGGTTTAGATTTTAAGCTCAGTATTTGGACTGATATGGAGATCATATCATGAAATAATATTACAGTTTGACCATACAGATCACCATGAGCTCCACTCCTACATGCACGTCAAGTTCCACTCCTATGTCACTAGTTCAACCACATCATGAGCTCTATCTTCCCGCTAGCTCATCTCCAGTATGAGCTTCATCTTCAGGCCTAGCTCATCTCCAACTTGAGCTCCATCTTCACGTTAGCTCATCCCCACCTCCACGTGATCTGCACGGACGAATGACCTGAGCTAAGTTTGTTACGCCTCCACGTGATCTGCACTTGACGAATGACGTGAGCTAAGTTTGTTACGCCTCCACGTGATACACACGGACAGGTGACGTGAGCCACGTGAGTTCTAATTCCACGTGTCCTGTATGAACGAGCTGCTTTTGGATCTCAATGTCATACCTACTGGGCCTGGATACTTCAACACAAGAGAAGGCCCATTAGGTCAAGGGATGTTTGGACTATAAAAGGAGGCACTTAGGATAAAAAAGGGAGATTGATTCTAGGTAAAAAAAAAAAACAGTACATTATAATAGTTATTCTCTCGAGTGCTATGGAACTCTTTAGGACAGCTCACCTGTTGTATTCATATACGTGAACAGTATTTTATAGTATAATAAAGCAAAATCTGCTTTTTTTTCTTTCTTTTTTGTACATTCAGAGCTTGATCAAACAATCAATTACTGCAGAAAGTAGAGATCAGTGTTGACTATTCATGTGCATTTGGAAGTACTACAGAAAATTCAAATCCGTTGAAAGTTGAAACACTACACAGATTACTAATTGCTACTACTGATGTTAGAAAATTATGCATTGTGTTCTAAACTAGCTTCTACCTTGTGGATAAAAGAGCAAATGATTTTGGCTTTGTGAAATTCAAAGAGGAGAAAGCAGAGATTAAAGTTGCAAAAGAACATATATAAAATCATTCAAAATGTGAAGAGTATACATGATTAACATAGATATCTAAAGTTGCGACAGAAAATATTTTGGGGACTTAAAAATAAAATTTTAAAATATTAATAGCTAGGGTAAAATAAAACTTATTTAATCTTAAGGGTCAGTTTGAATTGACTTATTTTTGAGCTTATACAAATAAATAAGTTATTATATATTATTATAAGTTTGTCAAGATTGTTTATAAAATAACAACTTATAAAACTACAATTTTAGTTAATTAGAATTTATGAATTAAAATAAAAGTTTTTTTTGGTTGTCAAATAAAAACTTACTTACATAAACTATTTCGCATAAGCTAAAAAATAAGTCAATCCAAACACCCTAAATTTAAAATGACAAATGGTATTTTTTTTTTTGTAATACAAATGGTATTTTGTTTCTCTTATTATGGTGAGAATTTTTATGAAAATAAGTTCAAAATGTTTGTGATTAGGATTTACGATGCATAAGACACCAAAAAAAGATTAGGATGCATAGGGTTCAAATGTTGAAAAAGACAACATATATCCACTAGTAGTAGCACATTATATATATTGAATTTTACGATCAGATTGAAGCAACAGCAACTGAACTCATTTGCAAAACCTAAGACCAAATAAATTGCATTGTCCTTTCAAGTATGTATCTCTGCCACCGTCAAAACGACACCGTCTGCACTCAACCGGTGTTCGAACTCAACACCAATAATCAGCCGTTTTTGCCGTCTGAACTCATCGTCGAGATTCTCCTGAGGCTTCCGGCTAGGTCTCTCCTTCAATTTAGGTTCGTCTGTAAGTTATGGAAAACCCTAATTTCAGATCCCAAATTTGCAAACAAACATCTTCTCATCTCAATTGCGGATCCAAGCATGAGCCACCAACGATTAGCCTTTAGCGATTGTTCTTACCCTTTGAATTCATTATTCGAAAACCCATCAACCCGTGTTATACCAGATAGATTCAACGGCTTGGAAAACGACCAGAATTATCTTTTAGGTTCATGCAATGGTTTCTTGTGTATTTATGATCCTCATCCTTATCAATGTAATATGATAATGTATAACCCTTCTATCGGTTTGAAATCCAATAGTTCTCCCAAAATTATTCCTTCGCCTGATTGGGAGATGCTGTATGAGGGCTTTGGCTATGATCATGTTAATGACAAGTACAGGGTGTTAGCAGTTGTGGAACATGTTGATGGCGATTCTGACGATGAAGATTTCGGTGAATTATTGACCAAAATTTATACCTTTGGTGAAGATTCTTGGAGGACAATTCAGGATTTACCCTATGCTCATCCTATCCAGAAGTACGGAAAATATGTGAGCGGCACTCTGAATTGGGTTGCTCATAGATGGATTTTCCCAACACAATATGTGATTATTTCTTTTGATCTGGATAAGGAGACTTACCGGGATGTGTTGCTGCCTCCAACTATTCGTGACTGCAACGACTACATGTGCAGTCCTTCGCTCTGTGTTTTGAATGATTGTCTTTGCTTGTGTTTTGTCAACAGAACTCATTTGGTTGTGTGGTCGATGAAAGAGTACCGAGTTGTTGAGTCCTGGACTAAATTGATCAACATCCCTCGTGACAAGTTAATCTTCTTGAATTCTATAGATCCATATTCTTTTATTGACCTATTGTTCATTTCAGAAAATGGTGTTGTTCTTCTAAAGGTGTCTTCCTCTTCCCAACTTTTCCTATATAACTTAAATAGTGGTGTGTTGGATCATCCCTTTATAAGTATCAACCATGATGTGTTTGATCCTCAGATTTATCGTGAGAATCTAATATCACCGCCATGGTAAATCACATTTGTGTAATGTGGAGTCTTCCATGTTTATTTTTTATTTTTATTTTCTTGGTTTTTCACGGCCAGTTGAATCTGGTTCGGGGAGTCAGTTCTAGCAACAAGTGATTCCAGCCCCCTCCCGATCGTAGTTGCGGGGATCGAAGTCTTCCATGTTTTAGCTTACATGAGTTCTGAATAAAACAAGTTATCTCTTGCTTCAGATATTTTTTTTGGGTTGTACTCAAGCATCATAGAAATAAATATGTGGCGAGTTTGTTTTGTTTTTGTTAACAAAAATGGAAAACTTTTTCTTTGTTATATGGTTTAGACATTGAATGCTTTTATTGAATACATGATTCTTGATAATCTCATGGAGGGACACAAGAGCCTTCACAAGATTCTTTATTTAATGAAGCCTCTCTAATGCTTAATGGCTTCATGCCACCTATTTTGATATTACTATTAATAGTTTATTACTAACTCGTAAGTCATATAACATATGGTATTTTATCCCCAAGAAAACATCCAGAATTTTTCTAAAAAAGTTAATTAATGCTCAATTTGTCAATATACATGTCTGAATTTTGGAATGAATAGTGCTAGCAACACACTATCAAATACATACATCTAAATACACTTTCTTTAATTGGTTAAAATTTATACGAGTCCCATAAATTTTATATGAGACCCATATGAATTTCAACCAATAAAAAAGAGTGTGTTGAAAACGTGTACCTTAAAAAGTGTTTTCCCGGCAATATTTGTTCTAGAACCCAAAGACTCTTACAATGCCTAACAAAATCAAAATATAAAGGATGAATACCAAATCCATCTTTAGAATTTTGAAAAAGACCTACATTATGGAGCACTTTTTCTTTAGATATTATAGAGCACTTTTTTTTTTTGTAATGATATTATGGAGCACTTTATTTCTCAGATACACTACAAACATATTTTTTGTTGTCGTGTCTCTAGCATTCTTTATTTAATTAACATGTGACGCTGATGGATAAAGGAGTAAAAAAGTCAAAGGTTCAGGATTCGAGTCCTGACAAAAATGGAAAATATTAACACTAATAACTAATTACTAACTTTCGCAGTACCATAAAAAATGTGATACTCCTTATAAAAAAAATGTGATACTACATGCATTTATGCAGTCATCACACTGTAACAGTATAGATTTCAAGCTCAATATTTTAGAGTTTAAAAAAATAAAATCTACTTTTTTTTTGTGCAGTCAGAACTCGATCAAACAAATCATTTACAAAGTGCTAACTACGTGAATTTGTGACTGCAGAAAATTCAAATCGGTTGAATTGAAACACTACACAGGTTACTGCAGAAAATATTTGTATGCAAAACCAGCGAAACACTAAGCAAAACAAGAACAACAAAACGAAGCAGATAAAGAAAACATGTGCTTCTCATTGCCTCTATAATTAACCAATAGAAAAACATGGTTACAATTTAAGGAAAACAATGTTGGAAACTAAACTGAAAATGAAACATTTCATGTTCAATTTTCTTAGAATGAAAGAGATTTAAAAAATTATCAGTTTTGTGATTCTGCTCAAACATTGACTCACTTCAAGAGTGAAGGAAGTGAAAGTGAAGAAAGTTCAGGGTGGATAGAATGCTTATTTCTAAAGAATGGGCGGATTATTGGGGGAATATTATTCTTTAAGGGCTCTACCGAGAGATGTGTCGAAGTCGAATCATCGTCCTTTGCATTTGAAGGGTAATGATTTTGAATGGGGTCCTAAACCTTTCCGATTTAATAATTATTGACTCCATATCACAATAATTTTAAAAAGGTAGTGGAAGAGGCTTGGGGGAATCAAAATGTGCAAAGGTTGGAATCAAAATATGATGCATATTTCTAGAATCTTCTACAATACATGAGTAACTTATAGAAATTACTTATCAAGTGATGATGTTCTTTCTAGAATTTTTGAGCAACTAGTAGAATAAACCATTACTAGATTTCTATTAGGAAATATCATGAAGAATTTAGAATGAATTATCTAGAATACATTCCACTCCTATAAATAGGCAAACTAGGTACAATTGTATTCAAGCCTTTGGAATGCAATATTAATAACATTAAGGCTTCAATATACTACTCTCCTCCTACAATAAGTTGACTATTAATGTGTTACATCTTGTTCCAATATTAGCTACTATCTATTCAACTATCAACTAAGCATTCTACTCTATCAAACTATTTCCTAATTATCACTACTACCTCAACTACTAACAGGATCCAAGCATGACTCACCAACGATTGGCCGGTTTCCTTTAGAACCAACCCCAAAATATTTGTATCTTACCCTTTGAATTCATTATTTGACAACCCATCAACCCCTGTTATGGCTTTGGCTATGATCACGTTAATGACAAGTACAAGGTGTTATTCATTTTGGTAAATAAGGATTCTAAGGAAATTTTGACCAAATTTTATACCTTTGGTGAAGATTCTTGGAGAACCATTCAGAATTTTCCTGTATTCCCAATCAAAAAATGTTGTTCATTTCAGAAAATGGTGTTGTTCTAATGAGTACATTGTCTTCCCAACTTGTCCTATATAACATAAATAGTGGTGGGTTTGATTATCCCTTGACAAGTAACGAACTAACGATCGCGTGTCCGGTCTGCATATTTACCATGAGAGTCTAATATCACCGCGATGGTAAATCGTACTGTGGAGTCTTCCATGTTTTCACTTACATGATTTCTGAATAAAACAAGTTTATATTTTGCTTCAGATATTTTTCGGGCTGTACTTGAGCAACATAAAAACATTTGGTGAGTTGTTTCGTTGAAGCCCAACCCTTGCATCTCTTCTTAATTATCTGTAATATTGATTAATATGAATATTATCTTCTGGATAGATTACCGACTAAGACTAATTTGTGGCGGAGAGGTATTATCCGTCAATCAGATTATACCGTTTGTTTGATGTGTGGTTTTAGTATGGAAAACTCAACTCATCTTTTCTTGCATTGCAATTTAGGTTTGACTATTTGGTATGCTGTGGTTCAATGGTTGGGTCTAATAATTATCGCTCCTTCAAATATTTTCTTCTCTTTTAGTATACTCTAATTGGGTCTGCTAAGGGTAAAAAAAGAAAGCGCAGGATGAAGATATAAATTTGAGAGTGCTGAAAAGGTGGCGGATAGTATAAATTGGGAGTTATATACGTCCTACGAATGGGCGTTATCTTGAAAGTGGTATATTGGGAGTTAAATACGTCCTACGAATGGTATATTGGTAGTTATTTTTTATTTAGCAACTGATTTTCAGTTTACAATTGTGTTGTTTGTGGTAGTTATTATTTTTATGAACCAATAGTAGTTGTTTTTGTTCAGTGTTTTAAGACAGAATGCATGTATTGTAACTTCTCTAATGTTCTGTTACATTGAACCAATAGGGATTTTTTTTCTTTCTTTCTTTCCCTGATGCTGTTATGTACTGTTCTTGTTTCTGTTCTTTCCCGGATGCTTAGTGCATACCAGCCCTGTCCTTGTGTTTTTTGAATTACTTCTAGGCTAGCTGTTGTTTTGGTTGTGGGATGTCTCCTTTACTGGTTGGTTTGGTTTGGTTTGGTTATTGGTGGTTTTGTTTGCTTGGTTTCTCTACCTGCTCTTTTAGGGTTGTTCTTTGGTTATACTTTTTGCCTCTATGTATAGACATTTCTTGTATAGTCGTTTTACAACGGAAAATATTAGAGGAAAAATGAAAATTGATTGCAAAATTATATGCAAATATGAGCAATGAAATTTTAATACAAAATCTTCCTTAAATTTACACAATAGTAAGACAACACATAATTTAGGAATTCTCTCAATAATTTTTCCTTAAAGTCTCTTTTGTGGCCAAACACTCATGACTAGAAGATGAATATCATAAAATTTTGAGTTTGATGACACTAAAGGTGATGTCCAATGGCTTTACCACAAAGCAATACATTAGAGGGAATATTATATTCATTATAAAGGCTTTGTTGTTCATTCCAAACCCTAAGATACAGTTGTTGTCCAAGATACTGTCTTTCCCATATTGCAGACCTCAGGTTCCACATACCTTTGTTGTCCAATGACACCAATATGGTAGTCCAAGAGTTTGGATACACCTATGATAATTTGAAGCACATCAAGTAAGCATACCAAAAAGATACTCACAAATTACACATATTAATAGCATATATTCACTTATTTTAAATAAATATCATGTTAAAATAAGTATTGTCATAAGTATGTTGATGCTATATATGGATGTTTTGTGTGCACTCAAAATCCTGTGACAATCAACCACATATGCTATGCTTGATATGTGGTTGACTATGTAGGATTGCACCAATCCAAATTTGCTAGTACTTTATTAAAAATAAATCTTATAAATTAGATTCTCATTTTTAGTTGCCGCACAATACTACCGGGCGCTAGCGCAAGTAGTTAGTACATTGTGCGTGTGGGTACTATAAATCTCGAGATATCAAGTTTGAATCCTACTGATGAAAAAGTTACCTGAACAGTGTGTCTGGTTAGAGCATCTACTAAATTATAGATTCTTCTCTTGGCTGGTGTCCACTGGCCGAAACCATAACTGTAATCATCACACAAAACATAATCAAGTCTCCCTCTAACAAATTTTAAGCAATGATTATTACTTCTACAATACATAAAGAAAATGGAACCAAAATGCAAATAAAGAATGATTACATACCCCACAACCCAAAAATCATAACCATCAAGATGCCAAGATTGCATGCTGTTTTCATCATTTTGGAAAACAAGCTCAATAAAATCATGGAGAGAAGTTGGCAATACAGAGGTAGCTACTGATGCAGGACCATTAGAAGGAATGCTTTGAATTGAGTTCACACTGAATATTCCAGGAATGTTGAAGTAATCGGCAAGTTTGAGAGGTGTATCAGGGTTAACATAGGAAACCTTGTTAACAGCATAACGTAATTTTCCATTAATTAATGGTGCTGAATTGGCTAATACAATTGTCTTTGTAGGAGTTATTTTTCCATAGTGGTATGATCCTTGTGGGTTTGGCCTTGCTGCATTTGCTGTTAGATTCCATCTGAATAAAAAAAAAAAATGTTAAAATTAAAGCAAACTTAAAGCTTGTTGATTTTGGTTAGACTTGTGTGCTTACTGCTTAAATATGTTTTTAGTCACAAATTACACTAAATTTTGTTTTTGTTCGTCGAAATTTTTTGTCTCATTTTGATCAGTTTTATTTTAAAATGTAGCTATTGTGTTAGTCGTAGATTATCAAACTGAAAATCACCATATTTATTACCTGAAGCTTCTAGCTTGAATCAAAGACCAATGATATTGATAAGCAGGAGGACTAGGCAATGGACCAGAAGCAGGGGAGTGAGAGTTTGTATAATGTAACACTGCAGTTGCTGTGAGAATCCTTCTGGAAAATCTTGTTGAAGCAACAATGTGATAATCCTTTGGAGATTGATTTAATGTTACCAAAACAGCAGCTGATTGTCCAACATGCACATCAAGGGTATCATATATGTTCTGAATAACATGTGATCCTTCCACCTCAACTAGTTTAAGGGTATGTCCTTGAATTCTAAAGTTAATTGATGTTGACATTCCCACATTTGAGATTCTGAACATGTAAGTCTTTCCTGTAATTAAGCAACTAAGTAAGCATAAGTACTGTTTGGCAAAACAAACTTAATGATAAAGTTGTATGGCTTTCTTAGAATTTTTAAAAAGTCTTACCTTGATCACCATTTATAGATGTATGAGATTGGCCATTGATAAGAAGACCATCAGGAAATGCTAGAGATTTTCCAGAATCTAAAGACTCTCTTAATGCCTATCAAAATATAAAGGATGAATATTAGATTTCGAATTTATATTTTCTGCAGTCACAAATTCCACGGATTTATGGAATCAGCATATCGTTGGTCGTTGTATCAAGATCGAAATGATCTATAGATTTCGATCTCAGTAAACCTGCTTGCTTTCTGTACAGTCAGATCTCGATCAAACAACCAAAAATGTGCTGACTGCGTGAATCCTTTACTGCAGCAAATTCAAATCCGTTGGAATACTTCATAGATTACTGCTACTAGTGATGTTAGAAAATTATGCACCGCGTTATAAATTAGCTTATACCTTGTGACTGGTCTTGTACCAATCACCAACAAGTAACGTGAAATCTCCGTCCGGGTATGGATAAGGCACTGCGATGACAGATCTATGATAGACATTAAGTGCTCCAAATCCTCCAGCTGCTTTATGCAATTGAGTTGATGGAAAGTATGTGTAGGTTCCAATCTGATCCTTAGCCTGAAACTTGTATGTGTAATTTGAGTTTGGAGGTATAGGACAGTTGGTCCCTAATACCCCATCTTGCCATGAATTTTTCCTTTGTTTAATTCCATTCCTGGTTTACAACAACATTGTTAATTGTTAAGCCATTTTCTCAAATAAAATGCTACAACCTTAATAGAGAAACTCACCAAGTGAGTAGAAATGGTTGGTCCAATTTGTTGACAAGATTGAGAACCACATTTTCATTAGTTACTAAGTCTAGTTGAGGTCCCGGAAACTGACCATTGATCAGAATCACCTGAAAAATCAAGCACCACAATTTTAGACTAGACTTCGAAAACACAGTTTGTATTCGTACCGGAAAACATAATCATATTGTCGTTAGTTACTAAATCTATAGTTGAGCACCAAATGTTACTATTGAACTCTACAATAACTGAAATCTCCTATTGGTACAGGATATCAGAATCATGTTGTCATTAGTTATTAATTTTAGTTGAGCACAAAATGTGACAATTGAGTTCAATGAGAACAAAAATCTCGTATAGAACATAAGGGTAAAAGCTCATTTAATTCTGATTTTCTATACGAAATGATACATCCTTTAATATTTTGAAAATCCATCTTAATAAGATTAAATGAAAGAATATTTCACACCTGCTGAGGACTGCCTAGTGGAGAAAGAGTTCCATAAGTCACAGTCCATGTAAAATATTTGTATGCATCTTCTGCTTGCACTAGAGAAACACCAAGCAAAACAAGAATAACAAAATGCAGCAGATAGAAACATGTGATTCTCATTGCCTCTACAATTAACCAATAGAAAAAACATGGTTACATTTTGAGGTAAGAATGTTGGAAACTAAGAACTGAAAATGAAACATCACTTTAATATTCAAATTTCTTAGAATGAAAGAGGTTGGAAAATTACCAGTTTTGTGATTGTGCTCAAACTTTGACTCACTTCAAGAGTGAGAGTGTGACACACCTACTCAAGCTTGGAGATTGTACTGATGAAACATTTGTTTGCATAATAATATATATGCAAAGAGTGTTACTACTATGATAATAAAAAATTGAAAAAATAGAGTATCTTTTTTTGGTTGGTGCTTTTAAGGTAGCAATTTGATGATTCATCTTCGGCGCTGTTAACGGGTTTAGATGATTTTGTAGTTGCTTCAAACTAAAGTTATATACTATACTATGACATGCCTGCTGTTAATTGAATTATGTATATGTATAATAATCATATATCATTATTAAAGTGAAATTGTTTGTACCAAAAAAATAATAAAAATAAAGTGAAATTGTTTATATAGCTTTATTAGCCCACCACTTGTATTCTTTTTGACTTCTATACTATAACCCCTTAAATTTAGTCATGTCAACTTTGTCTTCCTTTTCTGCTTGTTCTACAAACTAAATGGGCCTACTGGAACAAATTACTATAATTCGACCTCGCCTGCGGATCAATCGACATTTTTCACAAATTTTACGAACAGAGGCTCTTACTTTCATATTTTGAACTCCTTAACATAAACTTAATGCTGAATCTATATATTGGAAGGAAATAGGGTTTCCTTACATTCTTAACTTCAACGTGTTTTTCCTAAGTTTGTCTCTAAATTTTGTAGGACGGTATGGTGTCCATGTGGCATGTGAGTCATTTATGCACGTATGTGTTGATTTGGTCAAAATTAGTGGAGGTCGGCTTTTTGCAAAAAGGACCGAAGTTAGGAGTCAAAATTATAAATTTGTGAAAGTTAGAATGTCAAAAGTGTAATTTAACCTAAAATTTTAAGGCACACAACAACATAAATAGGAGTATCTTCTATGTTCTTTTCTATTTATAGGCAGTCGAGTACCATGAAAGAAGCAACAAAGGGTGCCCTGCCAAATCCAAGTTATGTTTGATGCCAAAATATAATTGACATGAACCAGCTTGGAATCAAATTAAACCTCCAACTTCTGTCAAATTAAAAATTAATAATTAAATTTCCCTAAATGCTCTACTTTGTTAATTACAAATTTTCCGGACCGGGTGTAGCATGGACTATTTATGATCTTCATGTTTACATCCGCTATAATAATTAAATTAAATAATAGTCATCATGGTTATAATATAATACTATTGGCCTAAGGCAGTTGAAGTTTCTTTAATTATCTTATTGTATGATGAAAATCTATATATGTATGTCTCGCCTTGAATGATGAAGATCATTCCGTTAGGCTGTCATTTTCAACGTAATTGACGCCCTCCCTGCCTGCCTGCATGTACGTTTCCATCTTACTGCATGCCCATTGCCAACTCACGTGATTCTCAATTATTATTGTGTGGTCTCTACCAACGATTTTATTTTATTTTTTATAACCGTCACCATTGTCTTTAGGGGAGGAAGACAGAAATTAAGTTTATGGTGACTAAGTTTAAAAGTAAATTTAGTCATAAAGATTAAGATATTAATTAAAATATGATAATACATGTCAAGTTATCTAGTCTCTTCTTTGTCACCACCCTAATATGCTTGCGATTCTATTGCCACCACCCTATATTTAACATTTTAATCACATAGCCACTACTTTTGACATTTTATTTCTTGCATTGCTTTTAACATTTTTTTTCGGTTGATTGCTTTTAACATTTCTAGTTTAGTTATGGTTGCAATCAAGGCCTCTAGGATAACTATAAATAAGGTCAAACATCTCTTGTATTTAGAATATTAAAGTTTATAAATTTAAGTTTCTCTTTATTCTCTTTTCACTCCTAACTCATATGTATTTAAGATTTAAAATTTAGATCAACATATTTTTTAAAGAAGGTTAAATCGACATATTATATGAAATTAGAATACACTTATTTGAGAATCAACAATCACAGTTTCTGAAAACACCAGGATTTGTCTGATCACGTGCTCCAGGATTTGAGACTCTTAATGGGGCAAACCTCAAATAAGAGTTATTCAGAAAAAAAAAATTAAATACAAAGTTAGTATTGTGAATCTGTAATTTACTTAATGTTCTTGTGATATTAATTAGCTCAGTTGGTAGCGACATTGCATTATATATGTAGGATCGGAATTCAAACTCCGGGCACCCCACTTATTCAACCTTAAGGGTGAAATTTCTAGCTACAAGCTTACTTTACGAAAAAAATAATATTTAACTCGAATGATGTGAAGTTGTTCAAAGATTTATCCTTTTTAATTTTTAGTAAACTTGAATATATAATGATTTCGATTGATGTATTATACCAATTTGAATAAGTGAATATTGTTTTTTTCCAGTAAAAATGATCATTTATATGCTATAACGTTTAACAAAAATAATTTTGAGAAAGAAAAATATAGATTTAATTGCATATTTTTGTTCCCCTATTTATCAAATTTACGAAAATAGTCCCCTTTTTTAAAGTCGGATTTTTTATCCTTTATTTTCACATTTGTTGTAACCTTGTCTCAACCCATGTGTTTTGCCATTAAAGTGATTTAAGTATAAAAATATATTAAATCTCCATTTTTATAAAAATATGATGAAGGGACCAAAATTAAATGATAATAGAGAATCAATTTTATGAGTAAAAAAAAAATAGGAGACCAAAAATAAAATTAACCCTTTAACATTGGATCTACTAAACTTTTAACCCTTAACCGACCACCTTAAAATTAACCCTCTAATCTACTCCTATCGATTAATTATTTGCATTTTGTTATATAAATTTGGCGTAAATTATCCTTGGTCAGTTTTACGTTTACTTTATTGAACAAATTATCCAGTATACGGGTACAAATATTATCAAATCTGTTATTTCTCCATCAGGGATCTGTGGCGCAATGGTAGCGCGTCTGACTCCAGATCAGAAGGTTGCGTGTTCGATTCACGTCAGGTTCACATCCCTCTTTTTCGTTTTATTTTTCTTTCTTTCCTTTGAGGTTGTTATGGCTACACACTCATTCTTGTGTATACCTTAAACAAATAAATTTACATTGACTTCACTAAGTCTTTGTTGATTCCATCTAAAAGCAAAGTGAACACAAAAAAATGCTTTTACATTAAATCACCATTAAAAAACAAGGAAATTTCTATGTTACCTTCACAAGGACCACAACTTATGCTAGCCTCAAAATTATCAATGAACAAAAATTATATAAATAAATACAAAATCCAAGATATTTTTCCTCATATAGTTGAAGCCATTATTGATTAGAGAGAATCCTTTATAGCACATTCATTTGTTAGTCCTTAACTATCCCTTCTTAAACTTTTTTTGATCAAAAACTCTATGTTTGACTTTCTTTTGAGTTTTGACCTTCCTTAGATCAAAGTTTTGATTTTAGATTTTGGGTTTCTTTGATTTTTTTTCTATTCTTAGCAGATCATGGCTTCGATTCTAGATGCTGTTATTGGGAAATTAGTTGAAGAACTAATGAGTTCAGTAGTTGAAATGAAAGATAGAGCTTTGAAATTCAAACCAACTCTAGAACGTTTAGAAACAACTCTGAAATCATTAGCACCATTGATCAAAGAAATAGATGAATATAACAAGAAACTCGATCGATCGCCTAAAGAAACAGATAGATTAATCAATCAAATGAAAGAGGGAAAAAAACTTGTTCTTAAATGTTCTGATAAAGAACAAATGAAGTGGTGGAACTGTTGTTACAAAAAAGCAGAATATCAAGAGAAACTTGAAGCATTAGATGATGAGATTAAGAGATTCTTTGAGCTTGATTTGAGAGCACAAGATGTAAGAAATGGGTTGGAAACACTTGTGGAGATTAAGGAGTTTAGAGCTGAATTTAGAAGTGGTGGTTTGAGGAATGAAAGGATTGAATTAAGAGGTGTTTGTTTGCCACCTCAACCACCTGGTTTTACTGTTGGGTTGGATGGTCCTTTGAATGAGTTGAAGATGAGATTGTTGAAGGATGAGGTTAGTGTTTCTGTTGTTACTGTTACTGGTTCTGGTGGTTCGGGGAAGTCTACCTTGGCGAAAAGGTTTTGTTGGGATGAACAAGTAAAAGGTATGATTTTGTTCATGAATTTTGTCTCTCTTTCCATTTAGCTTTTTATTGGTTTCTTTTGTGATGAAGTTGTATGTGAAATTAGTTTAATATATGTCACTTTAGAGGAAGTTATTATCATGAAATTAGTTTAATACATGCCCCATCCAAGTTTTTATTTTGCTGTATGTATGAAGTAACAAACACTACTGAAACTCACATAACTGTGAGGTCTGGGTGAAAAGTGTCCGGCCTAACAATTTCGGCAGTGTCAGTTGAGCTATGACTTATGAACTACCGAGTTGGTATATTAGCAGAAATACACAAATTGTAATTCAAGCACTCAGTGGCTGCATTAATTAGATGAAATTGTCACTCTTTGAAGGTTGAAATTTATGGCAGCTTGAAGGCACCATCGAGCTCCTAAAGCATCGGCCAATAGGGGATTCACTTCAAAAGATTCTAACTTGCACACTGAGAGTTCAGCAAATCCGATTCTGTCATTGATAACGATTCCCCAGCCTGTAAGACATTTTCTGTAAAACAGCCTGCATCACAAAAGTTTGTAATCTTCTCCATTGTTTGGCGATGGGGTCAATCAATTCACATATGCCATAGCAGTAGGGTCTATTCCTTAGGGTGAGCTCCAAATTTTGAAATTTGCTTGGTTTGGTAGCCATCTATCTTGCAAAATTCAAACGTTTTGCCAATTTCCAGTACTCCAATACCCTCTTTTCTCTAACACTGGTCTAGCACTGATCATGCTCCACCAGGCATAGCTCAGTTGAAAGCTACTTTTGCCTCCATGAAAGTTCAATTAGAGGTTATGAATACAGTTGATGACTTTTCATAAGATTTTTTTAACGTATTTTACTAATATATTTAGCATAGCATATGAAAATAACTTATATCTTACATAAAAACAGTCTAGCTAATTATGGACTACTTATATACAATAGCGATATAAATATTTATTCTGTAAGCATTTTATTGAGTTATCAACATCAATAATTATGGACTATCTTTTGCATATACTTCAATATGATGCACTTGAGTTTGCATTATACCTCTAAATGTGTATGATTTTTGGTTAGGTAAATTCAAGGAAAATATCTTCTTCATTACCTTTGCAAAAACACCAAAGCTGAATGCTATAGTGCGGAAAATCTATCAACACACTGGTTACGAAGTTCCGGAGTTTCAAAGCGATGAAGACACGTTTAACCAATTGGAATATTTGATGAAACAAATTGTGAAAAAAAGTCCAATTTTGTTGGTCTTAGACGATGTTTGGCTGGAATCAGTATCACTTGTTGACAATTTTGTGTTTGAGATTCCAAACTACAAGATTATGGTTACATCAAGATTTGCAATTGCAAGATTTGGTCATCCATTTGTATTGAAACCTCTTTCTGAAGCACATGCTATAAATCTATTTAAGCATTCAGCATCCTTAACTAAGACCAGCTCAGATGTTCCTGATGATGTTGTCAAAAAGGTAATTACTGATTTCTATAGTCTTATTAAATTTCTCATCGTCTCTAAATATAAGACGTAAGTAAATTACGAGAATTAAGAAAGTTAGTAATAGTATTTACTTTGTTGACAATATATGTTATAGATAGTAAGATGTTGCAGCGGTTCTCCCTTAGCACTTCGAGTGAGTGGCAGATCATTAAGTAACGAACATCAGATAGTTTGGCTTAACCGAGCGAAAGAATTATCAGCTGGTAGTTCGATTCTTGATTCTAGCAAAGACGTGCTTTCTTGTCTCCAAAAGAGCTTAGATGTGTTGGATTCTAAATCCATGGAGTGTTTTAGGGACTTGGGCTTATTTCCTGAAGACCAAAGGATCCCTGCTGCTGCCCTTATTGATATGTGGGCAGAATTAAGGGATGATGATGAGGCCACTGCAATGGAGAGAATTTATAAGCTAGTTAACCTTAACTTGGCTGATATTATTGTGACAAGGTATGATATTTTCATTAAATAATTTAGTATGGAATATTTTCTAGTGTCTTATAATCAATTTTTGGTTTGTTTTGATTGATCAGAAAAGTTGCAAGTGGTGCGATTGATTACAACTATCACTATGTTACACAATACGGTCTTCTTAGGGATCTAGCCATCCGTGATACTGACCAAGAGGCAGATGATAAGAGGAATCGACTCATAATTGACACAAGCGCAAATCATCTTCCGTCATGGTGGACTTCAGAGAATGAGTATCGCATTGCAGCTCGCATATTATCCATATCAACTGGTTTGTTCATCTTTTCTTAATACACACTCCAAAAATTTGTGCATGCGTGCATACATATACCCGTTTGTGTTCGTTTGCCCGATTTTTTCTCGATCTGATTTTTAGTTTGTCAAATAATTAATTAAAATTACAAAAAAAGTTACACCAAAAACTGGGTACAAATAAACATGTTGGGTATAGTTCGTAGGCAATGTCAATTGGGCAGGAACGAGCGAATGAGACGTAGTATTTGAGTTATAACACTATAATCCTAATTCATTCTCTATTAATAAGACGGAACTACAACTGGTCTGTAGGCATACTTGGCCAAACTTCGTAACCAAATAACACGTTTTGTTTGTGCTTTTATGGTTTCTTTTATCTTCTGATATGAGTTGTTGTTCTAACTTCTAACAAAACTCGGATTGAGTATGTGATAATTGAATTTTCTAGCCAAAATGTGACAAACAAATTGATAGAGTACACTTTATCATTGATTATTGAATCTTTTGCAGATGAAACATTCACTACAAAATGGTGCAACTTGCAGCCAACTAAAGTTGAGGCATTAGTGATAAACCTTAGAGAAAAGAAGTGCACATTACCAATGTTCATGAAGGAAATGAAAATACTAAAAGTTTTGATAATCACAAACTATGACTTCTATCCAGCTGAACTAGATAATTTCGAGCTGCTCGATCATCTAACGAGTCTCAAACGAATCAGATTTGAGAAAATTTCAGTTCCTTTCCTCGGAAAAACCATAGTTCACCTGAATAATCTTAAGAACTTTTCATTTTTTATGTGCAATGTGAATAAAGCATTTGAAAATTGCACTATCCAAGATTCAGAAATTCTACCAAGTTTGATGGAGATGAATTTTGACTATTGCAGTGATATGGTGCAATTACCAAATGTGATTTCCAACATTGTATCCCTAAAGAAGCTTAGTATCACAAATTGTCATAATCTTTGTGCACTTCATGAAGGAATTGGAAATTTGGTTAATTTGGAATCACTAAGGCTAAGTTCATGCAGTGATTTATCAGAGTTACCAAATTCAATCACAAATCTTCATAAGCTAAAGTTTCTTGATATTTCAGGATGCATAAGCCTTAGTCAATTACCTGAAAATATGTGTGAGTTGGAGAAGTTAGAAAAACTTAATATGAGAGGTTGTTCAAGTATAAGTGAATTGCCATCATCAATTATGGAACTTAAGGGATTAAAGCATGTGATATGTGATGAAGAGGCTGCTGAAAAATGGGAACCTTTTAGAAGTATTCTTGGTGATCTAAGAATAGAGGTTGTTCAAGAAGATTTTAATTTAAATTTTCTTTACAATTAAAGGTAATGACACTTGGGAATTGAAGAGGTAATCAAGAACCACGTGAGAAGGTATAATGGGTTTTTTTTACATTTTTGGAGTGATTGATTTTGTAATATTAAGGAAATGATGTATCCAAGAATATTGATTGATTGTTGTAATATTAAAACTAAAAGAGTTCAATAAATCTAAAGGGTTTGCAATAATAAAACAATGAGGAAGGGTTTAGAGTCATATTCCTACTTTTCATAACATTTGCATAACTTGTTTTTGACAGATATTGAATTCGAGAAGTGTGGATTTGAATCCCTCTATTGTCTTTGAAGGAAGATAAATGTTATTGTTGAGAAATTTAAATATTTAATTATTTATTAGGTACTAATAGGATGATAAAATTACTAATCTAGTTATAAGCTGCAAATATTAAATTAAAACTTAAGAAAATTATGAGAGTAGAAGGGTTAGATGTATTCATATCATTCATGAAAGGTGCATTTTACATTGAACACAAAGTGGCTTTTTATACTAGTAAAGCCATGAATAAAAACAAATTAAATTTACTATTCTAAGTTGACAAAGATAGATAATAATCTATATTACTATTTTAAGTTGACATTATCCATGAATATTTCAACATTAATAGTGAAACATCTCTTTCACCTTAATTTGATGATTTATTTAATTACTTATAACACTCCCCCTTTGAAATATTCATCATAGTGCTCCATTTAATTTTGTTGAGAAGAATGTGATGGGAACATACGTTGCCTCGTTAAAAACCTTATTAGGAAAAACCCATTGGGATAAAAACCTCAATAAGGGAAAAAGAGTACAACATTATGCTCCCCCTTAACCAAGCCTAGGTAATTCTTCTTCAAATGTCTCGAAGGTGACGCATTCCAATACTTCGTACGTGTTTCTTGAAGACTGATGTGGAAAGTGCCTTTGTAAAGAGATCGGCCACATTTTCACTCGAACGAATGTATTGAATATCAACCTCTTTGTTTCTTTCTAGCTCTTGTGTGAATGAGAAGAATTTTGGAGGGATGTGTTTGGTTCTATCACTTTTGATGTAACCTTCTTTCATCTGAGTAACACATGCAGCATTGTCTTCATACAAAATTGTTGGATTCTTATCAGTTGGTAAACCAGACGTTCCTTGGATATGTTGAGTTACTGATCTCAACCATCTACATTCTTTGCTAGCTTCATGGAGGGCAATTACTTCAGCATGATTTGAAGAAGTTGCTACAAGTGTTTGCTTTTGAGATCTCCATGATATTGCGGTGTCACCATATGTAAACACATATCTAGTCTGTGATTTAGCATTATGTGGATCTGACAAATATCCTGCATCTGCATAACCAAGTAAAACTGGTTTTGTATTGTTAGAATAAAACAAACCAAAATCAGAAGTACCTCGGAGATATCGAAAAATATGTTTTATTCCTTTCCAATGTCTCTTTGTAGGACATGAACTGAATCTTGCTAGTAAATTCACTGCAAAGGCTATATCAGGCCTTGTACAGTTGGCAAGGTACATGAGTGCCCCAATGGCACTGAGGTATGGTACTTCAGAGCCAAGATCTGTTTCATTTTCTTCCTTAGGTCTAAACGGATCCTTTTCAACATTTAATGTTCTGCCCATCATTGGGGTACTCAAAGGGTTGGCTTTGTCCATGTTGAATCTTTTCAATACCCTTTCTGTATAGTTTGATTGATGTACCAATATACCATTTTTAGTATATTCAATTTGCAAACCAAGGCAGAATTTGGTTTTCCCCAAATCTTTCATTTCAAATTCTTTCTTTAAGTAATCTCTTGCTTCTTTAATTTCTTTATTGGTACCAATGATATTTAAATCATCAACATAGACAGCGATTATTACAAAACCAGATATTGTTTTTCTTATAAAAACACAAGGGCAAATAGGATTATTTACATAGCCTTCTTTAAATAAATATTCACTCAGTCTGTTATACCACATGCGTCCTGACTGCTTTAACCCGTATAATGACCTCTGCAACTTTATTGCATACGTCTCTCTGGGTTTTGAGTTTTCAGGCATCTTAAATCCTTCCGGGATTTTCATATATATGTTACTATCAAGTGATCCATACAAGTAAGCAGTAACAACATCCATGAGATACATGTCCAATTTGTTAAACACTGATAAACCAATTAAATAACGAAAAGTAATGGCATCCATAACAGGAGAATATGTTACCTCATAATCAATTCCTGGTCTTTGGGAAAAACCTTGTGCAACAAGACGAGCCTTGTATCTTACAATCTCATTTTTCTCATTTCGTTTTCTTACAAAGACCCACTTATACCCAACAGGTTTCACACCTTCAGGTATATCCACAATGGGTCCAAATACTTTTCGATTTTTAAGAGAGTTTAACTCAGTATTTATCGCATCTTTCCAATTTTTCCAATCATGTCTATTTTGACATTCATTCACAGTTTTGGGTTCAGGATCATCATTTTCGTTTATGATTTCACATGCAATTGAGAACGAAAATATTTCATCAATGTTCATACCTTTTCGGCTCCACAGATTTCCTGTATTAACATAATTTATTGAAATCTCGAGATCATTCTTGTTATCAACTTCATTATTAATGATCTCATTGTCATCATTTTGTGCTTCTTCGAGATCACAATTTTCAATCATGGATTTGTTGTTATCTAGTGTCTTTTCAGGATCACTTTCAATCATATTCACCTTTTCTGTTTCTTTTCTTTTTCGGGGATTTTTGTCTTTGGATCCCATAGGTCGGCCACGCTTCAAGCGTGCCTTGGATGTACTTGCTACATCATTTGTTTTTGAAATATCAATTCTAGCTGGGACATTTATAGCTGGTACATGTGACTTTGTCACTCTTTTCAAATCAGTGAATGAATCTGGCAGTTGGTTTGCTAAATCTTGTAAGTGTACTATTTTCTTTACATTTTCTTCCCATGATTTATTATATGGGTCCAAATGTAATAAAGATGGTACATACCATGTTATTTCATTTTCTATGTGTTTATTTTCTCCCCCTAGTGTTGGAAATTTTGTTTCATCAAAATGACAATCAGCAAATCTTGCCTGAAAAACATCACCTGTTAAAGGTTCAAGGTATCTAATAATAGACGGTGATTCATACCCTACATATATTCCCAATCTCCTTTGAGGTCCCATTTTTGTTCTTTGTGGTAGAGCTATTGGGACATATACTGCACAACCAAAAATTTTTAAATGGGAAATATTTGGTTCCTTACCAATTGCAAGCTGATAAGGGGTGTGTTTATGATCAGCACTTGGCCTTAGACGGATGAGTGCTGCAGCATGTAAAATTGCATGACCCCAAACAGTAACTGGTAGCTTAGTTCTCATTATTAATGGTCTAGCTATATATTGAAGACGTTTTATTAATGACTCAGCTAAGCCATTTTGTGTATGCACATGAGGAACAGGGTGTTCAACAGTGATTCCTACTGACATGCAATAATTATTGAATGATTCTGATGTAAATTCACCAGCATTGTCAAGTCTAATTTTCTTTATAGTATAATCAGGAAATTGTGCTCTTAATTTAATTATTTGTGCAAGAAATTTTGCAAATGCCATATCACGACTTGACAATAAACAAACATACGACCATCTACTAGATGCATCAATTAATACCATAAAATATCTGAATGGTCCAGACGGTGGATGGATAGGTCCACATATATCACCTTGAATCCTTTCAAGAAATGCAGGTGATTCTGTATGAATTTTGCCTGGTGAATGTTTTGTTATTAGTTTTCCAAGAGAACAGGCTTCACATGGTTTATCCTCTTTTGTAAACTTTAAACCTTTCAAAGGATGACCATGAGTACTTTCAATTATTTTTCGCATCATTGTTGAGCCAGGGTGACCTAAACGGTCATGCCATAAAATCATAGTTTTGGGGTCTTCTTTTACTACCAAATTACATTCAATTTTATGTATATATGTATAATGTAATCCCGAAGGCAATTTTGGTAGCTTTTCTAAGGTTTTCTTCTTTCCAGAAACATTAGTAGTAATATTAATATATTTCATATTGCCTTCAGTTACAGTTTCAGTGTCAAACCCTTGACGGTATATGTCATTAAAACTCAACAAATTTCTCTTTGATTTAGGAGAATATAAAGCATCATTAATGACAAATTTTGTTCCATTTGGTAACATGAACATAGCATTACCTGTCCCTTCTATTAAATCAGCAGGTCTTGAGATAGTATTTATCACACCTTTAGTAGAATTTAAATCATTGAAATATTTCTTACTTTTGAGGATCGTGTGGGTAGTTCCACTGTCCGGGATGCAAATGTCTTTGACATGTTCCATGTCTGACCTTCTTAAAATAAAATCAAGATTAAAGATAGGAAAACAATAAATCAATATAATACATTCAACATTATTATTCAATAACCAAATATTACACAATGCCCACCACATAAGTCATACATATTATTAAGTAATTCAAGCACACCACACAAGTCACACATATTAAAAAGCACACCACACAAGTCACACATATTATTAAGTAATACAAGCACACCACACATTATTCAAATACTTAATTAATTAGTTACTTAATTCATATTCATTTCATTTTCTTCTTCAACAAAATCAGCAGCCTCAAGGTAGGTAGTATCATTATTGGGTTCAACTTCATTAAAATTTACTTCCTTTCCCTTTTCTTCAACAGATGCCCTGTATTTTTTACACAGGTGTTCTGGTGTCCTACACGTCTTAGACCAATGTCCATTCTTTCCGCATCTAAAACAGATATCATCACGGTTCCTTGAGGGACCTTCTTGGATATATTTACCTTTACCTTGATGATTCTTATTATTTTGGTCATATTTAGGAGGCCTATAATTATTCATATATCCTCGTCCACGACCTCTACCACGAAAGTGGTTTCGACCGTGATTTCTGCCTCGACCATCAAAATGAGCTTTACCCCCTCGTCCTTTATGACGATTATGGCCACCACGCCCACGATTAAATGTTGTTGCATTTATTTCGGGGTATGCTATTGTTCCTGTGGGACGTGTCTGGTGGTTTTTTATCAAGAGCTCATTGTTTTGTTCTGCCACCAAAAGAGCTGCGACCAAATCAGAGTACTCAGTAAATCCCCTCATTCTATATTGTTGTTGCAACAATACTTGGGATGCATGGAAAGTTGAAAATGTTTTTTCCAATTTCTGTTCTTCAGTTATAGCCACACCGCAAAATTCTAATTGTGCAATAATTTGGTGCATGGCAGAGTTATATGCAACAACACTTTTATAATCTTGGAACCTTAATTTGTTCCACTGATCCATTAATGAAGGTAACAGGACTTTCCTCTGATGTCCAAATCTTGCCTTAAGTTTGTCCCATAGTATTTTGGGATCCTTGGCATTTGAATATTCTGTTTGTAAACCATCATCAAGGTGGTGTTTAATTATCCGATTTACTTTCGATTTTTTCATTGCTAATTCCTGTGAGTCAGCTGTTTGCACCTCTGCATTATCTCCTTCTAGAATTTTATCGAGCCCCTCACATGCAAGGTACTCAGTTAAGTTGTTGTTCCATGTTATGTAATTATCTCCGGTTATGTTTAGAATTTTGAAATGATGCTTAACGTTTGACATGTTTATATCTAAAATACAAAACAACAGAATCAATTTTTAATGTATAAACTATGACAAAAAAAAATTAAATTATTTTATTCAATAGCTATGATTACAAAAACCATGATTCTATCAGCTAATAAACCAGGCTAATACAAGTAATGGTAAAACAACAAATATTGTTACTATTATAAAAGGTTCTCCTAATTCTTCATATTTGGTGATCCAGAAGATGAAAAACATAAAGACAAGTAGAGTGATAAGCATAAGAAAAAATTTAAACATTTTGGAAATGTGAGTAAAAGTTTGAGAATGGTATGAAAACTTATGAGTGAAGGTGAAGTATTTATAGGTGAATTTTATGAAGTGTCCGTTACGTTACCGTTGGGTTTGTGGCCGTTGGGAGATAGTGGAAAAATGTAAGCTTTTACTGTTCATGGCCGTTATGTGGCCGTTAGGGGATATGAGAAAAGTGTTAAATTTTATTGTTTGTTACCGTTGGGAATGAGTAAAATTATTCTAAGTATGTTAAAAATCATCTAGCTCTTAAGATGCACAAATGGAGAGAACAACATGTAAAGTTATATGATAATAACTTTAAATAATATCAAATTTCAAAATCTTAATTATGAGTCTCTCGTGAAATAATATTATTGACTGGGATTTTAGTCTTCCATTAAGAATTAAAGTTAGCAATATTATAGATGTGGGTTTTAGTCTTCCATTTAATATGAAGATTAGTATTATAGATGGGGTTTTTGGACACCTCCATTAAGTATAAAAGTTAGTCATACATATGGGGTTTTAATCCTCCATTAAGTATGAAAGTTAGTAATATAGATGGGGTTTTGAATACCTCCATTAAGTATAAAGGTTAGTCATAGATATGGGGTTTTAATCCTCCATTAAGTATGAAAGTTAGTAATATAGATGGGGTTTTGAATACCTCCATTAAGTATAAAAGTTAGTCATAGATATGGGGTTTTAATCCTCCATTAAGTATGAAAGTTAGTAATATAGATGGGGTTTTGAATACCTCCATTAAGTATAAAAGTTAGTCATAGATATGGGGTTTTAATCCTCCATTAAGTATGAAAGTTAGTAATATAGATGGGGTTTTGAACACCTCCATGGAAATTAGTATTATTAATCAAAAATTATCTTTTGTGATATTATGGGGATTTTAGACCTCCACACAAAACTTAAATAATATTCACACTTATTATAAAGTTCTTGACAAGTTGTGAGTTTTCTATAATAAGTGGGTAAAGTAGTAGTAATAATAATAATAATAATAATAGCCACTCTAGTTATAAATCACTTGACAAATTGCCAGTTCTCTATAACGGGGCGAATAATAATTATAATTATCATAAGATTAAAGTAATAAGGATAGATGATATATACCTAGTGGTGGTAAATCACTTCCGATAGAAACGATCGTGCTGATAACGTGTTGAGAAATTTAAATATTTAATTATTTATTAGGTACTAATAGGATGATAAAATTACTAATCTAGTTATAAGCTGCAAATATTAAATTAAAACTTAAGAAAATTATGAGAGTAGAAGGGTTAGATGTATTCATATCATTCATGAAAGGTGCATTTTACATTGAACACAAAGTGGCTTTTTATACTAGTAAAGCCATGAATAAAAACAAATTAAATTTACTATTCTAAGTTGACAAAGATAGATAATAATCTATATTACTATTTTAAGTTGACATTATCCATGAATATTTCAACATTAATAGTGAAACATCTCTTTCACCTTAATTTGATGATTTATTTAATTACTTATAACAGTTATATCTTTGTAAATACTCTTTAAATCTATGTCTTCCTTGCCTGGAATTGGAGTATGTCCTCTCACCCTAAAGTTTCTTTATATAAAAAAAAAAAACAATTACATTACTTTTTCGTATGCTCGACTTCGGTTGCCGGTGCTTGTAGGTATAGGAGTACATTATGGCAGGATCAGTCATTCGGGCAAACTAACCCTCCTCTAAGAAGAATTGTGCTATGCCCTCCCGATCCCTATAGAGCGAAAGAGCTGTCTGGTGATCCCTAGGTTGCAGCACGTCTGGTCGTTAACTCCTCGCGCCGCTGCCGCCATTTCTAGGACCGACCGACGACCGTGGCTAACTCAATTTCTTTAAAGAAAAGATAAAGTTTTGAAAATCATATTTAAAAATATATAAAAACAAATTAATTTGTTCACATAGTAATGGTCTGTCAGTTTTGTGAATGATTTTTTGGAGAGGAGAACTTTGAATGACTTTTTATTTTTGAAAAGGAAAGAAGAAAAAAAAATGCAACAAAAAACTAAAAAGGACGTTGTCAATACACTCGTTGCATCCGCAAGTAGCGTATGCACTATTTGTTGAGGATGAAAAGCCCACATATTAAAATTAACCTTTAATTGAGCACTATATTTAGTCAACTAATCAAAATATTCATTTTCTTCCCTAAGAGTATGAGAGACGATAAGGACCAATCACACGTTCGGAAGATACGAATGAATTTGACCAAAAACAATCGTGTGAGGGATGTCCGGAAGATACGAATATGACAAAAAACAATCGTGTGAGGGTGAAAGTAATATTATTGTCATCTTCAAGGACGAGATCAATAATCGATTTTGAATCAAATTTCAACGTAATAGTACAACAACCTAAGCGTGAAACCAGTTGAAGTGCTTGACATAAAGGTTTTTTTCCAGAAGGTTAAAAGCACGACCACACGATCTAGAGAAACCATCCATTCATTTGTCAATATTATTGCGGATAAGACCTCCAAAACCAACACGACTCAGATTTTCAAAAGTGCTATCATCCACATTCAACTTCAAATTAAAACAAAGTCATTGGAGGAAGTCACGCCACTTGGTGAGCGTTGTGCATCCTATTGGGCGTGTTCAAAACCTACAAAAGAAAATTATGAAAGTTAGAAATATAATTTACTATCAACCAAATAGGCTTCTGACGGTGGTTCTGCAAGTGCATAAAATCGCTACCAAGTAATAAAGTGATAAGTTTATCGTTCTCCACAGGGATTGTGCCAAAGTCAATAGTTTCGCATAGGAATGATTTTGCATTCGCTTTGGTGTTTGAAAGGTATCTTTGCGGGTAATAGTAAATGACAGCAAATTAAAGTGCAGAAAGTAAATGACATAAAAATAAATATTGTGTGTGTGACCACACGGGGTGGTTAAGTGTGGTCGGATCCCTCACTTACTCCTGCTTGGTGGTTATTCCCTTGTTTCCTTCTATCAGAAATTAGACTATTAAAAATAGGTTCAGAAACAATCATTTTCTATTTCTATTACAAAATGTTAAGAGCCTAGTTAGTGGTTACCCTTACTCTATTTAAGTATCATCGCCCCATGTTCCACTTTTTTGTTAAAAACGTTAGTATCATTACCTTAGTGGCTCCATGTGTCATAAGCCGTCACGTGTGCCTCTAACTAGTCCTAACTCTGTCTCAGGTAGAAATTATCGCGTTTTCTAATCCTATACTAAGACCTCAGATACTGAATTTAATGGTCACATCTTGGCCATAACATACCGTCCTTCGTTCGGGATTACAAGACGAGTTCAAGAAACAAGACGAGTTCAAAGATAGGTGAAGAAACATATGAGATGAGTTAGTGGGAAGATATTTGTGAGCGATAAGCTATACAAATAATCTCATATTCTCAAGCACCTAAAGCTTCCATATCTAACTCTGAGAAACAAGGTCATCTTGATGCACAATCTATAGGGCAATAATAGCTTTATCTGTAGTATCTCTTTTAGGAATAAAACTCTTTTGAAGGAGACAACAAATTTATCCAAGAAGGACGATGCAACTATAACCAAAACCTTAAAGATGTGGTTTTAAGAAGCACATTGCAAAAGCTCATAGGGTGAAAATCCTTGAGAGTGGATGAAACGTCAACCTTTCGTGACATGGAAAATCAAAGTTTTTACTATCTTGGGATCATTCATGCCAGTACTAAAAGCCTCGTAAAGAAGATGTCATACATCTTTACCAATATTCCTGAAATTTCGGCAGGCTGGTGAGAGATGTTGAGTCAGATGTGCCAACATTGTACCAACACATAATATAACAGACAAGGTAAAAATAAATTACAGATGTTCTACACGATGTTCCAACACCTGTCACGAACGATAGTATACTGATGTGGAAACAGATGTTAAAGCATCTCGTACCGGTCCAAACAAGTTAATAATAAAGTGCAGAACGTAAATAACACAGGTTATTTGTTAACCCAGTATGATGCAACGTCACCTAATCTAGGGGATATCAATCCAGTTCAAAGCCCTCAATAAACGCCACGTTTATGACTTATCATCTAGACACTACCCATGCTAATTTCTACCTAGGAACTCCTAGATATGAGAATCTCTGCTCACTTCCCCTCAATCAACACAACTTGTGTTTACGGTCGATAGCAATCTGCAAGGAGTCACACTCCCATAAAACTAATACCTAGCCAACACTCTTGATTAAGTTCACAATTTGAAGTTGCTTACAAGCTTCCTCCAAGTACAATACTCAACTCATTACCTAAAGATTTCTGAGTGAGGACATAGTGATCATCTCACAACCCGAGTGGTTCACTTACACCAACTCTCCTAGAGAGTGGCTACAAGACACTAAACCCTCAAGACTACATATTTGATATTCGTTTTATGATTCGGTTTCTGTGTGCAAATTAGGTTTTGCTCCTTTCTTTATATAGTTTGAGCTTAGCACGACTAGGTCTTGAATTTGGGCTTCAGATCACAGCTGGTCCAAAAATTCCAGCAAGGAATATTATTGAATCAAATGTTTTGTTTCCTAAATTAATTGATTTGTTTAGAAACAAAACTAGGTCATGGTCGCCTTCTAGAACATCAGGAAAGACGCTACTTGGCGCACAAGTAAAACGTGAATATATTCTTCAATCAAGATCTCACGCGAAAATAGAGCTTTCAAGAAACGCGAAAACATAGCACACTGGATGTCGTATCCAATATTGGAGCATCTGATCCAACATCTTGCTAGAACATTATTTTAACAAAATGAAGCAAACATATAAAAACACCAACAATTCCAATAAGTCTTGAAGAATATTCGTTGAAACCCATTTTGCCTTGGCGACTTGTAAGAATCCATGGAAATATGGCTAGTGGCTACTTTAACCTCCTCGACCAAAACCAGTTGAAGAAAAATATCATATTGCTCCTTAAAAGGAATATAACATGAAATGAAAGGAATATAATATTGAGGGATAATTGTTTTTCCGTGTCTGTATTGATATGCTCAAGTGTTTATATACACCATGATAATAGGTTAGTCAAACCTATTAATAATAACAAACTTTAATGAAAATAATTACAAATAATTATAAATATGATTATGCTTAATGACATAATATTCTATCACACCCCCGCAGTCGAAGCGGGAGGTTCACAGACGCTTAGACTGGTCCGAAAATCAGCAAATAGAACACGAGGTAGGCCTTTGGTGAAGATGTCTGCAATCTGGTGACGAGAAGGAACATGAAGAACGCGAGCCTGGCCACGGGCGACCTTTTCCCGAACAAAGTGAATGTCCATCTCAATATGTTTAGTACGCTGATGTTGTATTGGATTACCAGAAAGGTAGATGGCACTAACATTATCACAGTACACCAAAGTAGCCTGAGAAAGTGGGAAGTGAAGCTCCAAGAGAAGGTTGCGAAGCCAACAAGATTCAGAAACCACATTAGCAACACCCCTGTACTCAGCTTCTGCACTAGAGCGAGAAAGTGTGGGTTGTCTCTTGGAAGACCAGGAAATGAGGTTGTCACCAAGAAACACACAATAGCCGGAGGTAGAACGGCGGGTGTCAGGACATCCACCCCAATCAGCATCAGTATAGGAGATAAGTTTCTCAATAAGGGATGGATAAAGATGCAAACCATAGTGTAGAGTCCCCTTAATATAGCGCAGGATGCGTTTGAGGGCAAGCATGTGGTCGGTACAAGGGGCATGCATGTGAAGACACACCTGTTGGACAGCATAAGAGATGTCAGGGCGGGTGAAAGTAAGGTACTGCAAGGCTCCCGCAAGACTACGATATAATGTTGGATCGTCATACGGAGGTACTGAGCTTCTGCTTAGTGTCAACTGGGGTAGCAGAAGGTTTACACGATGTCATGCCTGCTCGAGCAATAATTTCACCAGCATAAGTACTCTGACTAAGGAAGAGTCCACCAGCATGTCTGGTCACAGCAATGCCTAGGAAGTAACTTAGTGGACCCAAATCCTTCATAGCAAACTCAGATGCGAGAAGTGTCATGATGGTTTTTCGAAGGTCATGAGAGGAGGTGATGAGAATGATGTCATCAACATAAAGCAATATGTAAGACAAGTCAGAGCCACGTCGGTAGATGAAAAGTGAGTGATCGGAAGTGCTGTGCTGAAATCCAATGGTGGAGACAAAGTCAGCAAAACGTTGGTACCAAGCACGAGGCGCTTACTTCAGGCCATAGAGTGATTTTCGCAAGCGGCATACATAATCTGGGTGATGAGGATCACGGAAACCCAATGGCTGATGCATGTAGACTGTCTCATGAAGGTCACCATGTAGAAATGCATTCTGGACATCTAGCTGATGAATAGGCCATGATTTGGAAAGAGCAATGGTGAGAACGGTACGAATAGTCGCTGGTTTCACTACAGGACTGAATGTCTCATCACAATCCACACCTGCAATCTGTGATCTGCCATCACCTACAAGACGAGCTTTGTAACGCTCAAAACAACCATTAGATTTCTTTTTATGCCGAAAAATCCACATACAGCGAATAATATTAACATCACAAGGTCTAGGAACCAAATCCCACGTATTATTTCTAATTAGAGCATTAAATTCAGACTGCATTGCGGCTTTCCAATTTGGGTCTGATAGGGCTAGTTTGGGGTTTCTGGGAAGAGGTGAGATGGTTGGATCATCAATGGTCACAGAAAGGTTAAAGAGCTTTCTGGGTTTGTAGATACCCTGCATGCTACGGGTGGCCATAGTTCGAGTAGGGGGTGCGGGTTGGGCCAATGGTGTAGGTGATGGGGAGGTATCAGGTGTATCCGTAGAGGGGGAAGAGGATGTTGTGGTGGTGGAGGAGGTAGGAGAAGGATTAAGTGAATTGATTGGTGAGGTAGATGGAGGGTTAGGTATAGGAGGCGGTCTGGAAAGGTCATCTGGAAGAGGTTGCAAGGTGTGATTGGTCCATTGATGGACAATAGATGGGTGCAAGTCATCAGTGAAACAGTCATAGGTGGTGAGAGGTGGGGAAGACATGTGGGCAAAGGGAAACTGTGTCTCATCAAATATGACATGGCGGGAAATAATGATCTTTCTGTGCGACAAATCAAAACATTTATAGCCTCTATGATTTGTGGGATAACCTAAGAAGACACACGGGGTCGAGCGTGGTTGTAATTTGTTAATGGTCGTGGATGGAAACAGGGGATAACAAAGACAACCAAAAACACGAAGATGGGTGTAGGAGGGATCACGGTGGTACAGAAGTTGAGTAGGAGAGTGATTTGACAAATTCTTTCGAGGAAGGATGTTAAGAAGATAAGTAGCCATTTGAAGGGCATGATGCCAAAATGAGGGAGGAACAGACGAATGAGCGAGAAGAGTGCGAATCATGTTGTTAATAGTGCGTATTTTACGTTCCGCTTTGCCATTTTGAGATGAAGTGTGAGGGCAAGAGAAACGGAAAATAAGACCATTATCAGCACAATATTTATGAAATAATGTATTATTGTATTCTCGCCCATTATCACATTGAAAACATTTGACAGTTTGAGAAAATTGTGTGCGAATTTGAGTAGAAAGTGAAGTGAACATTTCAAAAACTTGAGATTTGTTACTTATGGGAAACGTCCACAAAAAATCAGAATAATCATCCAAGAATAAAACATAATAACGATGACCAGATGAACTTAAAATCGGTGATGTCCATAAATCACTATGTAAAATATCAAACGGCATTAAAGTAACATTTTTTGATGAATCAAAAGGTAACTTAATATGTTTTCCAAACACACAGGAATTACAAATAGTCTTGGAATGTAAATGTTCACCACTAATGAACTTATTTTTATGAAGAGACTGCAAAGTAGAAGAACTGGGATGTCCGAGACGGCTGTGCCATAGACTGGAAGCAAGACCAGCAAAGTGAGAAGGAGAAGTAACTGGATAGAGATCGCCAAGGCTATCACATCTCATGAGAGGAGTCCCCGTCTGAAAGTCAAATACCGAGAAACCAAAAGGATCAAAGGAAACAGAGACGTTATTTTCAGTAGTGAGTTGTCGCACAGAAATCAAATTTTTAATAATTTGTGGTGTGTGTAAAACATGGTTAAGCTTTAAGGGTTTGTGTTTGTGAGATGTAGGTATGGTTGTGTGACCAGACCCTTGAATTGGAATACCTTGTCAACTACCGACAACCAGTTTCTGATTTAAATTACTCAAATTAGAATAAGACGAGAGGTTACCTTGAGATGCTGCTGTATGGGACGATGCTCCAGTGTCCATGTACCACATGCTATCTGGAGGAGTGAGAGACATGGTGTGCATAGCACCTGCAATATCAGTGGCGGCTGGGGGAGCCGTGGCGGTGTGGGCCTGAGGGCGCTGACCTAGGATGCCTGGTTGTCTCGAAGGAGCGGTGGGACGAGTCCATTGTGATGTGGGATAGGGGCATGGAGGCACACTCCAAGGAGGTGGAGTCCAACCCCAAGGTGACCAGGGTGGATACTGGGACTGTTGCCATGGCTGAGAGGTCCATGAAGGACTATCAAAGCGAGAACCACCGCGTTGTCCACGCCCTCCGGTGCGAGTCTGGTTGTTGCGGTTGCGGCCTGAACTAGAGCGGTTGTTCTGACGACGGTTGGAGCGTTGCTGGGAGGAGTCATTTGAGTCTCGTGAAACGGCGGTATGCAATGCAGTGGAAGGGCTAGTACTGTGCATTTTTGCCAAGCCGGATTCCTCCAAGATGAGCATAGAGCGTGCTTCGTAAAATGAAGGTAGGATTCTGCTCTGGCGAATCAAGGTGGCAACGCCACGGTATGGCTCAGACAGTCCGGACACTATTTGAAGGACCAAACGATTTTCGCTGACTGGTGCTCCAACGTTCTTCAATTGATCAGAGAGTTGCTTAAGGCGCTGACAATAGGCAGAGACATTAGGAAAGTCCTCCATGCGAGTAGATGAAAAATCCTGTTCGAGGGCAACGGCACGAGAATTTTGATTGTCTTCGAAGATTCCAGCCAAACGGTTCCAAGCAGCCATAGCGGTGGATCCTTTTTCCAAAATAGTGGTAAGTAGATCAAAGGAGATTGTTGAATAAATCCATTGAAGAACC
This sequence comes from Trifolium pratense, assembly GCF_020283565.1. Taxonomy (NCBI): domain Eukaryota; kingdom Viridiplantae; phylum Streptophyta; class Magnoliopsida; order Fabales; family Fabaceae; genus Trifolium; species Trifolium pratense. The sequence continues at coordinate 47,629,779 of NC_060062.1, read as the reverse complement.
GTGGAATCAAGAGTTGTCCACATTTCAAAATTGGCATCGGTGGGCGCTGGTTTTTCCTTGCCTGGTTGAGGAATGATGTGATCGATAACCTTGTGGGCACGAGCATGAATTTCAAACAGTTCAGCCCACATACTGTAGTGATCCTTTTCCATTTCTAGCACAAAGGGAATGCAATTTTTGATGTTGGTGACGGCAAGGGCCGGATGAAAATCAGATTTCGCCGGAGCAGTAACGGAGGAAACTGCGGATGCTGTTAAAGAGACGGCGACAGAGGATGTTGATGCAGCGACGGTAGACATTGTGAAGCAGCAAGGAAACAGAATAGAGACTGTAAAACAGAAATTCTGCAACACGGCAAATGAAAAGAACAGAACAAAATTATGTGTCTGAAAGGAACGTAAAATTGCCGGAATCACGAACAGAACTGTAATGGCCGGAATCACGAACAGGGCAGGCTGTTGACGGCGAATGAAATAGAACGGAGATCGGCCGGAATGGAGAGAGTTCAAACGGAACAGAATTGTTTGGCCGGGACTGAACCGGAACAGAGCAATACAGCCGTGGCAGTGGGCAGCACAGTAGAGGCGGCGCTAGATAAGCCTGACTGCGATGTCGGCGATGGCCTGGTGTGATTGCAGAGCAGGCGGCGCAAGGGAAGCAGTGTTGTGGTCACGCTGGAACAGAGAAAGCGTCTGATACCATAAAAGGAATATAACATGAAATGAAAGGAATATAATATTGAGGGATAATTGTTTTTCCGTGTCTGTATTGATATGCTCAAGTGTTTATATACACCATGATAATAGGTTAGTCAAACCTATTAATAATAACAAACTTTAATGAAAATAATTACAAATAATTACAAATATGATTATGCTTAATGACATAATATTCTATCACTCCTGGCCAATTTGAGGAATTCAAACAAGATTTGAGTCCATGGGGGATGGAAAGGGTTGTTAGATTGGAAGAGTTGCATGAAGAATTTAGAAACTTCCCTCTTCAAGGTTTCTGCATCAATGCACCATACCCCTTAATTATTAAGCCCATAGATCTTATTCTTTCTTCTCCTAATCACCAGCTGGATATGGAAGAGCTTTGCATTACGGAAAAACTTTATAGTCATAAGTGGGAGTACTAGGGTTCGAACTCGGTTCTCTCAACAATTTACAATGTCTCTGACAATTGAGTTATGCTTATGAGGACAATAATTAATATTAGTCCCTCTATCCCAAATCTTCAGTCTTTTTACTTTTTTAATTTTGTCCCAAAACTTTAGTTCTTTTAAAAAACCAATGCACATTTAGTGATAGTTTACTATTTGTATCCTTAATAAAGTTAAATCATTAATTAAATATATTTCTCTTTCTTAATAAAGTAAGGGTAAAAATGAATTTACTTATCATTTCTTATTCTCCGTGCAAAACTCCAAAAAGATTAAAGTTTTGGGATGGAGTTTGAACTTCGGCTCTACATAATTGTAATGTCTCTACCAACTGGAATTATTTCGACGAAGACATTTCCTGAAGTACTTTATTGTCAAATATTTTCATTTTTATTATTTTGACGAAATATTTATGAATTTTTTTTATTTTCTATAAATTATTAAATGATTAATTATTCACATGGATGAAATGAATAATTTATAATCATTATTAATAATTTTGAAATGTAATATATATTGTTTTTAAAAGAGTGATAAAAGATATATTTTTAATATTAAAATAATATTGTATCCTATTTAATTAATTTCTTCATGTTTTTTATTTAATTTTATTTTTCTATGTTTTATATTTACTTTTAATATTCAAATATTTAATTTTGTTCATATTCATTAAATATAATAATGGTTTTTATTTGACAAACAATATAATTATATTTTCAAATATTTAACGTTTTTCATATTCATTAAATATAATAATGGTTTTTATATGACAAACAATATAATTATATTTTTAAACCACCAAGTTTGGTCTAATGATGAGAGATTTTGGTAGTTTGCTAAAGGTCCCGGGCTTAATCCTTAGATCTATTGTGAACAAAAATATAATTACCATTTTACAAAAAAGTAATAAAAGACGGGTCCAAAAGCATTATTTTTTTTACCAATTATTCTTTTTTTATTTTAGTACTAATATAACAATATTGATATTAAATATTTTTTTGACCGGATATTGATATCATCATTAATTAATTTTGAAAATCTGTCACATATATAATAAACCACTGTGTGTTTCTTGACCAAAAAATATAAAATAATAAACCACGTGCATTTCTTTGACCAAAAATTATAAAATAATAAATCACGTGTATAGATAAATGTTCGCAATTTTTGCATATAAAAACGATAAGAAGTAGGGTTTTCTTGTCACATTAGCGGCGAAGGAAGAGAAGTTTGAGCAACATATCCCATCGTAGTTCTCGATTGATAGCACATGCAATTTCTCCGGCCGCTTTATTTTCCTGTAAATACATTCTCATTCATTTTCATTTCAAGTTTTTCTGTCTTATATTTTATTTATTATATAAACTTATATTTCAAAAGGGAGATCTGAAATCATCATGAATTGGTAACTACCACAATTTATCATTGTTTTAAATTATACTTATACTTATGTTGTGAAACCTCATAAACTACCGTAAAATGTTGATCATGTCGAAATTACGGTTGTGATGTAATTGTTGAAACCTAAAAAAAATTATATTTCGATAAACAGTTTAAAACCATAATTATTGTCCAATTCTTATCATCAATATCAAGATAATTAGTATTATTTACTTTGTCTTACATATCTCTTTTGTAGGTCGATCTTGAAAAAATAAGAATGATTATAGTTAGATATTCAGTTAAATGACAATCATTAATCATATCACCATTCACTCATTTTGATGACAACAAATTTGGTTTTTACTTTTATGTGTGTTTTATTGTTGTTATTGAATGGATTGAGTAATTGGATTTGATAATTTAATTTGCAGTAGTGGTAAGAGATATTATTGATGTATGCGTCATGCAGGCATCTACAACAAAGGTGCAACTCATCCTACGAATTGGTTCAGTTCTTTTCACCGGACAACCTACAACTTTTCAAAGTCGTACACAAAGTGTTCCGAAGGAGTAATGTGTCCAAGTTGTTACGAGAAAAAGACTCTACACAACACAAAAAAGCAATTGATTCATTAGTATATGAGGTTGAGGCTCGTATGAGGAACCATGTTAATGGTTTTATGGATTTTGTTCACAATCTTGAACATAGGTTGAAGAAAGTTCAACATAAAATCGATAATGTGAAGAGTGAACTGGCCAAATACCTCAGTCCTGAGGTCATTCAATTAGTGATAAACAATATATCACAAATTGAATGACCTCAGGACTGAGGTATTTGGTCAGTTCACTCTTCACATTATGGATTTTCTGTTGAACTTCCTTCAACCGATTTTCAATATTGTGAACAAAATTCAAACAATCATTAACAGGGTTCCTCAGACGAGCCTCAAACTCATACACCAATGAATCAACTGCCTTTTTGTGTTGTGTAGAGTCTATTTCTTGCAACATCTTGGACACATTGTTCCTTCCAAACACTTTGTGTACGACTTTGAAATGTTGCGGGTTGTCCGGTGGAAAGAATGGAGCCAATTCGCAGGATGACTTGCAGCTTCGATATATATGTTTTTGCATGCCACACACCGGTACATAATATCTCTTACCATTGCTACAAATTAATTTATCAAATTGGTTTATTCAATTCATTCAATACCAAGAAAAAAAACTCCTCCTCATGGGTTGAGAGAAGGAGGCACACTGAATTAACATCTCCAAGAGTTTTTCCCTTAAAGGAGATGTTCGAGATGTAGTCGCCTATGAGTTTCGTCCTAAAAAAAGACATGCATAACAAATAAACATTGCCAAATGAATTTATATGATAAAACTTTATCTAAACTAGTATATAATTTATACTTATTATTAATAAACCTGAGTCTGTGTTTTAAAAAAATTGACGCCATTGTATATGATTCTTTCCTTCTTTTTTTTATGAATTAACCTTTGTCTCCATTTTCTTTTAACCAACCTATGTATTCATATTTTTAATTTTTTTTTCTTCATAGTTGTTGTATATTTCATTTCTGTCTATCTATTTATATATTTACTGTTTGCTTCAAAACAAAATATACATTACAAAATATGAATCAAAATAAAAAATTATAATGAGAAACTTTTGTGTTCATTTTTCATTTAAAAAAATTAAAAGATTTTTTTAATTAAATTTTATAGCAATCAAATTTAAGTCATAAATATTTTTAATTTTTTTTATATAGACTGGGTCAACAGTCGTGCGGTGACCAGTGACCTAGTGACCCAATGCTTCGACCAGGTCGATCACCGGTCCGGGTTTTAAAACTATGTCGCCAATGAAGTTCACCCTCAAAGGAGAGATGTCAAAAGGTTTAGTCGCCTATCGGTTTCACCCATAGGCAGAACCAAGGCCCAACAAGCCTTGACAGTTTCTCAGGCTCTAGCCAAAAATTTGGCATTTTCGGTATTAATTTAGGGCAAAATTAAGATTTTTAGGGGTTAATTTTGGGAAAAACTGAGTTTTTTTGTTCAAAACCGAGATTTTTAGGCGTAAATTTAGGGCAAAACTGATATTTTTTATTACACTAATTATATATTATGTCACATGTGAAATTATATATTACACTAATTATTTTTTATATATTTTTTATTACACTAATTATATATTATCACACAAATTTTTTTGGCTCCGCCATTGGTTTCGCCATCAATGGAGACACATTGTGTGGTAGTCGCCAATGAGTTTCGCCCTCAAAGAAGATATACGAGGTGTAGTCGCCTATTAGTTTTGTCGTCAATGGAGACACATTGTGTGGTAGTTGCCAGAGAGTTTCAACCTCAAAGGAGACACAACGAAATAACATCGCCAAAAAGTTTTTCTCTCAATGGGGATCAAAGATTTTCTCCTCCAAATGACGAGATGAGCTTTCTTGAAAAAAGGAATTAAATTTGATAAACTTGCCAAAGGAGAAGTATGCTCATCCAAGATAACGATTTTCATTTAAGACGAATAAAATTATAGAAAATAAATCATAAATAAAATGTTGCAGGTTGATTAGTCCTACATTTAAAAATCAGATACCACCACGAATAAAATGGAACTTTGAGCAAGCTAAACAACATACATTAATCAAACTTATTGTTAATTGCAAATAGGGGCATTGACCCCGTTATAGGTTTTAATCTCGAATTAATGTCGATAAATATTTTAGTAAGTGTACTAAATTGTCATTTAAGTAATAATATTCATAATAAAGATTTGTTTCCACCGAGATTTCTTATTTCAACAATTCAATTAAAATAGATTTAGGACTAAAACAGTAATTTTAAGGGTTTTAAATAATAAGAAAAAGATTAACCGAATAATAACGAAGATAATAGTAACAACGAGAAAATAAATTGGTTTTGAACTTCAAATGAAGAAAAAAAATGATTAGGTTGTTTCGAATCCATACCCTATCACTATTTAGTAATTGCGGTCATACATTACATTTTATTCTTAATATTACGATGAATTAACACAAAAGTAGTTAAGACCAGTGTCCTCGCTTTAAACCCTATTCACAAATAACAACACCCTAATGTCTTAGGCGAGTTCAAAATTATGAAAATATTAAAGTACGTTATAATTCTAAAGTTACAATTAAAAGTTTGATATGTCTACCTAAACTACTTGATTGAATAATTATCTCGGATCGAGTTTCAAAAGTTGGTGTTGATAGTCATTTGTTACTTAGGATCAATTCACAAATATGTCTACTTATAAAAAATATTAAGCACAAAGATAATTAAATGAAGGGTAATAGCCTTTAACCCCCTGCAAAATATGTGATTTTTGTCTTACCCCCTGCAAAATAAAAAGTTGTGATTCGCCCCCTGCAATATGAAGATTCCATCATTTACCCCCCTTACTGCCACTTGGATTTGGAATCTTCATTTTTGCTGATGTGGCAAGCCTATGTGGCACCTGGCTGGACAAAATTGATTACATGACATGCTTATGTGGCCTTTAATTAATTTTTGATTTTTTTTAAACAAAATTCTTTTATATTTTACCTTTTCTTTTTTCTCTTCATCCCTGCCAACATCACTTTACAACAACATCAATATGAACAACCCATCACCATGATCATCCTTTACCCAACAACAATAACATCAACAACTTCTATAATAAACCCCAAAAATCATAAAACCAGGATTAATCCTTGTAACCCAATTTGGGATTTCTTCTTGTAAGGTGACTATATGATTATAGTGGAACGGAGGGGTTGCTTTCTCCCCCCGACTAGGTTGTTTTGACCGAACTAGGTAAACAAAGATTTGTGTCTCTTTTCTTTTATTTGTTTATGTTGTGAATTCGGATTGAATCACACCAATAAAATAATTGATGTGTGGAGCAAATAACGATTAAGCAATCAAATAATGAGATCGGCAATAAAAATCACAAATCAAAAGATAAAGCGATAAAAGAAAAGAACACAAGAGAATTGTTTACCTAGTTCAGTCAATGTGACCTACTCTAGGGGAGAGAGCAGCTCTCCGATCCACTATCAAACTTGTTCCTTGATTACAATGAAATTCACCACAAGAGTTACAAGATTTAGAGTTTTTCCTAAATCTACCCTAAGCCCGAATTTCTTCCCGTGACCAAGAAATTCAATATGAAAGTGTTTCCCAAGGTGATAGAATGTTTCCCTAACCCTAGAGTCTTCCCAAGATGAAATCTCTCAACCCTAGCCTTTTTGTTAGCCTTTGAAACCCTAAAATCCCCTTAAAAAAGTCAGAAAACGCATAACATATATATAGGCCCGCAGACACTACGCCTGGGCGCAGCCTCCCACGCCTGGGCGTGAGCAACCTGAGTTCAGCCCAGTTTTTCACGCCTGGGCGCCAACTCCCACGCCTGGGCGTGAGCAGGCAGAGACTACCAAAACATGATTTTCTGATTTTTACATTATTTCAAGGCAATATTCAACAATTCTCCACCTTGCCTTTAAATCAATGGTGATGCCGACTTCTCATCAACCATCGTGCTGCTCTCTCCAACCTCCGTCTACTCTTCAACGAAGTTAATCAAGTCCAAGCAATGCTTGAACTTAGCTCTAGGTAACGATTTGGTGAACATGTCAGCTGGATTCTCCTCCGATGCAATTTTCTCCACCATGATCTCTTTTGTCTCAATCATGTCTCTTACAAAATGCAACCGAATGTCAATGTGCTTTGTCCTTTTATGATACACCTGGTGATTTGCCAAATGAATGGCACTCTGACTGTCACAATGTATCTTCACACATCCTTGACTAATCCCCATTTCTCCAATCATACCCTTCAACCATATGGCTTCCTTGACCCCTTCAACAAGGGCTATGTATTCTGCTTGAGTTGTTGACAAAGCTACAACAGATTGTTGATTGGCCTTCCACGTTACCGCTGTACCGAACAATGTAAACACAAAACCCGATAAGGATTTTCTAGTGTCTATGTTACCTGCATAGTCCGCATCCACATATCCCTCCAAAGCATCTCTTCCTGGATCAGTTCTTGTGTACTTCAGACCACCCTTCAAAGAACCATTCAAATATCTCAGAACCCACTTCAAAGCTTGCCAATGAACTTGGCCTGGATTTGCCATAAACCGACTTACCACACTAATTGCATATGATAAATCAGGCCTACTACAAACCATGCCATACATGATGCTTCCAACCCCACTTGCATAGGGAGTACTCTCCATCTTCTTTCTCTCATCCTCGGATTGAGGACACTGTTTTATCGACAACTTTGAATGGTGACCAAGTGGCGTGTTCACTACCTTAGAATCTGTCATTCTAAACCGCTCCACCACTTTCTTCAAATAATCATGCTGAGATAAGAACAACTCACCTTTACTCCGGTCTCTCAAGATATCCATACCAAGTATCCTCTTCGCATTGCCAAGATCCTTCATCTCAAATTCACTATTTAGTTTCTCCTTGAGCTGTTGAATCTCTTGCTTGTCAGAACTTGCCATAAGAATATCATCTACATAAAGAAGAAGGTAGAGAATGACTTTCTCATTCCTCTTCATCATGTACACACAACTATCATAGTTGCTTCTCACAAATTCAGTCTTCAATAAGAAATCATCAAACCGACGATACCACTGCCTTGGACTCTGCTTCAACCCATACAAAGATTTCTTTAACAAACACACTTTTGAATTGTCTTTCACAAAACCTTCAGGTTGTTGCATGTAGATAGTTTCTTCTAACTCTCCATGTAAGAATGCGGTCTTCACATCCATTTGTTCTAACTCAAGATCATACATGTTAACAATCGCCATAAGTACCCTTATAGAACAATGTTTCACCACAGGTGAGAAGATTTCGTTGTAATCAATCCCCTCAACCTGAGTAAAACCCTTCGCTACAAGTCTTGCCTTATACCTTGGTGCTTCGACCCCTGGTATACCTTCTTTTCTTTTGAACACCCACTTGCTACCAACTACCCTTTTATTTTTAGGTAATGGCACAAGCTTCCAAGTCTGGTTCTTCTCCAATGAAAGCATTTCCTCATTCATTGCCTTCAACCAGTCTTGACTATCTATGCTTTCTGATGCTTCCCTGAAGTTCTTTGGTTCCGAGTCTTGCACTTCTTCAGCTGCATTCAAAGCATAACAAATAAGGTCAGCATAACCGAGTCTATTAGGTGGACGAATAACTCTCCTCTCCCTATCTCTTGCTAGCTGATAGTCAGGAACAGTTGTTTCATCACTTCCACTTTCATCAGGTACTTGAGTCTCATCCTCCTTTTCCCTCTCATCTGTGGAAGGCTCCACCTCAAACTGAATTCTCTCCACCCCCATTTCTGGTCTTTTCTCAAGGTCTTTGCACTTCATCCCCATTCGGGTCTCATCAAAAGTGACATCCCTGCTTATGATAAACTTTGATCCTCCAGGCTCCATCTTCCACAGCTTGTAACCTTTCACACCTTCAGGGTAACCAATGAAAACACACTTCACAGCTCTAGCATCAAGCTTATCTTGCTTGACATGTGCAAATGCTAAAGCTCCAAAGATTTTCAAGTTAGAGTAGTCTGCCAGCTTGCCACTCCAAACCTCCATAGGTGTCTTTAGATCAATTCCTGTTGATGGACATCTGTTGATCAAATATGCAGCAGTGTTAACTGCCTCTCCCCAGAAACTCTTGGGTAATCCAACTCCCAACAGCATACATCTCACGCGCTCCAGCAAGGTCCTGTTCATCCTTTCAGCCAGTCCATTCTGCTGCGGTGTGTATGCAACGGTCTCATGCCTCTTTATACCTAGTTTCCTGCAAAACTCATTAAACTGCTCTGAAACAAACTCCAGGCCATTGTCAGTCCTTAAAAGTTTTAGTTTACTTCCTGTTTGATTTTCTATTAAGGTATGCCATTCTTTGAATTTTTCAAAAGTGTCACTTTTATTCTTTATTATGTAAACCCATACCCTCCTAGAGTAATCATCAATTATTGAAAGAAAATATGAACCTCCCCCATGAGTAGACACAGATGCTGGACCCCAAAGATCCGAGTGAACATACTCGAATGGCCTAGTAGACTTATGCACTCCCACCCCAAACTTAACCTTATGTTGTTTTCCTAGAGTACAATTATCACAAAAGTCTAGTTTGTTCAATTTTTCTTTCCCTAGTAAACCTTGTTTAGCTAGTTCAACTAAACCCCTTTCACTAACATGACCTAACCTCAAATGCCATAGTTTAGTTATGTCTGCATTTTCAACACTAGTTACTAATGCATTAGAAATAACAGTTGAACCTTCTAAAATGTAAAGACCATTCATTTTAGACCCCTTAGCAATTACTAATGCACCATTAGAAATTCTCATTACCCCACGTTCAATCCTAGTACAATACCCTAGATTATCAAACATGCTTATGGAAATTAAATTTCTTTTAAGTTCAGGAATATACCTCACATTCTTCAAAAGGAAATCACGATCGTCATACATTTTAAGACGAATAGTACCCATACCTTGAACCTTGCACGCTTTATTGTTACCTAGACGGACGACTCCACCTTCTTTAAGCTCCAAAGTTTCAAAGTACTCCTTTCTTAGACAAATGTGATATGAGCACCCCGAGTCCATGACCCAGCTCTTCTCAGGTTCCCAACTTGTAACTGTCAATGCTCCTGCACTCTCATAACCTTCCTCTTCACTAACGGCAATTTGAGCTGACGAAATACCACCACCCCTTCTCTCAGGGCAGTACTTCTTGAAGTGACCTGGTTCATGACAATGATAGCACTTTAACTTGCCACCACCATCACCCTTTGACCTAGACTTGGACCTATGCTTCTTTCCCTTCCCCTTACTTTTGTTCTCGCTTCTTCCTCTCGCCACATTCAGCCCTTCTCCGCTGTCATCAATCCTCAAGTCTCTCATCTTAGTCATCTCCTTGGTTCTCAAAGCCGATTGGACTTCATCCAAGGTGATAGTACCTTCTTTTCCATAGAGCAATGCATCCTTGAGGTTTTCAAATGACTTAGGTAAAGCACACAATAGGTGGAAAGCTTTGTCCTCGTCCTCCAAGTTCACATCAATGTTCGCCAAATCGTCAATAATCTTATTGAACTCCGAAAGCTGCTCAACCACGGACTTGTTCTCCGACATACGATAGAAGAACAACCGTTCTTTCAGACACTGCTTATGTGCCAAGGACTTGGTCATATACAATGCATCAAGCTTCGACCACATCCCTACAGCAGTCCTCTCCTTTGCTACTTCTCTCAACACATTATCCGCGAGGCACAAGATAATGGCACTCAATGCCTTATCATTCATCTCGTTCTTCTCTGCTGCTGAGAAAGTATTAGGCATGTTCGCAATTCCTAACAATGCTTCTGAACACTTCTGTTGTGTTAATATTGCCCTCACCTTCACCTTCCACAACCCAAAGTCGTTACTCCCGGTGAACTTCTCAATGTCCCACTTAGAACCCATGATACTTAAATCGTTTGATCCTTTGCCCCACGGTGGGCGCCAATTGTTGTGAATTCGGATTGAATCACACCAATAAAATAATTGATGTGTGGAGCAAATAACGATTAAGCAATCAAATAATGAGATCGGCAATAAAAATCACAAATCAAAAGATAAAGCGATAAAAGAAAAGAACACAAGAGAATTGTTTACCCAGTTCAGTCAATGTGACCTACTCTGGGGGAGAGAGCAGCTCTCCGATCCACTATCAAACTTGTTCCTTGATTACAATGAAATTCACCACAAGAGTTACAAGATTTAGAGTTTTTCCTAAATCTACCCTAAGCCCGAATTTTTTCCCGTGACCAAGAAATTCAATATGAAAGTGTTTCCCAAGGTGATAGAATGTTTCCCTAACCCTAGAGTCTTCCCAAGATGAAATCTCTCAACCCTAGCCTTTTTGTTAGCCTTTGAAACCCTAAAATCCCCTTAAAAAAGTCAGAAAACGCATAACATATATATAGGCCCGCAGACACTACGCCTGGGCGCAGCCTCCCACGCCTGGGCGTGAGCAACCTGAGTTCAGCCCAGTTTTTCACGCCTGGGCGCCAACTCCCACGCCTGGGCGTGAGCAGGCAGAGACTACCAAAACATGATTTTCTGATTTTTACATTATTTCAAGGCAATATTCAACAGTTTACTTGCTTTTGGATTATTTATTATCATCATCTCTATCTACTTCATATATTGGTTGCTTGATTCAATTGCTCCACACATTAAGTTTCGTATTGGTTTGATTTATTAACGAATTCACAACAATTAGCGTCCACCGTGGGGGCAAGGATCATTCGATAATCAAGTATCATGGGTTCGAAGTTTGATATCGAGAAGTTCACCGGTAGTAACGACTACGGGTTGTGGAAGGTGAAGATGAGGGATGTTTTAGTCCATAACAAGTGTGTTAAGGCCTTGAAGAGGGAAGCACGGATGCCGGCGAGTCTCTCTGCTGCGGAGAAGGCTGATTTGAATGATAAAGCGGTTAGTGCTATCATCTTATGCCTCGGAGGACAATTTGTTGAGAGAATTTGCAAAGGAGACCAACGTTGTAGCTATGTGGGCTAAGCTTGATTCATTGTATATGACTAAGTCGGCGGCACATAAGCAGTTTTTGAAACAAAAGCTTTTCTTTTACCGAATGGTGGAGACGAAATCCATGACGGAACAACTGGCAGAATTTAATAAGATTATTGATGATTTAGCCAACCTTGAGGTGAACCTAGAAGATGAAGACAAAGCCCTACATCTATTGTGTACGTTACCTAAGTTCTAGAAAGTTTCAAGGATAGCTTGCTCTATGGCAGGGAAAACCCTGTTACCTTGGAGGAAGTTCAATCGGCCTTGAGGTCGAAAGAGCTAACTAAGTCAAATAACTTGAAGGTGGAGAACGGTGTGGATGCCTTAAACGTTTCAAGTGGGAGAGGTGGAGGTAGCGATAGGAAGGCTAAGGGAAATAGTCACTTCAAGGCATTGTTACCATTGTCAGAAGAAAGGTCACTTCAAGAGGGATTGTCCGGAGTTGAAGGACAATAATTCTGCTCATGTTGTTGAAGGCTTATCGGAGTATGAGGGTTATGAGCATGGAGAGGCACTAGTGGTGTCAAGCTGGGAACCGGGGGAGATTGGGACTCATAATTCTGGCGATGCTTGTGACGGTGGAGAGTTAGGGGATTTCGAGGTGATTGTTTCAGAGGAGTTGGAGAGGTCTTGTTTGTTACAAGGTGGAGATCATGGTGGGTATACTTTGGTGGAAACTCAATTTGAGGCGGAGTCTTCCAATAGTGGTAGACAGTCAACATTAACTCATGGCTAATCGGAGATAGGCAGGAGGGTGGTAGTGTTGAACCAAAGGGGGATGACCATGGAGACCTTACGGGTTATGTTTCAATTGTATCTGAAGAAGTGCAAGACCTTGAAAGCAACTGTGATCAAACTAGGGAACTTGTAGGACTAGAAGTCAAAGTTTTCAAGTTGCTGTTTTTTGCGCCTTAGGTGGAAAGTTTTCCGCCCTAGGCGGAATTTCCTGTGCCCCGGGCAGAAATACGCGGGTTTGTTATTTTTTGTGAAAAAAAAAACTTTTCTTGGAGGGCACTTTGACTTGGATTTGTTTTATTTAAAAACAGATTTGTTACTAGGTTTTTGGCATATATTTTTTTATAAATAGGGATCGCTTTTTTCATAGAAAAATTGAGATTGAGGGAACAATAAGGATTTGCCAACAACAAAGGCTAGGGTTTTAGAGAGAGAACAAAGAGATTTTCTTTTGGTATAATTCTAGGGCAAAGGTTTATTGTTTGTTCTTCACCTTGGGTAGACTAGGTCAAATTGAGTCTCTTGGCCACAAGAAGAGATTCGGGTTTTTTGGGTAGAACTAGGATTAATCCTTGTAACCCAATTTGGGATTTCTTCTTGTAAGGTGACTATTTGATTATAGTGGAACGGAGGGGCTGCTCTCTCCCCCATACTAGGTTATTTTGACCGAACTGGGTAAACAAAGATTTGTGTCTCTTCTATTTTATTTGTTTACTTGCTTTTGGATTATTTATTATCATCATCTCTATCTACTTCATATATTGGTTGCTTGATTCAATTGCTCCACACATCAAGTTTCGTATTGGTGTGACGAATTCACAACACATAGAAATAATAATCATAACAAAAGAGTTTTGAAAATTATACATGAATAGCAGGAGAAATATGAAACTCAAAGGTGTTTCCAATGATGAAAACTAAGATCCAATGATCTTTGGGAAGTCCCTAGCCGTTTTTCTCTCTTAATTTTAGTGTGTCTAATCCTTGTGGCTTTATTTCCTATTTATAGGCAAAAACAGGCGTCCATGTTACTACATCGTCGGGCGATAACCCAGAATCATGGCACAATTTGTCTGGTTGCACCTAAAAGATTTAAAAAAATTGGCTTAACTACACATTTGGTCCCTTATGTTTATTTTAGGTTTCAATTTGGTCCCTTACGTTTAAAAAGTATCAATTTGGTCCCTTACGTTTATTTTAGGTTTCAAGTTAGTCCTTTCCGTTAGTTTTGTCACTAACACCGTTTGAACAGTACATGTGTCAGCATGTCAAAGTGCCACGTGTCAGTCCACATATGCAAATTGACTGTCACATGTGACAAAATTGACGGAAATGATTAACTTGAAACCTAAAATAAACATAAGGGACCAAATTGATACTTTTTAAACGTAAGGGACCAAATTGAAACCTAAAATAAACGTAAGGGACCAAATGTATAGTTAAGCCAAAAAAATTCTAATTCATAGTGGGGCGATGTGCTGTGCTCTGCAGAAGATTTGAATTTTCTTCTTCTTATCATGGCATGATATATCCCTCATCCTGGGGCAATTATTCGTGATGGTTTTTTTCATCGTTTTCACCTCGAATTGTGCTTTTTCTTCAAACTCTTGAGTTGTCTTCACTTGAGCTATATTTCTTAGGTTTTTACCATGTAATTCTTCCTAAAACTACTAAAATATTACTATAAATTAACTACTAATTACTATCATATGACTATACCTTAAGTATTTCACCTTCATTCGATCCAAAACCGAAATGAACCGCAAATAATTTTATCTTTGGATCAAATGAGTTTTTGTCTCAAAACCGATCTAAACCGAATCACGAGCATCTTTAATAACAACTGTAATTTCGAATGGATATCGTCTTACAATAGTTAATAGTAATATAATAAGAAGGTAGGGATGGCAACGGGTGCCCATGGGTGCGGGTTTGACACTTACCAAACTCACACCCGAAATCATCACCCAAACCCAAACCCAAACCCAAAGGTTGTTCGGGTGGCAAAACAACGCCCACGCCCACACCCATTGGGTTCGGATTTTTTCCACCCAAACCCAAACCCGCAGCACATTTGAAAATAATTTGCAAATTTAAGAAATTAAATTCTAACATAGACTTTGAATTAAATTACAACTAAAATTAAGGTCTTCCAAGTAAATTCAAACATAGACTTTCAAGAAATTACAACATAGACTTTCAAGAAATTAAATTACAACTAAAATTTAAGGTCTTCCAAGGAAATTGAGGGAGACTATGGGGGTAATTAGGTAATTATAAAATATTACGGGTGGGTGTATGGGTTTCGGGTGTGGGTTTGACTGATACCAAACCCACACCCATATTATCGGGTGTCACCCGAACCCAAACCCAAACCCAGTCAAATCGAGTTTTGCCCGTTGACTTGGGTTTGGGTTCGGGTGGGTCTCTCGGGTTTGGGTTTTTTTGCCATCCCTATAAGAAGGGATACCTTCCATTTAAAAAAATGAAGGGAAAGTTTATATTAAAAATAAAATAATGAAGGGATACTTCTTCAACTTTGGTAACACCGCGGATAAGCTAGTTAAAAACAACTCCAATTTTTTTTTTTTTTTTTGTGATTATGTCTCAACACGGCATCGACACTAACTAAGGAAAAAAAACATATAAAAAAAAAAAAAAATAAATGTAAGGAAGCTGCAAAGAAAGTCACCAAGTAGGGAAATAACCAGGAATCTTTGTGATAAACTAGTATATAAGGAAGGTCGCAGTTCCAACAAAGATATCTTTGTGATATATAGCCAAAAATTCAAACACTTAGGCACACTTAGGTACCACTGCTGTCTGCTTGTATTATATTTTTTCCTTTTATAATTTGTTCTTTGTTCAATGTAACTTGTTCTTGTTCTTATTCTTGTTCGATTTAGGTTATATGTTTAAATCTTGTGTTGACACAAGACTTTCTCGGTGTTACAGCAGGATGTTGTAATAGATCGGGACCGTTTGATTTAAATAGACGGTCGAAATTATTTTTACTTAATTTTATTATATATATATATATATATATATATATATATATATATATATATATATATATATATATATATATAATCTGAACTGTTCAGTTTGAAATCAATGGTTGTGATTGCTTACTGCGGCAAATTGTGTTGTTTTTCAACCGCAGCTGGCAATCAACATCCCAAAGAGATATGTAAAAACAATTGATTTTTTATTTTTTTTAAATACTCCTCTTATATTAAGTGTTTATACAATTTTTGTGGTATGGTTTGGTCACTCTTTGGTTACCCTTTTCAATTGAAATTGAACAAAGAAATATCAAACAATATTTTATTTGCATTAATTAATTAAGGTCTCCATTTGCTCCTAATTCATCTGACAATGACTTTTTGTTCATTTTTGTGTTTTTATTTCTGATTATTTCTTTTGGTGAAGATGTGGTAGCATGGATTTCAGAATTTGTACATGGTGATGATGGAAATATAGTAATGAGAGATTTTATGGATAAGGATTTGAAGTACAAAGTTCCCCTAATTCTTAGTATTTGAAATTGTTGTCTTTGTTTTTGGTACATTGTTGTCTTTGTTTTTTATGCATTCATATTCTTTTTTTGGTACATATTCCACATTCATATTTTAATTTATTTGTTAATATATTAAATGCTGACATCTTGCTTCTGCCACTTGAAGAAAACAATAGTGATGCTCACTAAAAGGCCTTGGTTGGTAGCACAAGCCACAAGGCAGCCACAAATTAATAAGGGGCATTGTAGTATGGGTCTACAATATTTGTTTCAGAGTGAGGATTTAAACTATACTCTCTCTGGTAATTTTTCTCTGTCTGGTAAAATATTTTTGGGTTAAGTAAATTTTTTAGTTTTTATAAATATATCATATTTTGTTTTTAGTTCTTTAAAAATTTTCTTTAAATAGTTTCTGAAATATAAGATGGGACAAAAGTTTCAACCGTGGAGTTTTGTGAGAATAGATCTATATCTCCATTTTTTTCTTTCAATTTTTACATCAGAACCATTAACCAACTTCTCTTTTTCTTTAAAAAAATAAATTCAATCATATCCCCCTTTTATAAATTAAATGATCTACATTTCACATTATTCTTTCTTTTTTTGTTACAATTGAGAGAATTCATTCTCAGAGTTCTATACGTTTAGTAGTAAATCTATTAATCATTAATGAAACATTCACCGCAATTGTTTTGATGAGAGGAAAGCAATTGTTCTTTGAAAAATATAAATTAAACACAATTTTCAAATAAATATACAACAAAGCTACAATATCCATGTAATTTTTTATTTTTTAAATATTTTTTGTACGTACGAAAACCGTGCATAGAGTGGACAGACTTCGGTGTCTAAATTGTGTCCGATGTGCTGTGTTCATATAGCATGACTGTTGTTCTTTTGTGGATGGAGGATGACTTATATTGCCTAAAGGACCTTACATGCATTAACAGCTTGATATACACAAAAAGACACTAGTTAGATAGGTGTATTGCTCATTATTTAATTTATTTATTTTTTTGGCAAAATGTAATATATTTTTTTATAAAAGAAGTTAAGGTGATTTAATTATTATGTAATTATTTTTCAATAAAGTGATCATGTAATTTAGTGATTATAATTTTGTATATATTAAACTTTTTTTTAAGGTAAAATTGCACTTTCCAAGTTTTTTACTTAAAAAAATAGCACTTAGCACATTTCACACATTGACATATTTTTTTTGTTAACCGTCTAATTCTCAGGGAAAGGGGTTCCGGTAATCCAAAGTTCGATCGTGAGATAAGTAAAATTTTGGTCAAAAATTGTTTCCACAAAAAATCGACCTCGAGTGCTCTGAATGATTCGTGGAACTCATTAAGCACTTGAGCCTAATGCTTTTGTTGATTTATACAATGTTTTGGTTATATGTTCATTCCTAATTTAAATCTCAAGTATCAAAGCCTGCAATGTCAACAACATTAAAGTCATTGAATCTACACTGGATTTGGATTGAAGTATATCTGCAAATTTCAATAAAAAAAATACCATACCAAAACGCGAAATCAAAACAAACACCGTATTAAGACATAAAATCAAACAAGACGGGAATAAAACATCAGACGAAGAAATCACAAAAAAGAAAACTCAAAATTGTTAGGAGGGATGATTTCAGATCAAAATTGTTCCTAAATCACTCTTCTCTATTGGATGAACAAGAAAAAAAAAAAAGAAAAAAGCATAGAAAAATTAGGGTTAAAAAAACACATTTTTCTATTACATTTTACTTATCTGGTGGTGGAACTTCAAACTATCACGACTATTGATTGGTCAAAAAAGTTCATTGAATTGATTTAGATTAATGAATATAATTTGCCCTCTAAAAGATATAACCAAAAAGAAGAAATTAAAAGGATCTCTTGGGAGGAGCAACTAGCTAGGTGAAATTCAGGAAATTATTTTGTTTCTCAAAATCTTCTAAAAACCTCCAAGTTGAAGATTATCCAAGATTTTGTAATCTGATATCTGGAATTAAAGTTTCAAATTGACAAAGGTGAAAGTTATTAGTAGATTGGAACTTTGCTGAGGAAAAATTTCATCCAATTGTAGTGGGGTTGTTTGGCACTTTGGTCTAATTCAGAAGCTGAATTGAGAATTTTCAATTCCAGATATCATATTATAAAATTTTGGTGACTTTATAAGAGGTTAAAGCCTAGATTACTTGCACTGAAGTACAAGTTGTGGGAGGAGACATTTTAGTTTTCTAGATTCAGGACATGAGGGAGTTTTATTAGGTAGTATTGGTATTAGGTAGTATTGGTGTTATGAGTTGTGTAGTAAAAGATGATGATGTATTGATATGAGATGATTTCTTTTTTCACCACCCAAATTTTTCTTTTCGCGCAGAAAATTTTGGAAAATGTTGGTGTTTTGATTGGCTACATTTTGCAAAAGCCAACCAGCCAGATGCTGGACTGAGATGCTGTAGCATTATAGTACAGCATACTGAAGCTCTGTTTTCGTGCAGAATTTTTATTTCAAATCTGAGTCAAGATTTGCTTCAATTATATATTCAAGCACGTGCGCCTGGGCAAAACGAGCCTTGCTCAGCAAGTTTTATTGAAGTCGGCTGAAGGAATGTTATTTAAAACAAAAAATATAATTATATTATATTTTTGCGTTTTTTTGTTTGGAACAACATGAATTATATTTCTGGAAATAATTTAGGGTTGACCGCAATTCCTACAGCTGTATTTGACTGAAGACCTAACTTGAACATCAAGACAATTGAAGACTATAAATATGTGAAGCCTCAAGCCTTTACAACTCATGTATTCTAAACCGTGTTCTTTACAAAGTGTGAGTTTTTAGGGTTTAGAGTTTGTGTCTTTTGTCAGCCTTTCTTGTGTCACTTTGATGCAAGTTTAGGACTGTGTTTTATTGTTAATTGTAAGCTACTCCTAAGCTTTTAAGCACGGAGTTAGTGTGTGTGATTCACTCATAAGCTTTTAAGCAAGAGTGTGGTCTAGTTTCTAGGAGAGTGTCTCCATCCTGATTATTGTTATTGACAGCAACATAGTATGTGTTGTTAGAAGGAATTTGGGACGGGGTCTCATTATCTAAGAGGTTCTTAGGTAGGATTGCACGGGTAGTGTCTAGGTGATAAGTCAAGTACCGGGTGTTGGTCGAGGGCTTTGAACTAGAGCTATTATAGTGGATTCATTCCTGGATTGGTATCCTCCAGAGTAGGTGACGTTGCACTGAACTGGGTTAACAATTACCTGTCTTATTTATTGTTCTGCAATTTATTTATTTATTTACTGTGTTCTGCGACTGTCTTGCTGCAACGTGTGCTATAGCATCTTGTGCAGCATTGTGTTCACTGCGTGCCAGATTTCAATTGGCATCAGAGCAGACACCCTTTCTGGTTATAGGGTGAGCTCCAGGGAGAATGTCTGGCAACATGGAAAAAGAAGGAGGGCTTGTAAGCAGACCACCGCTTCTAGTTGGTGTCTCCAACTATGATTATTGGAAATCACGCATGATTGCTTTCCTAAAATCTATGGATAGCAAAACTTGGAAGGCTGTTCTGAAAGGATGGGACCCCCCTGTGGTCATGGACAAGGATGGAAAGCCAACACTTGAACTAAAAGCTGAGGAGGACTGGTCTAAAGAAGAGGATGAGCTTGCTTTGGGAAACTCAAAAGCATTATATGCATTATACAATGGGGTAGACAAACACATCTTCAAACTGATCAAAAAATGTGTCTCAGCAAAGGAAGCTTGGAAGATTCTTGAAACTGTTCATGAAGGTACTCCTCAGGTAAAAATGTCTAAATTACAGATTCTTACTACTCAGTTTGAAAATTTACGTATGAAGGAGGAGGAAACAATTCAAGATTTTCATATGACTATTCTAGACTATGATAATCAATTTGATGCTTTGGGAGAGAAAATTCCCGAAGAAAAGTTAGTAAGAAAAATGCTTAGATCACTTCCAAAGAAATTTGATATGAAAGTCACAGCTATGGAAGAAGCCAAAAACATATCTCAGATGAAGCTGGATGAACTGGTTGGATCACTCCAAACTTATGAAAGTGTTGCAAATGGAAGAAGTGAAAAGAAAAATAAGAGCATTGCCTTCTCATCTAAAAATAATGAAGAAGAACTGGAGGATGAAGAAGAATCTAATGAGAGTATTTCTGAGGCCATGGTGTTATTGGGAAAATAATTCAACAAAGTTCTGAAACGAATGGATAAGAGACCCAGATCAAATTTCAAAAACAATGCTCCAGGCACTATGCGCAGCAATGAAAATCAAGGAAAACCAAAAGGTGAGGAAAAATCAAGCTTAAACAGAAACATTCGATGTCATGAATGTGAAGGATATGGCCACATCAGACCTGAGTGTCCAACATATCAGAAGAGAACAAAGAAAGGGCTAACTGTCAGTTGGTCTGAGGATGATGACTCAGAAGATGATACAGCATCTGTAACTGCTAAACATATCTCAGTCTTAACAGGTATTGTTACATCTGATACAGAATCTGATGATGGAGAGGTAACCTATGAAGAGCTTGCTGAATCCTACAAGGAACTTTGTCTTAAGAGTGAAGAAATCTGCAGGGTTATTGAGAAACAAAAGGTAACCATCAATGAGTTAAAAGCAGAAAAATCTGAGAATATCTCAAAGATGGAGGAACTTCAAAAGAAGGTAAATTATCTATCCTCTGATCTTGAAATCTGCAGGGTTATTGAGAAACAAAAGGTAACCATCAATGAGTTAAAAGCAGAAAAATTTGAGAATATCTCAAAGATGGAGGAACTTCAAAAGAAGGTAAATTATCTGTCCTCTGATCTTGAAGAAGCTAAGGAAGTCATTGAAAAATTAAATGCTGACATTTGGCGGTTGAGAAAATTCTCTGACATGTTGTATAAAGATGATGAGCATCTTGACAAACTTCATAAGGCTGATGGTCAACTGGAGGAAATCTTAGAGAAAAATGTTCGAAAGCCTAGGAATATTGGGCTTAGCTATGAGAATGTCAACAAATTCAAAAAATATAGTCCTGACCTCATGTACATGGATCCTAGAGAAACTCAAAAGCAAAGGATGCCTTATCAAAAGCCGCAGCATCATCAGCAGCATTCCATGTCAAGAAATAGAAGAAAACACCATGCGTGGAGATGTCATTACTGTGGTAGAAAAGGGCACATAAGGCCTTACTGCTACAAACTATATGGGTACCCTAACAGACGTCCTCAGCATAAACCTGTTTCCACAACTGCCTCTACTCAACAAGAATGGAAACCTAAAGGTGAAAATGAGAAGAAAAGTGATACAACTCAACCTGAAAAAGAGACTACTGCTCTGATTGCTCACACATCACTTAGAGCTTCATCAAGGGAAGACTGGTACTTCGATAGTGGCTGTTCAAGACACATGACCGGAATAAGTAAATTTCTTGTTGGTATAAAGTCTTATTCAACCAGCTTTGTAACCTTTGGTGATGGTGCGAAAGGAGAAATTGTTGGGATAGGGGAGCTCAGAAGTAATAGCTTGCCTAAACTAAACAATGTGTTGTTAGTAAGAGGATTGACTGCAAACTTGATAAGTATTAGTCAACTATGCGACC
This sequence comes from Trifolium pratense, assembly GCF_020283565.1. Lineage (NCBI taxonomy): Eukaryota > Viridiplantae > Streptophyta > Magnoliopsida > Fabales > Fabaceae > Trifolium > Trifolium pratense. The sequence continues at coordinate 47,607,742 of NC_060062.1, read as the reverse complement.
AAGGAATGAAAGTAAACTTCACCAAGTCTGAATGTTTGGTTACAAATAACGAAGGCGAGATTCTGATGAAAGGTGTCAGATCAAAAGACAACTGCTATCTATGGGTTCCCCAAGAAGAAACAAATATGTCAACATGCTTAATCACTAAAGAAGATGAAGTAAAACTATGGCACCAAAAGCTTGGTCATCTTAATCTAAGAAGCATGAAGAAAGCAATATCTAAAGAAGCCATCAGAGGACTGCCAAATCTCAAAATTGAAGAAGGTAGCATATGTGGAGATTGTCAGATTGGGAAACAAACCAAGATGCCACATCCAAAGCTGCAACATCTTACCACCACCAGAGTTCTTGAACTTCTACACATGGACTTGATGGGTCCTATGCAAACTGAAAGCTTGGGAGGTAAAAGGTACGCATATGTTGTTGTTGATGACTTTTCTAGATACACCTGGATAAATTTTATTAGAAAGAAATCAGAAACCTTTGATGTGTTCAAAGATCTATGTATTCAACTTCAAAGGGAGAAAAACAATGTTGTATTAAGGATCAGAAGTGATCATGGTAAGGAGTTTGAAAACTCCAGGTTCTCTGACTTCTGTGCCTCTGAAGGCATCATACATGAATTCTCATCTCCCATTACACCACAACAAAATGGTGTAGTAGAAAGGAAAAATAGAACTATACAAGAGTCTGCAAGGGTAATGTTACATGCAAAGAAGCTTTCACATGGTTTTTGGGCAGAAGCTATGAATACTGCCTGTTATATCCATAATCGTGTCACCCTGAGATCTGGAACTACAACTACTCTGTACGAATTATGGAAAGAGAGGAAACCTACTGTTAAGCACTTCCATGTGTTTGGTAGTAAATGCTACATCTTGTCTGATAGAGAACCAAGAACCAAAATGGACCCTAAAAGTGATGAGGGCATATTCTTGGGATACTCAACAAATAGTAGAGCCTACAGAGTATATAATAATAGAACCAAAACCATGATGGAGTCTATAAATGTGGTAATAGATGACACCTCAAGTGAAACTGCTGAAGATGATACAGAAGATGCTACATCATCTATAACAGGTGGTGTAGATTGTGAAACTACTAATGAATCCAAGAATGATACAGAGGTTACTGCATCTGAACAAATCTCTGCTACTCCAAAGAAAGGACCTTCTACTCGTACTCAAAAGAATCATCCTACAGACCTGATTATTGGTAATCCCAATCAAGGAATTACTACTAGAAGGACACTTGACTTAGTTTCTAATGCTTGTTTTGTGTCTAAATTTGAGCCAAAAAATGTGAAGGAAGCTCTGACTGATGAGTTCTGGATAAATGCTATGCAAGAAGAGCTAAATCAGTTCAAGAGGAATGAAGTTTGGGACTTGGTTCCTAGACCTGAAAATGCAAATGTAATTGGTACCAAATGGGTCTACAAGAACAAGTCTGATGAAAGTGGAACTGTAACCAGAAACAAGGCGAGGCTGGTTGCACAAGGATACTCACAGATTGAAGGGATAGATTTTGATGAGACTTTTGCTCCGGTTGCTCGTCTTGAATCCATTAGATTACTTCTAGGAGTGGCATGCATTCTAAAATTCAAGTTATTCCAAATGGATGTGAAAAGTGCCTTCCTCAATGGGTACTTAAATGAAGAAGTGTATGTGGAACAACCAAAGGGGTTTGTTGATCCAAGCTTTCCAAATCATGTTTACAAATTAAAGAAAGCTCTATATGGATTAAAACAAGCACCTCGAGCATGGTATGAAAGATTGACTGAGTTCCTTATTAGTCAAGGCTATAGGAAAGGAGGAAATGACAAGACTCTATTTGTGAAAGAAGATCAAGGCAAATTTCTAATAGCACAAATCTATGTTGATGACATTGTCTTTGGAGGAATGTCTAGTGAGATGGTACAGCATTTCGTGCAGCAAATGCAGTCTGAGTTTGAGATGAGTCTTGTAGGTGAACTAACCTACTTTCTTTGGCTCCAAGTAAAGCAGATGGAAGATACTATTTTTATCTCCCAAAGCAAGTATGCAAGAAATATAGTGAAGAAGTTTGGTATGGAAAGTGCTGCTCATAAAAGAACACCTGCAGCAACCCATTTAAAGCTTACCAAAGATGAAAAGGGAGTTGATGTAGATCAAAGTCTTTATAGAAGCATGATAGGAAGCTTATTATACCTTACAGCCAGCAGGCCTGATATTACTTTTGCTGTAGGAGTATGTGCTAGGTACCAAGCTGAGCCAAAGATGAGTCATCTTGCTCAAGTAAAAAGAATTTTGAAGTATGTGAATGGTACATGTGACTATGGGATCATGTATACTCATGGTGAGAATTCTATGCTAGTAGGATATTGTGATGCTGATTGGGCAGGTTGTGCAGATGATAGAAAAAGCACCTCAGGAGCTTGTTTCTTTTTGGGCAACAATCTTATATCTTGGTTCAGCAAGAAACAAAATTGTGTATCCTTATCTACAGCTGAAGCAGAGTACATAGCTGCTGGTAGTAGCTGCTCCCAGCTATTATGGATGAAACAAATGTTGCTGGAGTACAATGTGGTACAAGATGCTATGGCATTGTACTGTGACAATCTTAGTGCCATCAATATTTCAAAGAATCCTATCCAACATAGCTGGACGAAGCATATTGATATTAGGCACCATTTTATTAGAGATCTAGTTGAAGAAGGTATAGTGACTCTTGAGCATATTGCCACTGAAGAACAGCTGGCTGATATTTTTACTAAGGCTCTAGATGCGGTCCAATTTGAAAAATTGCGAGGCAAACTTGGTGTTTGCCTATCTGAAGAGTTATAGCAATTATTGCAAATGTGGCGTGCAGTTTTCTCTTCAATTTATTTATTAATGCACGCTGTTATGGGTAATGTTGAAACATCTGAAGATGTGGTAAGAATTGTGTGTTTGTTGATGATAAGGATGTTTCTTGTGGAGAGAAAGTATTTGTCAGAGAAAGTTATGTGGTGTTTTCCCCTGCTGTGTTTAACATTTTTTGGTAATGATATTAGGGCTCCAACTGAGGTCAAAGTTGACTCTGTGTTGGAACATGTCAAGAAGAGTGTTCCTGAGAAAGATGTTGCACATGATGCTACAACATCTGCAGCACGGGAAAATTTGGATAACATTGTTATACCCGAGTTTCCAGATAATGTTATTGTTTCTAACAAAGAAAAGGGTTCTGAAGCAACTACTACTGATAATGTTTTTGTTCATGATATCTATGTGATCCCTTATGTTGATGATAGTGGTAAAACTATGTTTGTTCCTTTGAATGTTGATGAATCTGCTGAGAAAGATTCAAATATTATATATGTGGACAATCTCAACCTTACTGAGAGGACTCCTGCTTCTAGTACTAGGAGGTTAAGGAGCAATGCTGGTAAAGGTGTAGCTGTTTCTAATGTCTCTGTCAAGACTGCCAAAGAAAAAAAAAATCTATGGTCTTAAAAGACAGTGGAGTAAGATTACTAGGCTCTCTGAGCCAAAGAAGAAGCTTTTGAGGAGCTTGCTGTGGAAATGAATTTAAGTGAAGTTTTTTTTTACAATGCCAAAAGCTTGTTGATTTGATTAATGCAGCTGGATTGATGAAAACTGCAACTGGGCTCCAACTACCCATTCCAATACTATGGCTACAGGTTTGGGTAGATTTATATATGTTGTAGGGACCAGATCACCTTTTGCCTTTGGTTCTTATATTTTTTATGGAACTGTTCTGCATGGTAAGTCATATACTGTGAAGATGCCTATAGTCTTTCCTACATTGATGTGTGACATTATTCTAGCTCAACATCCTGACATTTGTACTAAGGCTGGTGTTCCTAGTAAGAGAGGTTGTGAATTGTCTTTTGATTTTAGACTGTTTGAGGGTACACATGCTGTAGACTGTGCTGCATCATCTGTCAACCAGTCAAACTGATGTTTTGCCTAGGAAGCAAATGACTGTTGACCTCAAGGTGTTTTTTCAATGTCAATCCTGGTGTTCTTAATGATATTGCAGGTGGTGATACTGAGGTAGAGGAGGAGGACTCTGACGCAAGTCCTTCTATGTGACCTGCTTATGCTTTATTTGCATGTCCTTTTCGATTTTAATTTGTTGGGCTACGCCCTGATGCTCTCTGGATTGTAACATGCATAATCCATGTCTTTGGGTCCGATACTCCAGGTTTTCTATGCCCTGATGGTTTGTATATGCACTTTATGAGTTCCTATGCTCTGATTCTCTCTGCACTCTATGTTCTCTATGATCTGATAACTCTATGGAAATATGTATTTTGCTCCTATTCTATGGTACTGACTTTATTTGTCAGAATTTATGGCTAAAAAGGGGGAGTAAAATATGTGTGTGTGCATGATGTGATGAAAAATGCTATAGCATCTAGAATAGCATGTTGGTTTACATGCATGTTTTGAGGGGGAGTGAAATTTATGCATGTGTTGGGAGGTAGAATTTATTTTTCTACTACTTATGATATGCATGCTTATATAGGAATTTATTTTTCCTATTCTCTGTGGCGTTGCTTAAATTTTAAGGAGTTTATTTCTCCGATCTTGAATCCACTATGTGAGAGTTTATTTCTCTCTATCTGTACTTTGAGGCTAAGATGTGTTATGTTCCGCTGTTGCATGCCTCTGATGCTTACGTGCTAGCTATCTATTCATCTGATGAATTTCTTTACTCTCTTTCCTAGTTGTGTGCGTATGTTGACTCGAAGGAAAGTTTAAATAGCTTAGCATCGTTCTACTTTCTTTCCTAGTTGTGTGCTTATGTTGACTCGAAGGAAAGTTTAGACTGTATCTCTCTATGCACTGGCCTAAGGTTGTTTTAGCCAAAATTTGCCAAAGGGGGAGATTGTTGGTGTTTTGATTGGCAACATTTTGCAAAAGCCAACCAGCCAGATGCTGGACTGAGATGCTGTAGCATTATAGTACAGCATACTGAAGCTCTGTTTTCGTGCAGAATTTTTATTTCAAATCTGAGTCAAGATTTGCTTCAATTATATATTCAAGCACGTGCGCCTAGGCAAAACGAGCCTTGCTCAGCAAGTTTTATTGAAGTCGGCTGAAGGAATGTTATTTAAAACAAAAAATATAATTATATTATATTTTTGCGTTTTTTTGTTTGGAACAACATGAATTATATTTCTGGAAATAATTTAGGGTTGGCCGCAATTCCTACAGCTGTATTTGACTGAAGACCTAACTTGGACATCAAGACAATTGAAGACTATAAATATGTGAAGCCTCAAGCCTTTACAACTCATGTATTCTAAACCGTGTTCTTTACAAAGTGTGAGTTTTTAGGGTTTAGAGTTTGTGTCTTTTGTCAGCCTTTCTTGTGTCACTTTGATGCAAGTTTAGGACTGTGTTTTATTGTTAATTGTAAGCTACTCCTAAGCTTTTAAGCACGGAGTTAGTGTGTGTGATTCACTCATAAGCTTTTAAGCAAGAGTGTGGTCTAGTTTCTAGGAGAGTGTCTCCATCCTGATTATTGTTATTGACAGCAACATAGTATGTGTTGTTAGAAGGAATTTGGGACGGGGTCTCATTATCTAAGAGGTTCTTAGGTAGGATTGCACGGGTAGTGTCTAGGTGATAAGTCAAGTACCGGGTGTTGGTCGAGGGCTTTGAACTAGAGCTATTATAGTGGATTCATTCCTGGATTGGTATCCTCCAGAGTAGGTGACGTTGCACTGAACTGGGTTAACAATTACCTGTCTTATTTATTGTTCTGCAATTTATTTATTTATTTATTGTGTTCTGCGACTGTCTTGCTGCAACGTGTGCTATAGCATCTTGTGCAGCATTGTGTTCACTGCGTGCCAGATTTCAAAAAATATTTTTCGAATTTTTTTAATGTAAATTTAGAGTGAGGTTCAACTCTACTAAATTTGAACCGAGTTAAAGAAAAAGAAGAGGGTAGAGTTGAATTGAGTAAAGTGCTTACATGTATTAAAAGTACACAAAAAGACACTAGTTAGATAGGTGCATTGCTCATTATGTAATTTATTTATTTTTTGAGAAAATGTAAAAAAAAAATTTATAAAATAAGTTTAGGTGATTTAGTTATTATATGTAATTATTTTTCAATAAAGTGATCATATAATTTTGTATATATTAATTTTTTTTAGAAAAATAGCACTTAGCACGTTTCACACATTGACATTTTTTTTTAACCATATGATTCTTAGGTGAAGCGGTTCCAGTAATTCAGAGTTTGGTCGCAAGGTAAGTAAAATTTGGCCAAGAATGGTTCCCACGAAAAATCGAAGCCGGATTCTCCCGAATAATACGTGGAACTCATTAATCACTTGAGTCTAATGTTTTAGTTGATTTATACAATGTTTGGTTATGTGCTCCTAATTTAAATCTCAGGTATCAAAGCTTGCAATGTTGCACTAAGATTGAACTGAAGCATATATGCAAATTTGAATAAAACAACATTGTACCAAGACGCGAAATCAAAACAAACATCGTACTAAGATAGTAAATTACTTATTTAAATAAAAAAGAAATAGTGAAAAATTTGACGGGAGGGACTAACATGAAACCTCCGGAAAAGATAATTAAGGGACCAACTTGAAACTTTTAAAAGATAATGGACTAACTTCAAACCTAAAATAAAGAGAAGGGAGCAAAAGTGCAATTAAGACTAATTTTTTTTTAATAAAAGACGGGTCTAAAAGCATGATTTTTTTTTACCAATAATTCTTTTTTGATTTTAGTACTAATATAATAATATTGATTTTAAATATTTTTTTGACCGGATATTGATATCATCATTAATTAGTTAGTTTTGAAAATCAGTTACATAATAAACCACGTGCGTTTCTTGACCAAAAAATATAAAATAATAAACCACGTGCGTAGATAAATGTTCGCATTTTTTGCATATAAAATCGATAAGAAGTAGGGTTTCTTGTCACGGTAGCGCCGAATGAAGAGAAATTTGAGCAACATATCTCATCACAGTTCTCGATTGATAGCACAAGTAATCTCTCTCGCCGCTTTCTTTTCCGGTAAATAAATTCTCTTTCATTTTCATTTCAAGTTTTTCTCTCTTATTTTATTTATTATATAAACTTTGATTTCAAAAGGGAGATATGAGATCATCATGAATTGGGAACTACCACAATTTATCATTGTTTTAAATTATACTTATGTTGTGAAACCTCATATATTACTGTAAAATGTTGATTATATTGAAATTATAGTTGTGATGTCGTTGTTGAAACCTAAAAAAATAAATTATATTTTGATAAACAGTTTAAAATCATAATTATAGTCCAATTCTTATCATCAATTATTATGTTAATCAAGATAATTAGCATTATTTACTTTGTCTTACATATCAGTTTTGTATGGCACTAACATGTCGATCTTGAAAAAATAAGAATGATTATAGTTTTTTTATCGAAAGAATCATATTATCATTCAATCATTTTGATGACAATAAATTTGGTTTTCGCTTTTATGTGTGTTTTATTGTTCTTATTGAATGGATTGAGTAATTGGATTTGATAATTTAATTTGCAGTAGTGGAAAGAGATATTATTGGTGTATGCGTCATGCAAGCATCTACAACAAAGGTGCAACTCATCCTACGAATTGGTTCAGTTCTTTTCACCGGACAATCTACAACTTTTCAAAGTCATACACAAAGTGTTCTGAAGGAGTAATGTGTCTAAGCTGTTACGAGAAAAAGACTCTACACAACGCAAAAAAGCAATTGATTCATTGGTGTATGAGGTTGAGGCTCATATGAGGAACCATGTTAATGGTTTTATGGATTTTGTTCACAATCTTGAACATAGGTTCAAGAAAGTTCAACATAAAATCGATAATGTGAAGAGCGAACTGACCAAATACCTCAGTCCTGAGGTCATTCAAATTGTGATAAACAATATATCACAAATTGAATGACCTCAGGACTGAGGTATTTGGTCAGTTCACTCTTCACATTATTGATTTTCTGTTGAACTTCCTTCAACCGATTTTCAAGATTGTGAACAAAATCCAAACAACCATTAACAAGGTTCCTCAAACGAGCCTCAACTTCATACACCAATGAATCAAATGCTTTTTTGCGTTGCGTAGAATCTATTTATCGCAACATCTTGGACACATTGCTCCTTCCGAACACTTTGTGTACGACTTTGAAATTTTACGGGTTGTCCGGTGGAAAGAACGGAGCCAATTCGCAGGATGAGTTGCACCTTCGATATAGATGCTTGCATGCCACACATAGATACATAATAACTCTTACCACTACTGCAAATTAAATTATCAAATCGGATTATTCAATTCATTCAATAATACGAACAAAACTCTTCTACATGGGTTGAGAAAAGGAGGCACACCGAATTAACATCACCAATGAGTTTCTCCCTTAAAGGAGATGTTCGAGATATAGTCGCCTATGAGTTTCGTCCTAAAAAAAGACATTACAAATAAACATCGCCAATGAAGTTCTCCCTCAAAGGAGATGTCAAAGGTGTAGTCGCCTATCAGTTTCACGCCATCAATGGAGACACATTGTGTGGTAATCACCAATGAGTTTCGCCCTCAAAGGAGACACATCGTAACATCACCAATGAGTTTCGCCCTCAAAGGAGATGTACGAGGTGTAGTCGCCTATTAGTTTTGCCCTCAATGGAGACACGTTGTGTGATAGTCGCCAATGAGTTTCACCCTCAAAGGAGACACAACGAATTAACATCGCCAATATGTTTTTTCTCTCAACAGGGATCAAAGATTGTCTCGTCCAAATGACGAGATGAGCTTTCTTGAAAAAATGAATTAAATTTGATAAACTTGCCAAAGGAAGAAGTATGCTATCCAAGATAACGATTTTCATTTAAGACGAATAAAATTTCAAAAAATAAATCACAAATGAACTGTTGCAGGTTGATTAGTCCTACATTTAAAAAAGCATCACAAGTGAAATAGAACTTTGAGCAAGTTAAACAACATAAATTAATAAAACTTGTTGATTGCAAATAGGGGTGCCGCCACTGGCCCGTTATACGATTTTAATCTCGAATTAATGTTGTGAATATTTTAGTAATGTTAAAGTACAAAAGTAAGTATTGTTTTTATCGTCTCCACAAGGAGAGATGCGATATTAGTGTCGTTCAACAATTAATATTGTTTTAAGTATAGAGAAAGAGTTTTGTTTATAAACATCCAAACTTACAAAGCAGATAAATTCAGGAAGAAATAACAGGAGACAAGTTACTGGGATTATATATAGTTAACTACTCTTCTAATGCAACCTCTTAATCGATTATATATTTTACAAATTTCAATTATATTTTCATCTATTGCTCATCGTACGTTTTCGTCCCCGGATAACGGCGATATATCTAATCTACCTATCCGATCCCTCAGGTGATTAATCAATCACAACAAGAAAATAATCATATACCGGCAGTCAAATAGCGGCAGTTGCTCACCAACCGCAGCCGCTTCCACATATACCAGCAGTTTGGTAGCCGCCGCTCTTGTTCATATAATACCGTCTGTTGGCTTATATCTAACACCGTCGGTTTGAATCACCGCTGATTGCTTATAGTAGATTTGGGAAAAACACTGCTACCTAATCTACTTTCCCTTGTTTTTTTCTTCACTTTTCCCTCATATTTTTCATTCTTTACCTCATCCACAGAAGAAGCGTCAAAATTGCTCCCGTCCTTTCGACGCCGTAGTTCCATCCACAGTTGACGTTCCTCTCGTCGCCACCGCAGCTCCTCCTCAACACAGGTTTCATCGCTCTCTCTTCCCCCCTCTCTCTTCCTATCTCCGATTACGATCCCTTGTTATCCACGTGTTTGGTTAGGATTCTTCTCTTGTTTTGCTTAATTTGTTAATTTCTTGGATTCTTCTACAGTTTGATTTTAGGGTTTTTAAGTTTAGTGGTTTAATTTCTTGGATTCTTCTACAGTTTGATTTTTAGGGTTTTTGAGTTTAGTGATTTAATTTCTTGGATTCTTCTGCATTTTGATTTTTAGTGTTTTGATAGTTTGTTAATTCTCTTGGATTGATTCTTCTACCGTTTCAATTTGATCCAAATTTCACATTTTTTTTAATTAAACATATTGATCAGATTTATATAATGAACAAATGTGTAAAATCTAAAAAAGCATACTTATCAGGAACCTAGATCATCTTTGTATTACAACATATTATTGATTATTGATGAAAGAATCGTGTAAATTTTCAATAATGGTAACAAAAATTCAACCAAAATGCATTATAGGAATGATTATAATGGGATATATATGGTTGGATTTTGGGGGATCAGATTTTTATGCATTTATTCTGGACATATTATTCTAGACATATTATAATTGGCCTACAAACATGTAAATACTAAATGGTATATTATTAGCTTAATTAGACTCAGATCTCATCACATAATCTTTCTAGTTGAATTCCATGAAACCATCAAAAGATCACACTCACCTCCAACAAAGTCTTTCTTTTTGCTTTAGTGAGTGATTCACTTCAAATTCTGCTGGAGTTCCTGATAATCTCGTTCCTTTGCAAGGTTAGTAAAATTTTATGTTTAATTGTGGAATATGGCCTGATGCTATTATTCATCATTGAATTCGTCTATGATTGAGCGTAAGAAGAAGCAATTACAAACATCACTTTAAACTAAGCACCGTTTATATTTCATTACCCTTTTTTTAACATTGGAAAGTTCATACTCTTAGTAATTAGCATGGGATGACTGTACATATAGATTCCTTAATATTGAATCAATTGAAATAAGTTGTATAGATACTTTCAAGACCCTTCTTTGTTCACACATAGCAGTGTCAGTGTGTGTTGGTATGTGAGGGATATTTATATCATGTCAAACTAAGGTCACAATATAATAATTGTTACCTCTTTGAAAGGACTTGATCACAAACAGGGCATACAGCATACTCCATCGTTGCTTAATATCTCATTGGCATTCACTAACATTAAGATCCAATAGTGCATCTGAATGTGAATCTAACACTATTCCTAGAAATTAACATCCACGAATGAATTTATTTAAGTTCATTTAAGTAAAAGACTATGTCTAGCTCTTTCTAAATCAAAATATCAATCTCGGAATTTTACGTCGGAAAAGCATTAAGCACATAATTAAATCATCAACATAACGAAATATAGATTATATATAACCAGCCAGGTTAAGAATTTACATGAGAATTATAACTAGCTAAACCCAGTGGCGTCTCCGAGTTTTTGGAGGCTCTGTGCGAAATATGAAAGTGGACCTTTAATTAAAAAAAAACTTAACTTTTTTTAATAAAAAAACCATCATCGATTTAAATTGCAAATAACATAAAATTATAATCATTCTTGTAATTAATATAAAAAAGATTTATAGTCTAACAATAACAACAAAATACATTATAGCTACGGAGAACGCAAAACAGAAAGCAAAACACAAGAAGATAGGCTTCTCTTGTCTGCTTTTTTTTTTCCTTAGGAAAACAGGTTGGGCTGGGCCTTACTGCCCTTACAACATTTTCTAACATAAATAATTAATTTTTACACCCCCTAACTTACTAATACTACTACTCTATAATTTTTTTTGTGACCCTCATTTTTAAGTGACCTTGTGCCACGGCCCATGTCGCACATGGGCCTGGGCCTGGGCCTCCCCTGGCTAAACCTAATCCCAATAACAGAGAGAATTAGTTACACATAAACATGGTAACCTTACACTACATAACTAGAAGAGATGGAAAGATGATGTCGATGATTCCGCCGCTCCTCATTTGATCACTCTCAGCCTCGTGATAATTTCCTTCCAGACTTCCAGTTGTTTCTTTGAAGTTCTAAGAATGGAATGAATTTTAAGGAATGGCCGATGCATGCCTTATAGGCTTTGAAACTTCACACCTAAGTCTAAGCTATGAGATTCACATGAAACGGCGGTGAGGCGGTGAATGTCTTTGCTTTTTGTTTTCTGTCAAAGCCACTTCTTTCTAGTTTTCCTTCCATGTTAAGTTTGCTATTTTCTTCTTTTAAAATTTATTTTAGCTCTTTTCCATAAGTTCATAAAAACCTACAAAAATAATGGGAAATAGGTGAAAGTAGGTAAAATAGATAATATGTTATAAAAACTAATATTTTCAAATAGTTGAAGTTTTTACTTTAAATTGCTTATAAAAAAAAGTTAACAAGTGCTTAAAATATATAGGTAAAATCACTATTTTTGAGCACTTATTAAGTAAGTGCACTAAATTGTCGTTCAAGTAATAATATTCATAATAAAGATTTGTTTTCACTGAGATTGCTTATTTCGACAATTCAATTAAAATAGATTTAGGATTAAAACAATAATTTCAAGGGTTTTTAAATAAAAAAAAAAAAAGATTAACCGACTAATAACAAAAATAATAGTAACAACGAGAAAATAAATTGGTATTGAACTTCCGATGAAAAAACTGATTAGGTTGTTTCGAATTCATACCCTATCACTATTTGGTAACTGCGACCATACATTACAATTCATTTTTAATATTACGACGAATTAACACAAAAGTAGTTAAGACCAGTGTCCTGGCTCTAAATCCTATTCACAAACAACACCCTAATGTCTTAGGCGAGTTCAAAATTATGAAAATATTAAAGTACGTTGATTCTAAAGTTACAATCAAAAGTCCGATATGTTTACCTAAACTACTTGATTGAATAATTATCTCGGATCAAGTTTCAAAAGTTGGTGTTAATAGTCATTTGTTACTTAGGATCAATTAACAAATATGTCTATTTATGAAAAATATTAAGCACAAAGATAATTAAATGAATAATAAAACCGAATTGCAATAATATGATCCTCTACAAATTGCATGGTTCAAATAGATCTAGAAGTTCATAACAACCTAACCTTAGGAGTTTAGCTAGACATAGAAATAATAATCATAACAAAAGAATTTTAAGAATTATACATGAATAGCAGGAGAAATATGAAACTCGACGATGTTTCCAATGATGAAAACTAAGATCTAGTGACCTTTGGGAAGTCCCTAGCCGTTTTTCTCTCTCAATTTCATTCAGTGTGTCTAATTATTGTGGTTTTATTTCCTATTTATAGGCAAAAACACGTGTCCATGTTACGCTACATCGTGGGGCGATAACCCATAATCATGGCACAATTTGTCTGAATGCACCCAAAATATTTGAAATTTTTATAACTCATTGTATGAGAATATATTTATTTTTATTTTTATTTTGGTCAAGTCATATAGTGGTTAAAGATTTCACCTTAAAAGTGAATAAGTAGAATGTTCAAGATTCGTACTCTATTCTAGTGTTTTTGTTGTTGTAAACACTTGACGTTCTGTTTGACACTCCTTGTGCTGTGCAGGATATTCATTTTTGGTTGTTAAAAAAAATTAATAATATGAAGGGATATACCCTTCCATTTAAAAAATGAAGGAAAAGTTTATATAAAAAATAAAATAATGAAGGGATACTTCTTCAACTTTGCTAACACCGCGGATAAGCTAGTTAAAAACAACTCCATTTTTTTTTTTGTGCTTGTCTCTCAACACGGTATCGACACCAACTAAGGAAAAGAAAAAACTTATAAAAACAAAATAAAAAAATAAATGTAAGGAAGCTGCAAAGAAAGTCACAAAGAAGGAAATAACAAGGAATCTTCGTCATAAATTCCCTATTTAAAGGATGCTTGCTTCCAACAAAGTTATCATCGCACCACTTCTTGTATTATATATTTTTTCCTTTTATAATTTGTTCTTTGTTCGATTTAACTTGTTCTTGTTCTTATATTCTTATTCGATTTATAACTTGTATAGTTAGTTTATCATGAAGATTTCTTTTTAGCTAGATTTAGGTTTTATGTTTAAATTTTGTGTCAACACAAGACTTTCTCTTATTTTTAGTTATTATTCCCTCTGGTCCTTGTTATAAGAAGAAATCTATTTTTTAGATTCATGGAATGTTGAATCTATCTAGACAATAATATGAACCAGATACATCAAACTTTTTCTTATAATAAGAACCGGAAGGAGTAGTCCTTTTTCTTCTTTTTGCACACGAACCTATGTTGGCAAGAGGAGTATCATGAAAACTGAGATATGTAAACACAATTGATTTTTTATTTAAAATACTCCTCTTGTATTAAGTGTTTATACAATTTTTGTGGTATGGCTAGCTTGGTCATTCTTTCGTTACCCTTTACAATCAAAATTGAACAAAGAAATATCAAACAATATTTTATTTGCATTATGTGACAATGATTTTTTGTTCATATTTTTTTTTGTGTTTTTATTTGCATTAAGGTCTCCATTTGCTCCTAATTCTTATTTGTTGTCTTTGTTTTTTTATACATTCATATTCTTTTTTTGCTACATATTATACATTCATATTTTAATTTAGTTGTTTATATATAAAATGCTGACATCTTGTTTCTGCTGCCACTTGAAGAAAACAATAGAACGATGGTCACTCTAAAAGGCCTTGGTTGGTAGCACAAGGCAGCCACAAATTAATAAGAGGCATTGTAGTATGGGTCTACAATATTTGTTTCAGAGTGAGGATTTAAACTATACTCTCTGGTATTGTTTTATTTGTCAGCTGGTAAAAAAAAACTTTGGGTTAAATAATTTTTTTAGTTTTTATTAATATATCATGTTTTGTTTTTAATTATTTAAAATTTTTCTTTAAATAGTTTTTGAAATATACGATGGGACAAAAGTTTCAACCGTGGAGTTCGAATTCTATGAGAATAGATCTCTCTATTTTTGTTTTCTTTCAATTTTTTTCAATTTTTAATCACAACCATTAACCAACTTCTCTATTTTTTTAAAAAAAATTCAACCATATCCCTCTTTTTAAAAAATAAAAATAAAAAAATTATCGGAGTTCTATACTAAACATGTAGTAAATCTCTCAATCATTAATGAAACAAGTTTTGCACCACAATTGTTTTGATGAGAGGAAGCCAATATACTGTTCTTTTGTGGATGGAGGATGACTTATGTACCTAAAGGACCTTACACAAGGACCAATTGAACAAGAGATGCCTTAGAAATTTTAAACATTCAAACATTGACAAAGTGAGAGAAGATATTTGTTTATTTCAAAAAATCATTCGCAAAATCCTCATGTGCATATAGCTAGCATGTTCGATAGTCAACAGTTTAAACAAGAGTTGAGGTTCAACTCTACTAAATTTGAACCGAGTTAAAGAAAAAGAAGAGAGGGTAGAGTTGAGTTGAGTAGAGTGCTTACATGCATAGTTAGATAGGTGTATTGCTCATTATGTAATTTATTTATTATTTGACAAAATGTAATATTTTTTTTGATAAAAGAAGTTTAGGTGATTTAGTTATTATATGTAATTATTTTCAATAAAGTGATCATTATAATTTTGTATATATTAATTTTTTTTAGCAAAATAGCACTTTAAAAGTTTTTTTTACTTAAAAAACTAGCACTTAGCACGTTTCACACATTGACATTTTTCTTGTTAATCGTATGATTGTCAGGGGAAGATGTTCTAGTAATTCAGAGTTCGGCCGCGAGGTAAGTAAAATTTGGCCAAAAATTGTTCCCACGAAAAATCAAACCCGGGTTCTCTCGAATAATTCGTGGAACTCATTAATCACTTGAGCCTAATGTTTTGGTTGATTTATACAATGTTTGATTATGTGTTCCTAATTTAAATCTCAGGTATCAAAGCCTGCAACGTTGACGACGTTAAAGTCATTGAATCTGTACTAAATTTGGATTGAAACATATATGCAAATTTGAATAAAACAACATTGTACCAAGACGCGAAATCAAAACAAACACCGTACTAAGACATGAGATCAAACAACTCTGCATTAAGACGGGAATAAAACAACACCAGTCGAAGAAATCACAAAAAAGAAAACTTAATTGAAACCTCAAAATATGTGAAAATTACTTATTTAAGTAAAAAAGAAATAAAAAACGATCAAGAGAGGTAATTACAATCAAAATTGTTCCCAAGTCAGCCTTCTCTAGTGGATGAACAAGAAAGAAGAACTAGGGTTTAAAAAACACATTTTTTTAATCATGGTTTTACTTATCTCGTGACGGACCTTCAAACTATCACGACTATTGATTGGTCAAAAAAGTTCATTAAATTGATTTAGATTAATCAACATAATTTCCCTTCTAAAAGATATAACCAAATACTCCAACATTAGTTACTATGTTTTCCTACCAAAAAGAAGAAATAAAAAGGATCTCTTGGGAGGAGCAACTAGCTAGGTGAAATTCATGAAATTATTTTGTTTCTCCAAATCTTAATTCTAAAAAACCTCCAAGTTGAAGATTATCCAAGATTTTGTAATCTGATATCTGGAATTAAAGTTTCAAAATTACAAAGGTGAAAGTTAGTAGGTTGGGACTTTGCTGAGGAAAAATTTCATCCAGTTGTGGTGGGGTGGATGTTGTTTGGCATTTTGGTTTAATTCAGAAGCTGAATTGAGAATTTTCAATTCCAGATATCATATTATAAAATTTTGGTGACATTATAAGAGGTTAAAGCCTAGATTACTTGCACTGAAGTACAGGTTGTGGGAGGAGACATTTTAGTTTTCTAGATTCAGGACATGAGGGAGTTTTATTAGGTAGTATTGGTGTTATGAGTTGTGTTGTAAAAGATGGTGTATTGAGATGGGATGATTTCTCTTTTCACCCCCCAAATTTTTCTTTTCGCGCAGAAAATTTTGTAAAACAGTTTTCAATTTTTTTTAGTGTAAATTTTACCAGTAAATTTACTCGGAAAAAAATTCATAAAATATTTTTCGAACTTTTCTAAGCGAAAAGAGAAATTTAGGGGTGGGGAGAAAAATCATCTTGAGATGGACCTGGGGCCCAAAGCATAAGTCATTCCGTGGCCTTCAAATTAGGCCCAAAGCCCAAATTTTGCTAATGTTTCTAGACTAGAAGAAAGTTGTTGTTGGAGCACAAATACAAAGTGAGGTGCATAAAACCTTTTCCTTTATATCTTAACAAGGGAACTTATAACTAACTAGATGATGTCGTTAGAAGAATATCATCAACTAACCAGAACACAACACAAGGATCTCTCACATCAGGTAAAACTCCAAATACAATTAGCAACGGTAAAAAATTTATACTTGAAAGTATCTGTGGATAAAACCTCCAAAAATGATCTTACGATACAAATAATTAATAATCGAAATTTTCTCATCTCACCCATTCACTTTCTCCCCTACCTCCTAGCAATTCAGAAAACGTTTTCCGAATTTTTTATAGTATAAATTTTACACTACAAAAACAGTTCGGAAATATATAATAAATAAAATATGTATTTTTAAAAAAACAGTTCCGAATTTTTCCGTGTTTTTGGCTTTTGGGTTTCTATGGTGCAACTGCAAAGCAAAAAATTCAGAGAAATCAAAATGTAAATGTAAAATATATAATAAATAGGCAAATTCTATGGTACATATGAACAATTTTAATATACCGGTACATTAGATCATTAAATTACTAGGTAAATGAATATTTTTTCAAAAGAAATCAATTTTCTATCATTTAAGATATTATAATAACTAAATACTATTTATGAAAATTGTGAAAAAATAAAATTTTATATTTTTTGAATTTTTTATCACTCATAATAGTTATTATTGAATTTTTAATGAAAACTGTAAAAAAATTATTATAATGCTTATAAAACATTGAACTTGTGTTCTTTCTTATGGAATTATCATCTCTAAAATATTATGATCGATAAATAGTTTTTTAATTTATAAAATAATCGTTAATTTATTAATTAACCGATCTAATGTACCGGTACATTGAAATTTTTCATATATACCATAGAAACTCCCATAAATAAAATATGTATATTTTTAAAAAATTTCTAAGTGTGCAGGCTGTCACATCACATCTACTAGTCTAACAACGTCCGCCTCCGGCCACACCTGTCCATTGGACAAACTTACATACATAAAATTCAGTCTCCAAGACCACTTCCTTGCCTACTACTATTATAACATTGGTTATACAATTTCCATTAAATTTAGTCACAGGTCACAGCGTATAATTATTACAAAACTTGTGTTGTGAATTCACATACTACTTCTACTGTTTTGTTTGCTTGAAAATATAAGGCACGGGCATATACACCAACATTGGACACAATCAAGATATTGACAATTCAAAGTCATTAAATTTGATTTATGGGTTATGTTAACTTGTGCCCTAAGGGCACATGTTAAGCTACCTAAAAATAGAAATATAGCTTTTAATGATAGAAAACATTTAATGTCTAGAGAATTGAATACACCACAAGTTCAATAAATTTTTTCCACATTTATCTCCTTAACATGTGCCCTTAAGGGCACAAGTTAACATTCTCCTTGATTTAATAGTGAGAGATTTGAATAGTATGTTAGAAGTTCTGAGTTTGAACTTTTAAGCTAAATTGTAAACAAAACAAAAAAAATGACATAATTCAATATAATTGTGTCAAATATTAACGTGTGTCAAACATCAAAATACAGGACTAACCCGTGCTTCATAGCTGCTTGAAACATCACATACAGTATCATACAACTTCCTTGCAACTGCTTTATATCTGCATATTAATTCTATACCACACTTCTTGCCGGACCCAACGGCTTTATATCTTATCTTGTTTAAGCACAGTAATTGTGCTGTAGTTTCCCCCACGTTACAATAACAGTTCAATAAAGAATAAAAGACTCTCTTGACTTGACCAAAAAAAATAAATAAAGACTCTATCAATGATAAATTAATTTAAGTGGTAGAAATTTTGCATTTCCTAAAGATATTCAATTTATAACTTATGTGCTATATTGTCTAGGTGCGGGTACGACACTGATACCCGATACGGATACCGGTACGAGATACGATACTTTTAGAAAAACTAATGTACGAACATAAATTAAGGTACCGGTATGTACCCAATACTAGTATGAGTACGTATCCGATACTAATATTTTCTCTCAAATGAAGTACCCATGTGTTTACACTGATTTTTGGTAAACAACCGCTAGTTTAAATTAATTACTTGAGAGATCAACTAGTAAATCTCGGGACAATTGTTCATGCATTTTGTTAAAGTAAATTTGGAAGTTTATCTTTAAAGACATCCTTATTTTATAAAAGAACAATATGTTTAATTTCTGAAACATATGTTAGATGCAATTAAAGCAAGTTCACTCGAACGAGGGAACTAATGAAAAGCAGAATTTGTAAATGCTTTAAGAAAATAAAGACTTATGAAAAGTAAATTTGCATTTAGAATGTAAAAGTTACAAAGAAAATGTAAAGGTTCACCGATTCATACATCTTTCTCGAGTAACTCGTTTCTCGCTTTAACATGGATACTTTGAGTGTTTGAGATTTTGTGTAAATGAATTGTGACCCCTACTTCGACTACACATACTTCTATTTATAGAAAATTAAGCAACGTCTATCCTAACGTTAAACTACTAAACTTCAGCCACGCGTCCTTCGCATTTGAAATGAACCAAGGCCTTTAAACCGTTGTAACCGTCGAAGTCGAATCACACTTAAATGATAAAAATGCTCTAAGTCCATAACTCTTGACTACTTCGATTCGTTGGCTTCTATCGAAAGATTCTTCAGTCTCGAGCTATGAAGCTTTTCCATTAGGATTCTCTTGTTCTTAAAGACATTACCCTTAACCTTCATTTAAACGATAAGAGAAAGAATCTCTCTTGTTTTTGAAGACATTAAAGACTAAGGCTACCTAAAGCCATTTCAACAGGTTTTTATAGCAATAAATGTCTTTGGAACCTGGAGATTATAACATATTTTACCTTGAGCTAAAATATGGGATAACAAATTGCCCCCAAAAATGCCTATTTCGATTTGAATGACTCGAATGAAATAAGAGATTGGCATTTTTCAAAGTACCTCTATTTCCAAACGCCATTCCTTTTATTCGATTTGATGATGTCATGGCATTTAAGAAGATAACCGTTTCACTTCTTACAAAACTGTCACGTTCTGCATCCTTTTGAGTAGTGGGACACGCGTCAGCCTAAGAAGTTGAATCGGAACGGACAAAAGGCGCTTTTTCAGCATTTATCCCTTTTTTTAATTAAATTGTCTTAATCCAAGATTGCCTATAAATAGAGCTCTGTCACTTCAGTTGAAACTTTTCCAACTTCTTCCAAAGCTTCTCACGCTCCAGAAATCTCTCAAAATCTTTCTCCCAATCTTGAAACACCAAAGATTCAAAACAAATCTGAACTTACCGGATCTTTGATTACCTTCTTCAGTTCGCATCTTTCAAGATCTCAGATCTACATCTTTTCTTTCGTTTTCCCAAGAACTTTCATGGCGTCTTCATCTAACAAGTTTCAAGTTCCTTTTGCTGGAAAATGGAGCGATTTCTCCGTTGCTGATGATGGGACGAAGCATGTTCCAGAACCCAAAGGTAGCAAAGAACATCGAGAAATCTGGGAAAGTCAGGTAATGATTCCCTTTGCTATTGATAAAAATGTTTATGCTTTTGGTGGTCCGATTCCAGATGATATGAACTTGACTAGGGAAGTAGATGAGATATTTCCATGTCTCGAAACTTGTGAACCCAGAATCTTTGACAGCAAACCCTATAACTTTGAATATATGCTGACAAATTATAAACCCTTTCGATCCCATCCTTATTACGGAAATAGCCTTTACCTTACCTGGCTTGATCGAATAGAACAATCCTTTGGCAAATTCTGGAAAGATTATGGAATCTTCGAGTTAATACAATTTTCTAGGATAGGGCCCAAATACCAACCTGAAATGCTCATTGCTGCGATGCATTTCTTTGAAAAATCTACCAACACCTTTCACTTCAAAAGTGGTATGATGACACCTACCCTGTTCGATGTGTCTGCTATCACAGGGTTAAGACCCACTGGCAAAACTTACAGCCCTGATGATGTTAGTGATAACATCACTTTAAACTACAAAGAAAACGCCTTTTCTGCCTTTATCCTCAAACATTCAGGACCTGAGAATGAAGAAGTCTCAGATGAAGAACATGTGGCCTTTCTCACTTTATGGTTATCCCATTATGTATTTTGCTCTCGATCTCTTCAGATTGCTAGGAAATTTATACCCATGGCTGTGCAAATACATGAAGGATGCCATTTTGCCTTAGGACGCCTTCTGCTGGCAACCTTGTATGAGTCGATTGGGGAAGTTTGTGATAACTTAAAAGGTTTAGTTCCTGCCAAATCGAAATCGAAGAAAGTTGCGCCAGATGGATGTTTTCAAGCTGCTGGGCCAATGTGGCTATTACAATTGTGGTTAAATGCCACCTTTGAAAAGGAACTTGGTTTGTTCATTCCCACTGAACATCATGCTTCGATAGCTAAAAGGAAAATTGAAGGTACTCGCTTAATAAGGCTTCAACCTAATCCCCTTGAACAAAACTCTCAACAGCTATTCATGAAGTACATGAAAATTTTCTTAGCCATTGACCAATTCAAGCCTGAGCATGCCCCATTTGTGAAGAGAACCATTGGTCCCTCCTGGTTCGTCAAAGAAATACCAGTGTTGAATCCTAATGCTGAGGAGGAAATAAATGAAACCTGGACAGCATACTTAGATCCTACCATTCTGTCTATTCGAATTGGTACCCTATCTTCTGAATATGCATTAATTGGGTATCAACCAAATTTGGTCTCTAGACAGTTTGGCTTTTCGCAGCTTCGACCAAAGAGCATGTATATAAGAAAGAAGAACATCGTGCTTGGGACTACTGTGACTTCCACTTTGTATGAAAGGTACATGAAGATTAGTCGTGATAACGTTTATGGCTTCGAGCCATTTGACTTCAACCTTTCTTACTACTGTACACAAGAGTTTGCCAACTGGTGGAGGCGATATTTCGACAGCAAACACCTAGGAGATGCAGTGCTTATCTCGAGGTTGGAGAGTGGGTTTACTCGACCTCAGATAAAGAGAATCGAACAGCAAGTCAAGACTACAGGTAGCTTGTCTATATATGCACTCTCTTTTACCAAATATTCTCATATTGTTTCGATTTAACCTTTTGCTTATGTTTCTTAGTTACCAAGAAACAAGCTGCAGAATCTGTTAAGACAGTTAAAGAGAAAACAACATCAAAGGCAGTTGAGTCTGAAGAGCCTTCTAAGGTACATACTGAATCGAAACTTGTTTTCCTTTGAAAAATTCTAAGTTAAATCTTTATTTTTCTAACCTACTTCTTCTAGGCACGTAAAAGACCAACCAACCTCCCTTCTACTAAGACTGGCCCATCGAAGAAGCCAAAACCTAACACAATAGTCGTCAGTGACGAAGAAGAGGTATAAGTTTTTTCTAATTTACTTTCAAAGTTCCTTCAAATCCATTAACTCAAATGTTTCTTATCTCGACTCCTATTCGCAGGAAGAAGAAGAACAAAGTTTCCAGAGAAAGAGGCGCCAGCCTCCTGTGATTGAAACAAATATCCCAGAAACTACTTCTGATGATCTTTCTACTGAAGAGAAGGAAAAGAAGATGAAAGAAAAGAAAGAAAAGAAGGAAAGGAAAGCGAAGAGGAAAGAGGAAAAGAAGAAAGAAGGAAAGAGAAGTTCAGAGGATCGAACCCGGGATAAAAAGAATAAAAAGTCAAAGTCCTCAAGTGATCCTTCTGCAACCAACCTTAAATCTCCTTCGATCTCGAATGAACAACAAGAGCCTACCCCTGATGCTGAAGTTCAAGAAGATGCTGCTATGCCTGATGCTACATTCAAAGAATCGGACAACATGCCCCAGCAAGACAACAATCCAGAAGTACTTGTACTACTTTACTTGCATTTTCTTATTTATAATAAGTAAAGTTATATTTCCTCAAATTCGATCCTGTCTTTCAGGACATCCTATCGAACAAGTCTAGTGGTGATACTCTCAAAGATAGTGAGACCACTATTTCTGAAAAAATCATACCAGAGCCTAGTCAAGATCAACCAGAGCATCCTATGTCTGCAGAGACTGATAACAAGACTTCTCCTTTCAAGGAATGGAACGAAAATCCAACAGTCGAGGTCAATGCTGATGAAACTTCCTCAGAGGAAGAAGAATTTGATTCTGAAGCCATAAAGGAAGCAGAGGCTGGTGGATCAGAATTGCTACCTGAAACTTCGACATCGAAGCTGTCAGCCAGCCTAGGGCTCGCTGAAGAAGAATTCATTTCCTTGCAAATTCATGATCCTGAGGCTGCTCTAAAACTTCTGATTTCTAAAACAACTACTGATCCCGTAAGTTCGAGTGGACCCAGTAATTCAACTGCTTCAGACTCAGAAATCAATTCCTCTGTTCGACAAGACTCTCTGATTTCAAAGCTATATACTGATTTCATCAATGGAGACATCTTGGCATCAGTTGAGGAGCACCCTGCTAATGCTTTTAAGCATAAATCCTTTTTGAACAAGTTGCACAATCCTCAAACTGACCTCGAAACCTTGGGAAAAGTTATCCAGCTCGAATCGATCTTGGACCAGTTTGCTACCACAGTGCAAAACCTGAAGCGCAACTCTCAGAAACTTGTTGGTCAACAAGCTGCTTATGATGCATTATTTGAGAAGGCCATGGCTGCTCAATCGAAAGTTGACCAAATGAAAGCACAAGTTCAGCAACCAGGTCTTGGGATTCAAGAATGTACCAACAATATTTCCAAGTGGGAGGCAGAAATAGATTCTCTTCGAGCTGAGATTGCTGATCGAGAGAAAAAGATTCTTGAAGAGAAAGCAAAGCGTGCAAAGATTGAAGAAGCTGTTGCTGCTACCACTCAAGAATCTATCCGCGAAGCTGCGAAAGAAGGTATTTCTCACTTCAGTGCTGCCACTGTGATCAAAGAAGAGATCAAATCTCTCGAAGATGCAATCAAGATCCAGACTGTCGAAGTTGGCCTTATTAAGGACCATTATGCTGATTTCAAATCTAAGTGTTTGTCTTAGATTTTCTTTTGATGTTTTTTAATTCTCGAACAATTATCTGGTTTTGTTTTATTTGGTTTGTAACCTTGACAATTGCCTTTTATGGCACTTTTACTTCGTTTATGCCATTTCAATTTTGTTTCGAATATTTATTTTGTGCTAATATTAACTTCTAAAAGCGTTGGTTTATATTTTTTCAAATACTTACCATTTATATTCAATGTTCGCTTTTCTGAAGTCAATTCTTCTATTTCATACGCACCATTCGAAAATACTTGTATTATTTTAAAAGGTCCTTCCCAATTTGGAGACCATTTGCCTAAAACTCTATCTTTTCTGTCCATAGGCAAAATAACTTTCCAAACTAAATTCCCCACGTCAAAGGTTTTTGATTTAACCTTCTTATTATAGGCCTTTGCTACTCTTTCTTTTTGTCTACTTAAAGTATCAAGCGCTCTTAGCCTTTCTTCGTCTAAATCAACCAATTCATCAAACATCATACTCCAATAGTGATCAGTTGGTATCTCCATTTGCCTTTGAATTCTGATAGATTGCAAATAAATTTCTACTGGTAACACAGCATCATGACCATATGTTAATCGAAATGGAGTAAAATTTGTTGATTCTTTAGGGGAATTTCTACATGCCCATAAGACTTGATTTAAAGTCTTGTTCCAATTTCTTGGCTTTTGAGCAATATGTTTTCTGATTAATCCAATTATAATTTTATTGGCAGCTTCTACTTGACCATTTGCTTGTGCATAATAAGGTGTCGAAGTCAAAAGTTTAAACCCTGTTTGCCTGGCGAATTCTTGCATCTTTCGACCAGTAAACACTGAACCTTGATCAGTTGTGATGGTTTCAGGAATTCCAAACCTATAAATAATGTGGTTTTGGATAAAACTTATAACTTCTTCTTGATCAACGTTAGGCAGGGGTATAGCCTCGATCCATTTGGTAAAATAATCAACACCAACTATTATGTATTTTTGATTTTTTGATGATGCTGGTTTTATTTCACCAATTAAATCCAATGCCCAACCTCTAAATGGCCAAGGTTTTATTATCGAATGTAATTCACTTGCAGGTACGTGTTGGATTCCTGCATGTTTTTGACATTCTTGACAACCTTTAGCAAAATCTATGCAATCTTTTAACATAGATGGCCAGTACATGCCTTGTCGAACTAAAAACCACTTCATCTTATGGCCGGATTGGTGAGAACCGCAAGCCCCACTATGAACATCGGATATTGCTATGTAGGCCTCATTCTCACTAAGGCATTTCAACAGTACCCCTTCGAGGGTCTTTTTAAACAATTCATTACCAATGATCACATAATTTGATGCCCTATATTTGATCTTTCGAGGAGCACTCCCGACTGGATTTTCCAAATATTCTACAATTGGTTTTCTCCAATCACCATCTATTAAATTGTCAATGACCAAAATTTGGAGTTCATCATAATTCATTTCTTTATCAGAATTATTTATGTCATTTGGTGACATCTCTGCCCCCTCAAGTTTTGGTATTGACAATTCCAATTGCATTGGCTCATTAGAAATCAATTTTTCTTTGATTTCTATTAATTGTTCTAGCTTTTCTTTGGACACTTTGTATCCTGAAGCAATCTGGGCTAAGTCATTTGCTTCTTGATTTTCTATTCGAGGAACATGTTCTATGTCAATCGAATCGAAACGTTTTAGTAACGCATTTGCTATGACAAAATAACGAATCAAATGCTCTTTGATACATTTGTATTCTTTTGTCAGTTGTTTCAAAACTAGTTCTGAATCACCTTTTATTTTAACGTCTTTTGCCCCCAGGCTTAATAATATTTCTAATCCTGCTATCAAAGCCTCATATTCAGCCTCATTGTTCGAACAAATACCATTAATCCTGTATTTGAACTTAGTAGGAATTTTTTGTGGGGAAATTATCAAAATACCTATTCCAGTACCATGTTGATGTCTAGACCCATCGAAATACAGAATCCATGGTTCTAGGGCAATGTAATCTTGAGGTGATTCGATTGCTGAATGATCAACAATGAAGTCAGCCACTATTTGGCCTTTAATTGCTTTCAAAGGTTTGTATGAAAGTGAATACTCAGAAAGAGCTAAAGCCCATCTCCCAATTCGACTATGTAAAATTGGTTTTAGCAACATATGTTTAATAACATCATAATGAGAATAAACATAAACATCAATAGGCTTTATATAATGCTTCAATTTCATACAAGAAAAGTACAAACAAAGACAAAGCTTTTCAATACTACTATATCTAGTTTCAACATCATTAAGGACTCTACTTAGATAATAAATGGCCTTTTCTTCGCCATTTTCGTCCTCTTGGGCTAACATACTACCTAATGTGGTATCAGATGCTGAAATATACAACTTCATAAACTTATTTCTAATTGGTGGCATCAGAGTTGGAGGATTAGACAAATATCTTTTGATTGCATCGAATGCTTCTTGCTGATCCTGCCCCCAAGTAAAAACATCCTCTTTCTTGAGTCGAAGCAATGGTAAAAAAGCTTGAGCTTTACCACTTAGATTCGAAATGAATCTTCTCAGAAAGTTGATTTTTCCCAACAAGGATTGAAGTTGCTTTTTGTTTGTTGGAGGGTTAGTCTCCAAAATCGCTTTTGTCTTGTTTTGGTTTATCTCAATGCCTTTTTTATGCACCACAAACCCAAGGAAATCTCCTGCATGTACACAAAAAGCACATTTCAATGGATTCATTTTCAATCCATATTTCCTCATTCTTTCGAATGACTTTTTTAAACAAACCAAATGATCATTTTGTGATGATGATTTAACAATAATATCATCAATATATACTTGCATAAAAGTATCTATAAAATCATGGAAAATTGAGTTCATAGCTCTTTGGTATGTGGCTCCAGCATTTTTCAATCCAAATGGCATTACGACCCATTCATAGGTACCCAAAGCCCCTGGGCATCGAAAAGCTGTTTTTGCCACATCTTCCTCAGCGATAAAAATTTGGTTATATCCAGAATACCCATCTAACATGCTAAGATATTCGAAGCCTGCTGCTGAATCTATTAACATTTCTGCTACAGGCATCGAATATTCATCTTTAGGGGTAGCATTATTTAAATCCCTAAAATCTATACATATTCTAAGAGAACCATTTTTCTTAATGACAGGAACTATATTTGCTAACCATTCGACATACCTGGCAGTCCGGATGAACTTGCTTCTCAGCAGCCTTTCAATTTCCTCCTTGATCTTAGATAGGATTTCTGGTGCAAATCTTCTTGGTGATTGTTTAACTGGTTTCTTGTCTGGTCGAATGGGTAATCTATGTTCGACCAAATTTCTGTCTAGACCTGGCATTTCATTGTAATCCCAAGCGAAACAATCTTTGAACTCTTTAAGGAGTTCGACCAGTTTATCACGCAAGTCCTTTGGGATATTGGCACTTATGTACGTTGGCCTTTTGATAGAGCCATCTCCAATATCTATTTCTTCCAAAGGATCTTGGGCCTGCATCTTTTGACTGGAACTGGAAGGATCTTTCTCAAATCCTAATGGTTCTTCATCATAGATGCAGTCCATTTTTTGAGTCATTGGCAATAATTTGCCATTTTCACAATGGTTGGCTTCGATAGCCATATTTTCTTGCAGCATTGTGGCTTCTAAAGCCATCTCTATCTTGTTTTCGGCCATGTAAGCCGAAATCTTGGCCCAAGCATTGGGCTTAGTCATCGTAGTATTCTTCAAGGTCCCACCCAGTTGGGCGGACTTTGCCTTCATCCACATGTGGACCTTCGTCTATCTCCTCTCTCTCCCAAATGAATCCATGAGTTGGATCCAATTTGACAGAATGGTAGACATTATCAGCAGGGGCATAGGCATATCCCTGTTCAGTGCATGGCGATATATTCGCCAATTTCTTATCAAATGAATGCTTGGTTATGTGGTGTGTTTCAGCCCTAAAATAACTTTGATCGGCTTCGATATTTTCTACCACACCATCATCTCTCCAAATACTCACTCTCTGATGGAGAGTCGAAGGCACTGCTCCAACACCATGTATCCACTCCCTTCCTAGAAGCAGATTATAATTGGCCTTCGATGCTACAACCAAAAACAAAGTTGGCCTAACAGTGCTGCCAACTGCCACATCGACTTGAATTGCCCCCAGCGAGAAACCAGTCTCACCTTCGTAATTCGAAAGAACGATGTTATGAGGGTGCAAGTCAGTAGAGAATTTACCAATCTTGGTAATCATGAATTCTGGCATTAGGTTTACTGCTGCTCCTCCATCAATCAACACTTTGTTGACCCCCACATTGTTTACTTTGGCCTGAATAAAGAGGGGTTTCAAATGATTCTTCATTCCCTCAGTTGGCCTCTCAAAATTGGCCATCTGTTCCTCTAAGCAGCCATTATTCATTACATAATAACACATTGGCTTGTGTAAAGCCAATTCAGACTCATCAAATTCATCCTCCCCTTCAGTCACTTCTGACCACACGTCATATTCAGCAGGGAGAATCGACACTACGTTCACTAGCACATCAAACTCGGGATCTGAATCGAGGAGATCCTCATCTTCCATGTTTTCTCCTTCAAACTCATTCTCAACCTTTTGATCATCCTCTGGTTGAGTCAATCTTTCTTTCAGAGGCCTTCTAGCCACTTCGACAACTTGTTTTCCTTTGTTGTCTTCAGTCTTTTGAGCCTCTTGAAGGGAGAGCCTTTGTTGGCGCTGATGCCTACGCCATTGTGTGCGGGTCATGGGATTCTTTCCCTTGTAATTGTTTCTGTAAGCATACTTCTTCGAATCGACAGAATGACTCGAACTTCCCTTGTCAACAGAATTTCTGACAAAGTTGGATGCATGACCATGAACCCATTTGTTCATTGGTGATTTGTTGGATGGCACAAAAGTATTTGGGTTGCCCAACCTTTGATGTATTGGTTTAGCATGCGCCATGTTCTGTTTTTTCATTGGCCTTGAGTTTGGCCAATTCTCTTTGTTTCTTCTGAATGGTATAAACTTGTTAAGGCCCTCAGTAGCCTTCTTGTCGAATACAGCACTGCACCTTGGGCAAAGCATCACCTCCGACTTGTTAAGCTTACACCTTTGTAGAAAATCAATCAGTTCCTCTTCAGCCCCAGGATATACTACTTTCATTTTCTCATAGTACTCATTCTCTGGAATAGAAACTAATTGAGCGCCTCCTGATAAGTCCATGGCATCGATCATCAAGCATTCGACCGGTTCCACATAGGAAGCATCAGATATTTGTAGTGGATCTTCGTCAATTTTCATCTTGTGTCCGGATTTCTCTCCAAACTTCAGCCTTCCATCTTTCAAAGCCTTTTGAACCAGATCCCTGAAAAGAACACATTGTGAGGTTTTATGACCCAAAAAATTATGAAATTTGCAGAAACCTCTTTTCTTTTGTTGTTCAAGGGGAGGCACTTTCAATCCCTTTGGAACAACAATTTGGCCATCAGTAACCAACAAATCGAATATTTCATCACATTTAGTTATATCAAACGAATAAGTTTTAGCGACAAATTTATCATTCTTGGGTTCGACAGGATTTTTTCCATTCGAAGGTTTTAGTAATTTGCAGACATAAGGGGGCCCAGGTTTTAATTCGGCCACATTAATTTCATTATCCTCTATGTCTCCATAGTTTATTACATATTCCTCATCATCATCATCTATAGTTTCAACATAAGCAATCTTTTCTCTCTTCTGAAACTTCGATGATCTAGCCTTCTCAGCCTTAAGGCGTTCGACCTGTCTTACCCTATCTGCTAATTGTGCCATGTCTCTTAGATGTTGCGTATCTAATTTCTTTCGAATTGAATAGTCTAGGCCTCCAGCAGCCATTTCGACTAATTCATGTTCAGGCACTTGGGTAAAGCATCTAGCCTTAAGTAGCCTAAATCGATTCAAATAGTCATCTATGGACTCTGGTGTCTTTCTCCTGACACTGGCCAATTCCTTCAAACTAATCTTAGATTGGCCCATATAAAACTGTTCATGGAAAGCCCTCTCCAATTGAGTCCAATGCTGAATCGAACGGGGGGGAAGAGTTGTGAACCAAGTGAAAGCATTTTTTGTAAGGGAATTTGGGAAATATTTCAACCTTAAATTTTCGTTATCTGCCAAATTTCCTGCTTCGGCAAAAAATCTTGCCACATGTTCCACTGTTGACTCAGTTGTGTCCCCAGCAAACTTTGTGAATTTGGGGATCTTCCATCCCCTTGGCAATTCAGTTTGTAACACGTATTCAGATAATGGGGAAATGAAGTTAGGCCTGTGTAGGCCAACATTGAAACCGTTTTGAGTTAAGATGGTTTCGACTAAATTTGCCAAGTTATCTTGTTGCGCAAAATTATTTCTTTGCACATTTCTAATTACTTCGTCAGCATTTTGATTTCGATTAACCAAAATTACTTCAGGCTCTGGCACATGGTGCACTACTGGAGCCGGTGGTTCCTCTTGTACCACTTGTGGTACTTGATTGTTTGGAACTTCATTGTTCACATGAAACCCTTGGTTCTGAACCTGTGTTTGGTTTCGAATGGGCTGAAGGTTTTGGTTAGGCATTGTAGGAGTACCAAAGAAATCTGCAATCCGCCCCATCTGATGGGCTAGCAACTGATAATTATTATTTGTATTGTTGATTAAAGGGTTCAAAATAGTCCCCAATTGTGAAGTCAGAGTGTTAACCATTTCATGATTACTCTCGTCCATTTGTTGTCGAAAAGACATCATAGTTACATTGGTTAAATTTTGTAAGGCAATATCTCTGGTCCTATTTCCCACAACAGAGGCTGCTGGGGAAGGCATGGTACTCCTGTCAGGATTTGGGTTAGAATTATGTAAGCCTGCCATCAAAGAATCTGGCATTCCTAGTCCTGATTGGTTCAATAAAAACGATCGAATGGGGCTCCTTACATCTTCAGCACCAGGCTGACTGCCTCCTATACCATGTGATACTAACGAAGATATCGACCCAGATACAGTCGAACTCGTTGAGGGCATTGTTACCCCTATATTCCCAAAACTGACTGCAGGAACGCTCGAAGCAGATGTTCCAGAGCCTTGGGCCATGACAGTAGCGTTACTAATTGACGCTTGTGTTGGCTGTCCTTCAGGATTTGGGACATTGTTGTTATTGTTTTGATTATTATTTGGTGGTCTAACCATTTTTGATCTAGATTTGACACTAGTTAAATTTGGTAAAGATTTACCACTTCTCAAATGCATACAAAATCAAAACACAAACTATAAACACTAACTGTCTTAATACTTGTAAAAGGATTTTTAGAAAATAAACTTCTTTTAACAATGTAAATTGCACAAAACAACCCGTCCCACTGGGCGTGCCAATTTGTTTACACTGATTTTTGGTAAACAACCGCTAGTTTAAATTAATTACTTGAGAGATCAACTAGTAAATCTCGGGACAATTGTTCATGCATTTTGTTAAAGTAAATTTGGAAGTTTATCTTTAAAGACATCCTTATTTTATAAAAGAACAATATGTTTAATTTCTGAAACATATGTTAGATGCAATTAAAGCAAGTTCACTCGAACGAGGGAACTAATGAAAAGCAGAATTTGTAAATGCTTTAAGAAAATAAAGACTTATGAAAAGTAAATTTGCATTTAGAATGTAAAAGTTACAAAGAAAATGTAAAGGTTCACCGATTCATACATCTTTCTCGAGTAACTCGTTTCTCGCTTTAACATGGATACTTTGAGTGTTTGAGATTTTGTGTAAATGAATTGTGACCCCTACTTCGACTACACATACTTCTATTTATAGAAAATTAAGCAACGTCTATCCTAACGTTAAACTACTAAACTTCAGCCACGCGTCCTTCGCATTTGAAATGAACCAAGGCCTTTAAACCGTTGTAACCGTCGAAGTCGAATCACACTTAAATGATAAAAATGCTCTAAGTCCATAACTCTTGACTACTTCGATTCGTTGGCTTCTATCGAAAGATTCTTCAGTCTCGAGCTATGAAGCTTTTCCATTAGGATTCTCTTGTTCTTAAAGACATTACCCTTAACCTTCATTTAAACGATAAGAGAAAGAATCTCTCTTGTTTTTGAAGACATTAAAGACTAAGGCTACCTAAAGCCATTTCAACAGGTTTTTATAGCAATAAATGTCTTTGGAACCTGGAGATTATAACATATTTTACCTTGAGCTAAAATATGGGATAACACCATGCACGGTGCATCATAGCTTGTGCGTATAAAAGGATTTGATTTGAAGGGGAAGAACTTACCTGATAAATTTACCGATAAAAATAAGTTGTTTTTTTTACTAAAAGATAAGTCATTGTTAACGGAGAAAAAAAACTCACTTTAATCTCTTAGACAAGAACTCAATTTAGTCATACATCTATATAACCGAAAAACTAATTTATTATTTATATAAAAGTATCTTAGACTAATTAGTTTTTTTTTTAACTAGTATTCAGTCTACCGGACCATTTAATCTAATTCGAAAATCAGCTCTAGTATCAATTTGCCGTTGCGGGTCATCGAATTAGATATTATTTTTTGTCATAGCTGTTAACCTACCTGCAAGGAAATTGCAATAATGCGTAGACTAGTGATAACGACAAAGGAAATTGCAAAGAAATTACTAACCTTTGGTAAAGAAACAAGAAACTTCATCATATAAGATTATATATAGCTCTATCTCCAGTTCAGAGGTTTGAAATAATAACTTTAGCATTTCAATGTAATCTAAGAGATACCCACAAACTTTGAAAGATCAAGTCATAATTTCTTAGGTACTATATTTCAATATTTTCTTTATTTTCATATTATAAACTTTCAATTTAAATTACTACTACACTAGATAAATCCTTGTTGAAACAACCTAGTATTTCTCGACCTAGTTTTAGTTAGTTATTCATGGGAGAAACAACAGAATTAGATGCTATTACATCACAGCTTCAACAAACATACAAACAAGTTCAACATGACCAAACATCCATGAGATGTTTTAGGTCAACTCTACAAGATTTGTCTCCAATTGTTCAAGAAATCAACCAATTTAATGAACAATTGAACCCACCTAGAGAAGAAATCAAGACTCTTATAAAAGAAAATCATGCAGAACAAGAACAAAGGGTTGACCAGAAGAATCTTTGTTGGAACAAGTTTTTTTCTTGGTTTCAGCTTTGTATGAATGGAATTTTGCATAAAAAGAAGGATGATTTTCATTCTGATGATAATGACGATAAGCAAAAAGTTATGGCAAAAGATGTTAAGGATACACTTTATAAGTTGAGAGAAGTTCTTGAGATTCTTAATAAGGAGAATTTTGAGAAGAAATTAAGTGGATCTGGAGGACCAATTTTTAAGGGTCCTTTTGGTGTTCCTGAAAATTCTGAATTTACTGTTGGTTTGGATTTGCAATTGATGAAGTTGAAGACTGAACTTCTTAAAGATGGAAGATCTACCCTTTTGGTCACTGGAATGGGTGGATTGGGAAAAACCACTCTGGCTAAGAAGCTATGTTGGGATGAACAAGTTAAGGGTATGTTATAAATCTTTTTTTATTCTCTCATGTATGTATGATAAATAGACTAATTTGTTATTCTTACTTAGGAATTTTTCATGGTCTTATGGAGTTATGATTATTATATAAGATTTGTGTAGAGTGATAGTTATTAGCTCATCAATAATTTATGAATATATTATTCAAATTTTGCAAACATTTAGTGTTTTGTAGTATGATCCTATTTGGATAAACAATTTAATTAAACATTTATAGCGTAAGCGTTTATCATATAAGTGTTTATTCATATGCTGTTTCTATAACAAGAGTTAAAATTAAGTCAAATTGTTTCTATATAAGCTATAAGTAAGTTGTTTTCATAAACTATTTTGGAGAGCTTATGGAAATAAACTGAAAACAACTTAGGGCTCGTTTGGATTGACTTATTTTTGAGGTTATGCGAAACAAATTATGCAAATAAATAAGCTTTTATGTATTATTATAAAATTTTCAAGGTAGTTTATGATAAAATAGCTTATAAAGATACAATTTTTGTCCGTGAAATAGCTTATTTGCATAAGCTCAAAAATAAGCCGAATTCAAACGGCCCTTAGTTGTTTCGTAAGTTCTACCAAACAGTCTCATAAATGTTTATGTAAATAGATAAACTCAAATAAGTAAATCCAAATATGGGCTGTTTAGTGATAAGTTTATAAGAATTTTTTGTTATTGTGATATAACATAGTGAAATTAATACATGCAAACACACACACACATATATGCCTTATGTGTTGTGGTAGGAGATATCAAATACTCTGGCCTTATTGTTCTCTTTTGATTCATTAGGTAAATTCCGGGGAAATATTTTATTTGTCGTCTTCTCAAAAACACCCCAATTGAAAACTATTGTAGAGAGACTTTTTGAACACTGTGGAAATCCAGTGCCAGAGTTTCAAAGTGAAGAAGATGCAATTAATAGATTGGGACTTATGCTGAAGAAAAATGAGGGAAGTCCAATATTGTTGGTCCTGGATGATGTTTGGCCTGGATCAGAAGACCTCGTTGAGAAATTTCAATTCCAGATATCAGATTATAAAATTTTAGTGACTTCAAGGGTTGCAATATCTAGATTTGACAAAACCTTTATCCTAAAGCCTCTTGTTCACGAAGATGCAGTAACCCTTTTCGGTCACTACATACACTCGGGAAAAACTCATTTAAATATTCCTGACACAGATCTAATCGAAAAGGTGCTTATCCTTCTTGTACTTACACCATTTGAGCACCGATGCTATATTATCTATTGTTACTGACGATATTCATGTGCTTTGAAATATAGGTTGTAGAAAATTGCAAGGGTTTACCTCTTGCCATTAAAGTGATCGCAACATCACTCAGTAATCGACCATATGAGTTGTGGGAAAAGATTGTGAAGGAACTTTCTCAAGGCCGTTCTATACTTGATTCTAATATGGAATTACTTACTCGCCTCCGCAAGATCTTGGATGTTTTGGAAGATAATCCCATTAACAAGGAGTGCTTCATGGACCTAGCTTTATTCCCCGAAGACCAGAGAATTCCTGTTGCTGCTCTGATTGATATGTGGGCAGAGTTGTATGGACTAGATAACAACGGCATAGAAGCAATGAACATCATCAACAAATTAGACTCTATGAATATGGCTAATCTCTTAGTAGCTAGGTACAATTTACTACTGCTATTTTCTTCAAGGCCACTTAATCCAAATATATCTAACATGAAATATGAGACAAAAATTCATTAGCTGGTGTAGCTATTATGAGAAGCATGGAATTCCTCGATTAACATTATAAATTGATCATTTGTCTTGGATTAAATTTAAACTTCTCCGATTTTGTAACTATTGTAATATGCTTTTATTCTTCTGATCTTAAGGGAAGAAGTCAATAATTGCAATTAAACTATCTAATACAGAATATGTATTTTTCATTTAGTGGTAGAATTTTTATCTTTAAGGAATACTAAAACTTATGTTCATTTCCCAGGAAAAATGCAAGTGACACTGAAAATTACTACTACAATAACCACTTTATCGTCCTTCATGATCTACTAAGAGAGCTTGGAAATTATCAAAACAACCAAGGACCTATTGAACAAAGAAAAAGACTTCTTATTGACATTAATGAATACAAACGTGATCAGTGGCTTGCGGAGAAGCAGCGAGGCGCAATGTCCTGCATTTTGTCCAAATTTGTTAAATGGTGTGTCAAACCAAAGCCTCGGCAGGTCCCAGCCCGTACATTGTCTATATCAATTGGTTAGTTATACTTGCATACTTTTCTTTAAATATATTCACTAACTTACAAGTTAAAAATGCTTTTATTTTTTCATCGTCCACAATTGATCCCGTATGGATTGTTTTTGCAGATGAAAATTGTGCGTCAGATTGGTCTCAAATTCAACCAGATCAGGTCGAGGTTCTGATTTTAAATCTTCAAACCAAGCAGTACTCATTTCCAGAGTCAATGAAAGAAATGAGCAAACTAAGAGTTCTGATAGTCATAAACCACGGTTTCCGTCCTTGTGAACTGAACAATTTTGAAGTACTTAACTCTTTATCCAACTTGAACAGAATTAGGCTTGAGCGAGTTTCTGTTCCTTCCTTTGGCACATTCAAGAATCTGAAAAAATTATCCCTCTACATGTGTAATACAAGACTAGCTTTTGAAAAGGGTAGCATCGAAATTTCTGATTCATTTCCAAATTTAGAAGATTTGAGCATTGACTATTGCAAGGAATTGATGGCATTGCCTAGTGGGGTGTGTGATATTACCTCATTAAAGAAGATCAGTATTACTAATTGCCATAAGCTTTCGTCGCTGCCCAAAGATATTGGAAAGTTGGAGAATTTGGAACTCTTGAGCCTGATTTCCTGCACTGATTTGCTAGAGCTACCAGATTCTATTGGAAGGCTTTTAAATCTAAGACTACTTGACATTTCCAACTGCTTAAGCCTTTCAAGTTTGCCCGAGGACATTGGCAATCTGTGTAATCTAAGAAATCTCTACATGACTAGTTGTGCAAGCTGCGAGTTGCCACTATCAGTTGTCAATCTTGAAAATTTAAAAGTGATATGCGATGAAGAGACAGCTGCTTCGTGGGAATCTTTCGAATCTATGATTTCCAATTTAACTATAGAGGTTCCTAAAGTTGAAGTCAATTTAAATTGGCTTCATGCAATTTGCTCTTAACACATAGATAATGATAGGGACTTGGGTATTATGGGGGGTGTTCTTCAAATACTTGAATACTTATCATGTGCATCAGAGCTGGTTCTGGTGCCTCGGAATTGGCTACCTATGAAAGGGTTGACCCAAAAGGCCGAATAAGGCATCGGACGCCAGCTCTCAAGACGGTGCTTTGATAGGAAGATGGTATTGTGGGGTGTCCAAGTCCTTATCGATTAGCATGGGAAGCTTGGTGGAGTATTTAAGTGGCTTCGTTTGTTCTTCTCCCTTGATAGCTAACTTTTAAGGGAGGGCTCCTTAAGTATCCAAATTCAAAGAGATATGTCAATTTCCAGGCTAGCTACTATGAGTGGCAGGTCATTTGGCAACATCTAGGGTCATTCAATTACAGCTATTAGAATATGTCAATTTTCAAGGCAAGCAACTTGCCTACATGTCTCAAAAAAGGCTTCCATGTTTAAGATCCACAGTTGGGAAGAAATCAAAAGCAAAAGAATCGACGAAAAGGAAGAATAACAGGGATACTGATGCTACACCACAAGAAGATGAAAACCATTCATGATTGTTTTTCAGCACCTGCTGCTGCATCAGAGGTGGATAATTTATAGCTGTTTATGCAAAAATAAGAAGAGCAACATGATGGTTATGCACTGGTCGTCGTTGTGAACACAAACATCATCTAGTAGTATTAACATTGACAATCATTGGCCAAAAGCGCAAGTTGATTCGTCAAAATAATGTTCAAGAAGTTGAGCAAAGGCTAATCTTCGTTTTGTTTCTTCTAACTATCGTGTCTGGTAAAAAATTTGTTTGCTCTGCACTTGTTTTTTCCTTCGCAGGTTTTATCCCATTGGGCTTTCCAGATAAGGATTTTAACGAGACATGTGTTGTTTTTACTCTTGGTGTTTAATTTGGGTTAGCTTTCAATATTTGTAATTTCTCTTTTTTATTTTGATCCTACGGTTGATATGTGGTTAGAAATCCATGATGAAGATGATTTGAGTGCATTGGAGAAAATTTAAGCACAGGTCAATTGTGAACATTGTTGATATTGTTGTTTTTTCTTTTAATAAGGTGGGGTGGCTCTTAAAACAATTTGATATTATGTGTGATTTTCTTGTAAAGCCACTAACTGCCACTTGTATAATTATTCACATTAAATAAAACTGTTGATTTTTCTGCTTGGCAAGAAAGAAAGAGACAAATATGATAGATGAGTTTTGCGCCATTAGGCGCCAATAAGGTGCAAGTAGTAGTACCTTGTTTTAATTTATCTTGGCTTTTAATTTTATAATAATCCGAACAAGATTGGGTTAATATACTTGTCAAAGTCATTTACATAGTCTTCATAACAAATTATCAACAAAAAAAATAGTCTTCATAACATAAGTCTTCATTGATTGGATAAGCCTGAAAGCCTTGGTCAATCAAGGATTCAAGGTCGATGTTCACTTCCATCCTGTGGACATAATTTACAAAGAAATTTTTTATAAAAACTTTAAATGAATTTTTTTTTAATAGTTTATTCCTAAAATGTTATTTTAGCTATTTTATCATTTTATTAAAAAAAAAAATTGTATATCAAAATTTAAAAAAATACTTAATTTTGAAGTTATTTCAAATACATTTTCATAAAAAATCATTTTTGAAATATAACTTTTTGAAAAAATTGTGATTTTGACTATATTTTGATCTTCAATAATATATGTTTAAGTTAACATGCATGGGTATTGCAAAACTTTTTTTTTTTTGCCTAAGGACGTGCCAACCAGTTTACATGGAATATGTGAAAAACTAATGTAGATTAATATTAACTTAAATAGGCCTAATGTAGATTAATAAACTTAAATTACCGAAAAAGTTAATAAATTTATAATTTAATCAAAGTACAAATTTTAATATATAAATAATAATAGTAGTAAAAATATTATTCATATTAACTTAAATAGGCTGGTGTATTAGGCTAAAATACTTTTTTAATGGTCTGCAACCTGCTTATTTAACTAAACATACTTAAAATAAAGTTTTGGCCTGAGTGTATGTAGGCTAGGTCATAGGCCCGGGTAGGCCAGCCTAGCCTATTCTCTGTAAATTAATTTAATCGATTTAACCATGTTGTACATCATAAGCAACATGTTTAAATCAGAAAAGCGGAAGCAAGAATTAAAAGCCACTAACCTCCAGCCATTGCTTATGTCAGAAACTCCTTGTTGATGTTGCGATGGTTCTGTTTCGATATTCCGAACTTTTAATAACTCAACTCGATGGTGTAGTTTACTAAAGAGAGCAAGTAGGTTTGGTAACCAAGAAACAGAGTAAATACGTTATATTTATAGATTCTTTCCCATCACAAGGTCTTGTAACGTATTGCACCTTTTTAGGGGCTGAATTTTAGCATCGTTAGTTACTATATATGTGCTTTAGATTATAGGATAAGTGAGAAAAAGAGTGGACCAACTTAGTATGTTTTTTCCCCAAAAATAGCAATCCACAACAACTTAATTTGTGACTAAAAGATTTGCTTACGTGGAATGCAAATAAATAGGAAAAAACTAACATTCTCACCTCTAATTAATGATCATATATCCCTTTTCCTCCAAAGGTGCATACCCCTATTCTTCTACTCTTCAACTTTCCACTTCACGTAAATACTTACTTTAATATCGGAGTATCTTGTAGGTACTTTTCCACACCAACGATCATATTGACGCGGTGTTTCACGGGCCAATTTTTTTTATTATTATTATTAGGCTTAACTTACGTTTATTTTATGTTTTAAGTTAGTCCTTTCCGTCAATTTTGTCACATGTGGCAGCAATTTTGCATATGTTGACTGACATGTTGCACTTGGACACACTGACACGTGTACTGATCAAACGGTGTTAGTGACAAAACTAACGGAAATGACTAACTTAAAACCTAAAATAAACGTAAGGGACCAAATTGATACTTTTTAAACGTAAGGGACCAAATGTATAGTTAGACCTTATTATTATGTAAGATCAAAACCCTTG
This sequence comes from Trifolium pratense, assembly GCF_020283565.1. Classification (NCBI taxonomy): domain Eukaryota; kingdom Viridiplantae; phylum Streptophyta; class Magnoliopsida; order Fabales; family Fabaceae; genus Trifolium; species Trifolium pratense. The sequence goes on along the minus strand of NC_060062.1, from coordinate 47,567,983 downwards.
TGCATGCAAAAAATTATTATAGTTTTTGTTTTATTTTTACAATGGCGACGACTTCAAAATAGCTGTGCCGTGTCTAAGGTTCTGGTCTTCTTGGTACATTGAATGTATAACTGATGACTCTTCAAATCAATTATTCGTCGTTTGTACATAGCCATAAGTCATTTGAACGTGTCAAACAATTATTGTCAATTAGTTTATCAATTTTCCGCATATGAGAATGACTTCCCAGTTTTTCAACATCTTTGGAGAACCAGAATAAAGGTCTACTCTAAATTTATCAATATATACTAGTATATGAATATGATGCTAACTTGTTCAATTTTATCCACAGCTTGAAGCTTACTCTAAAGAACATTATTTTGTAGAAAATGTGTTTGGTTCAAGTTATGGAATAAAAAACCATGTGTTTGGCCTTTTCAAAAGTGCAAAGTATTTTGTAGAAAATGTTGCCCCTAAGAATAATTCATGGTACTTGACAAAAATATTCTTGGAAATAATCCAGTAATTTCTTGCAATTATCTATGTGCTATTGTAACATAACATGTGCAGTTAGTTACACCAAATTCCAGCAACCTATACCAATGAAAGGTATAGTAGTTGGCAGTAGTTAACATCGTCACAGATAAACATCAATCACTGCTAAGGAACTATGATCATATCATAATTTTTTTATTTTTTATTTTAAATAATGGTTATTCCTTTCGGTCACAATTATAATCGAAATTTTATATTTTTTTCAAATAATCAGTTACTGTATTAAATTAATTTGAAAAATAGGCATTTGCTATGCTTGTGATAGGACCGAGTATTTCGGTGGATAATGATGTGGATAAGCTGGTGTTGTTGGTAATAAGAATTATAAAATTGATATCTTATAAAATAAGTTATACTATACAATTGAAGCAATCTTATCTTATTTTGGTTAAACAAATAGTACTAATTTTTTAAAGGAAGAAGTTAATTAGTGTCTCAAGGCACCAATTAAAGAAATTATATATAATAAAAATATTTTAAAATTTTCTTTTTAATGCCATTTTTTTTTAGTACTAGTTAGTAATATGAGTATGACTCATTTTTAAATGGGAATGCATTTTACTCTTATCCAATGCATTTTACTCTTTTTAATGCCCAATGTTTTCACCTGATTTTTGAGGATGAATTTTTTTTGCATGAATGAATGAAAGCGTGCGTTATGTAACCTCTAGATATATTTGATTTGATTAGTTTTTTCTTTCTTCTTTTCCTAGACTTGGAGGGAAATTAAGGTTCAAAATATTTTTTTTTTCGGCTTTTCACCACCAGTTGAATCTGGTTCGGGGGTCAGTTCTGGCATCAAGTGGTTCCAGCCCCCTCCCGATCGCAGTTGTGGGGGATCGAACCGCGGTCCTCCCTACCAAGTTCAGCACCAATCACCACTGAACCAACTAATGATTGGTAAGGTTCAAAATATTTGACTAAGACAAAATAAATACTTAATTATGACTTAAAATATTGTGACCAGAAAAACCAAGTTAGGTTAATTTCCTATATTTTAGATGAGAAATTTGACGTATACTTATGTACAAAAAAACTTAAATAATATTTGTTCCAAATATATTATATTTTGGTTTTTACCTCTTTAAAAAATTTCAACAAGTTTTAAAACCTAAATAATATTTGTTCCTATAAATACATATGTACAATATTCATATTTTCTTAATAATTTTTTGTATCATGTTTAAAATATTAAAGGAATCTCTCTTAGAAAATTAGATTTTTTTAACAAAATATTAATTAAATATTAAATTTTAAGCACCAACACCCTACCACTTTTATTAAAAATTCGAGTACTCCTGGTGCCCGTTTTGAACTGGCTTATTTTTTAGCTTATATAAAACAACTTAAACAAATAATAAATAAGTTTTTATGTATTATTCATAAGATTGTTAAGGTATTTTATGAAATAATAGTTTATGAAGATACAATTTTTACCAGCGAGAACCTATGAATTAACATAAAAACTTATTTATTTGTATAAACTATTTTCCATAAACTCAAAAGTAAACTAATTCAAACGGATCCTTATTTCTTTAAATACAATATCTATTATCTTGACAAATGAATTACGAATTTTAAAACATATATAAAATATTAAACTATAAAACATTAGAAAGGACTGCTTCAAAAAGTAATTAAAAGGGAGATTTGAAATATTAATAAGAAAAGTTTAAAATATAAGGAAGGTTAATAACCCCTGCAAAATCACCTCTGAAAAAAAAAACCTGCAAATTAAATACAGAGGTAGTTCTAAAATCTCTATGCGAACTTCACAAATCATTTAGCGGAGGTTTAAAACCACCACAAATTCGTATCTCTTAGTTTTCTTCTACTATATTACCACCATAATTTGTTTCTTGCCTGTTACGAGTGTATTTGTTTGTTTTCTAAAAATTTATCAATTTATTATTTGTTGATTTTTTTTCATCGATTTTACATTTTTACCACTTCATCTTACTAGTGTACGTGGTTTAAAACATTTGGGTAGTGAAGTCGATAAAAGTAATGTGCATTCATAAATCTAGAGTTAATGTGATGAATAAAATTCAATACAACTCCATATTAATAATAGCTTTATATTTCTTTTTTGTCCCAACTACTTATGTGAGACTTGGATATGATCGGTATTCACTTTGACACACCACTTTTAAGAGCCGACTTGACGTCCACGGCGGCTTTCACTCTATTTGCAGAGACTCGATGGTAGCTCTTTTCTTTTTGGTGGTTTCACTCACCTATCAGTATTCGGTGGAGCACCTTAATCCAGCTTATAGGTAGCCCGTTCTGTGGCCCAATTCTCAATGAAAGCACCAATTGTTAAAATTTAAGCACATGAGGATAGTCTAACCCAAAAGACTAGTCCAATAGATAGGAGAACTTCATGACTTAAATACCACATCAAACACTTTAATATACTTGATGTGGGAATCCTAACACAAAGTTAATTACTCCATCCGTCTCAAAATAATTGTCACAATTTGACTGTGTGCACTATTCATATAAGCTACTTTGACTATATTTTTTTACTAATGTATAAAGATAAATATTAACATATAAGATCTTGTTAGATTCGTCTCGATGAGTACTACCAAAATATCAATTTTTCATAATTTTTAATAATACACAACAAAAAATATTCATGATCAAAATTGTGCATCGACAAGTATACAGTGATAAAATGTGACAATTATTTTGAGATGAGGGGAGGGAGCATCTCTCAACCTCATGTGACATGAGCTACATAATGCTATTCCAGTATACGGGCCAATCTTTTTGAGAGAAATATTCTATGCAACCCTCAGAAATATTCTATGCAACCCTATGTACACTAGGTGTAATATGTCAGGAAAATTTCTCATCTCACCCACTTACTTTCTCATCTACCCCTGTTTTTCCATTTTTTCTCTTAGTCAAAAAATTCGGAACGCATTTTCCGAATTTTTTTGCCTTTAAAAACAACTTCGGAATGTGTTTTCCGAAGTTTTTCCAAATTTGAACTAAAAAAATTCGTAAAATGCATTCCGAATTTTTTGACCAAGGACGAAAATGGAAAAACAGAGGGTAAGTGAGAAAGTGAGTGGGTGGGATGAAAAATTTTCATATATGAGTCTAATAAAACAATAAACCACATGTTTATGGAGTGTGATTCGGAAAAACATACTTGGTTTGCTTCTCGGCTAACCATAAAGTTAACGTGAGTTTTGATGATGAAACAAACGGTGCTGTCAGTTTCGTCAGCTTGAAGAAACTATGGGTGCACTTAGTAAAAGCAGTTAGTTTAATTCGGAAATAGATTCTCAACCTAATACAGTTGATTGATGGTCATTAAAATAAATTATTGGTGTTAATACATTTTTGATCTCTATTTTGAAAAACATGAATTTTTGGTTCTATATTTTAAAAACTAACTTTTTGATTCCCCTATTTTGAAAAATCCTGAACTTTTCATCCCATATTTTAAAAGTCAACTTTTTTATCTCCTATTTTAGATTTTTCTGAATTTTAGTCCCCAACTCAATTTGGTCAAATTTTTGCCGATGTGTCAAGCTCATTAATGACGTGGCAGTTTCATATTGACAAACTATTTTCATGTCATTAATCTTTTTTAAAAATCAAATATTTTAAAAGTATTAAAACAATAAAATAATTAATGATAATTAAAAACAATAAAATACACCTCTTTACATTATACTCCATCCGTCCCAAAATATAAGGGAAAATTAGTCAAATAAACTTGATGTATTTGGTTAAGAATTTGGACTAAATACATCAACTTCGGTTGACCAATTTTCCCTTATATTTTGGGACGGAGGGAGTATAATACTAACTAAAATAAACCTCTTAACATTATTATATAACTAAAAATCCGTAAATTACTCAAACAAGTCAGAAAAGCAAACGCTGGTTCCCAAATCATGGAATCCTAAGAAATCATAAACACAAATCATCACGCTCGTGTTAACATCATTTGTCTTTGTTCGTTCCCTCTCAATCGTTCATTGACTTTGTTCTCAATCGTTAATTTTTTTTGTAATTTAATGATTTTTAATTATATATATTTGTTGGTAAGAGTTTTTAATTATATGTATGTATAGAGGTTAATTTTACTTTTTTTAAAAAAAAATTTACTAATTAATTATTTTATTATTTAATACTTTTAAAGTATTTGATGTAAAAAAATTAAAGACATGGAAACGTTTTGTCAACATGGACACTTCCACGTCACTAATGAGCTTGACACATCAGCAAAAATTTGACAAAGTTGAGTTCAGAGACTAAAATTCAGAAAAATCTAAAATAGGTGGATCAAAAGTTCAGATTTTTCAAAATAGGGGATCAAAAAGTTGACTTTTAAAATAGGTGGATAAAAAATAGGGGATCAAAAAGTTGGCTTTTAAAATAGAGGGATCAACCAATCGTTAGTTGGTTCAGTGGTGATTGGCGCTGAACTTGGTAGGGAGGACCGCGGTTCGATCCCCGCAACTGCGATCGGGAGGAGGCTGGAACCACTTGATGTCAGAACTGACCCTCGAACCAGAATAAACTGGTGGTGAAAACCAAAAAAAAAAAAAAAAATAGGAGATCAAAAGTTCAAATTTTTTAAAATAGAGATCAAAAGTGCATTAAAGCCTAAATTATTTTAATGTGAGAGAATAATTGTTTAGGAAACTAGAGAGAATTTTCATGCAACTTTTTAGATTTATCGGAATAGTTTACTAATTTTTTTTTAATGAGGAATACTTTACTAATTGATAGTGGAGGAATTTATCTATACTTATATACTTCCTTTGCTCCTTAGCGTCCGTTTGAATTAGCTTATTTTTGAGTTTATACAAACAGCTTGTGCAATTTTTATGTATTATTATAAGTTTGTCAAGATAGTTTATGATAAAATAGCTTATAAAAATACACTATTTTCACTAGTGTGAACTTATGAAATAACATAAAACTTAATTTATAATGCGTAAGCTGTTTGTATAAGCTTAAAAATAAGTTAATCCAAAAGGACCCTTTTTATAAGAAGTTTATTTTGGACCATATTATTGACGAGATATATCCAACATTCTATGAATCTAAAATGTAAATTTCTTCTTATAATAAGGACCGGAGGGAGTATATAAAGAGGATAAAAAAAATTGGTGTGACTTTTCATAATCTATACCTATACCAACTGACGGAAATATCGAAATTGCTAGTGTCGGACGTCAGGACCGGGGTTCGAACCCCTGTCACTCCACTTTGTGTGATACCCCTGACTTTTTTTTAGCAGCAAAAATCTTTTATTAACAAATTCATCATAACATAAGACATATGTTGTTTTTTAGCCGTAACAATCTCTCACCATAACATAATGCATTTTTTTTTACATAAGTTTGCATAATAGAATATAGGCTTAATTAGTCTATTGGTCCCTTAAAGACATTTTAGATTTCACAATGGTCCCTTAAAGAAAAAAAAGTCTGAATTGGTCCCTTAAAGACACATGTTTCTCACATTGGTCATTTCCGTCAATTTTTTTACAAAATCGTTAGTTTTAGTTGACTGAATTGTGGATGTCATTAAGTGTAAGTCAGTAAGTGGTCCGTCAAAAACCTTATTAATTTTTAAAATTTTAACTATTGGAATTTTTTATTATATTTGAAGTTAAAATTTAACGGAAATGACCAATATGACAAACATATATGTCTTTAAGGGAGCAATCCGGACCTTTTTTCTTTAAGGGACCAATCCGTACATTTTTTTTCTTTAAGGGACCATTGTGAAACTTAAAATATCTTTAAGGGACCAATAAATTAATTAAGCCTAAATTATATGGATCTCTGGCCGCTAGTATTAAATAATTTAGGAATTTAAGTTAGAGTGGTATTTATATTATTTGATTTTTTTTATTTTGTTCTATAATTAGATATTTTTTTAAAATCTTTAGGCCCATTAGTATTATCCATAGTATTAGCCTATATTTAGTGTCTCTTGAGACATTATGATGAGAATCATTCAAAATGAATTAATGTTTATTTTCTTTAGTTTAATATTTTCTTTATGCTTTCTTTTATCTTTTTGCAAAGTAGTTGTGGCTTTCTAACAAAACTTGTATATACCTATATCTCAAAATTAGAATACTTTAAAAATGAAGAATGTTGTTGGAAAAAAAGAGAGAAAGAAATGAAAAATATATTGACTCGCGTAAAATGTTAACGTCTTTGTTGGGCTATCCTTATAATAGTGTTGTATTGGTGTTGTCGGAATAGGTATATTGCTTGTTTTTTACCTAAAATTATAATGTTGTTAATTGTTGCTTAGGAAATTATCTACGTAGGACAATGTTTAGAATGTGTTTGATTCGTAAAATAGTAAGTACTGCACATAATAATATAGGACATAATAAGATTGTACAGGACAAGACAAAGTTGTATCGGAGAGAGACATGCGATAATATTTTTTTTATATTCAAATATAAAATGGGTATTTTCGTATTTTTCATAGTTGGACTGTGGACAAAAAGTTGTCTTGTGGTTCTGTGAGGGACAAAAATTCTTGTTTTTGTCCTGTCCCTTGCTACCTATTTTGTCCAGTCCCATAATCGGTTTCTTAAACAAACAGGGTACAACAACGGTTGTCCAGTTCAGTCCCCTATTTTTTAGCAGATCAAACACACAATAAGTTCTGTTAATAAAGTCGTATATATAGTATTTTTTTTTATGTTTTTATTACCAATAATCTTGATTTAAATAGTAAAAATCTTGGTCATTTTAACTATATGATTATGAGTTTGATTTTTGTCTCAAGTGTATGTAAAAAATTCAGCCGGGAGGAGAGAACCTATCTTACGTGCCCACAGAATCACCAACAAAGATTATTCATTTTTAATGACCGTAAAAATTTCATATCAATATAATGTTAACAAAAAATAGAAAAAATAAATAACATGTTTTATTGTAATTGTTTGTCTGGGTTCGAACTCTGATTTTCTATATATATATATAATATAATGTCTCCATCAACTGAGCTAAGTTTACAGAACACAATCATCTGTTTTTATTTAAACCAAAATAGCATTCACTCATTGGCTATAATTAAAAATTAGGTCTCGTATACTACTAATATGACCCTAATTAAATAATAATCATACACAATTGTAATCACAATTAGATTTATCCTTGAGAGATGACATAAATTTAATTGGCCAATTAATTTGTAGGTATATTGAGTTAGCATTAATGTGAGATCAACGTGTAACAATATTTTATATTTTGAAGGATATATATATATATATATATATATATATATATATAGAGTCAGGATCCGTTGACACCAACTAGTTTGACACCAAATGTTACACCTCTCAATAACGTTTTAACCGATATAAATTTTATAAAATCCACCGTTGGATTGAAAGTTTACATCATATAGATCATTTGTGTAAAATTTCAAATAAATCCAAAATCATTTGATATGTTATTGAGATACATCAAAATTAACGGTTTTTGTATTTTTTTAAATGCCGTTAATCTTTATGTGTCTCAATAGCATATCAAATGATTTTGGATTTGTCTGAAATTTTACACAAATGATCTATATGATGTAAACTTTCAATCCAACGGTGGATTTTATAAAATTTATATCGGTTAAAACGTTATTGAGAGGTGTAACATTTGGTGTCAAACTAGTTGGTGTCAACGGATCCTGACTCATATATATATATATATGAGTCAGGATCCGTTGACACCAACTAGTTTGACACCAAATGTTACACCTCTCAATAACGTTTTAACCGATATAAATTTTATAAAATCCACCGTTGGATTGAAAGTTTACATCATATAGATCATTTGTGTAAAATTTCAAATAAATCCAAAATCATTTGATATGTTATTGAGATACATCAAAATTAACGGTTTTTGTATTTTTTTAAATGCCGTTAATCTTTATGTGTCTCAATAGCATATCAAATGATTTTGGATTTGTCTGAAATTTTACACAAATGATCTATATGATGTAAACTTTCAATCCAACGGTGGATTTTATAAAATTTATATCGGTTAAAACGTTATTGAGAGGTGTAACATTTGGTGTCAAACTAGTTGGTGTCAACGGATCCTGACTCATATATATATATATATATATATATATATATATATATATATATATATATATATATATATATATATATATATATATATATATACGTGACAATATATAAATAAAAATTACTTTCTTAAATTCATTGGATAATTAATGTATCTGATATTTGAATATTGTCACGGTATATATTACAATGGAACAAACTACATGTATACAAGTGTTTATAATTTTATGCATACCGATCAAAGCCTCAAACTCCTCATAGATCAAATTTAGTATTTATAATTTTATATTTTCTAATTCACAAAAATAATTAATAGACAAATTAATTAACTCCCAATTACACTTTTGTAATAACAAACTGTTACCAATCATGTTTATTTTGGTCATATGACCTGATATCTACTATAAACTCGAAAATCCACCTTCTCAAATAGAGTCTGGAAATTACTTTTTTTGGAGGATTTAAATAGAATTCTTCAAATATGTGGTTGATCTTAGTGATAAGAGATTGGGAAACATTAAACAAGTAGTCATGCATTTGATGCATTTGATTTTTGTCTAGAAAAAACTTAGTTGATATGAGAAAATATGTGCTAAAGAGGTTTTTCGTAAAAATTAATCAAATCAATACCTAATATAAAGAGAATATAAAAAAAAAATTAGTGTGAACTTTTCATAATCCAACAATATCCTTGATTTTTTTTTTAACAGCAAAAATCTTTTATTAACAAACTCACCATAACATAAGGTAAAATATAAAACGTGGATCACACAAACGGGCACGTCCGACAGCTAGTTAGTCATAAATATTTCACACACATATATCATAGTTATAAAGAAATAACATTCGTGGTGATTGACGCTGAACTTGATAGGGAGGACCACAGTTTGATCCTTGCAACTGCGATCGGGAGTGGGCTGGAACCACTTGATGCTAAGACTGACCCCCGAAGCAGATTAAACTTGTGGTGAAACATAAAAATAAAAAAAATCGGTGATTTTTTGTTTAGAAAATAATAGGTCTCAACTCATAAATTGAGAAATGATTTTCAAAATCACAGTCAAATATGTCTTTTAATTTTTGTGTATTAACAAGATTGTATTCTCATGAAATTTAATGAAAATTGTATTTAATTTACTCTTTTTTTCTCCATAATCAACAACCAATAAAAATTATTTTTACATCTTCCCATGAAACTTATTTCAAGGAAAATACAAAAAGTCATACTTCAAATTAGTATCATATTTTACTTTTTTTTAATAACCGTGACTTTTTTTTTTTGTTTATAATATGGAATGGAGGGAGTATATACTTGTTGATTTTTCACAACATTGCAGTTTGTGACCTGTGAGAACAAGCATTTTCCTTTTAAAAATTTAGTTTTGCTCGGGGCCAGCCTAACAGATTGTGTGGCCTAAAACAAACATTAAAATGAGATTTTAAATTTTTTTAAATAAAATAAAATTTGATTTTACAAAAATAAATTAATTTTTTTTTGGGTAAAAAATATTACTAATAATTATGTATATTTTATTAAAAAAAATTTAAAAATTTTTAGATAAGTAAATCCATTTAAAAAATTTTAGATAAGTAAATCCAAGTGAATAAAAAAATTTGTTATTTTTGAGCACCCCCTAAAGCCCAACATGTTTTGACGAGTGCTCATTTTGGCAAAATTGTTTAGAACATGGAATCGATTTTAACACGACCACAAGGGAAAAAAGGAAATAAATGATAAAGTTAATGATGAGAGAGAATAACTTTTCACATCATTAAAACATTGAATGCACAATTTACGAGATAAAACTTCTATATTTGTATCCTTAACTAATGCCCCCGGAGGCAGTGTTTAGCATTTTCCTTATAGTAAAAAATGAAATTGCGTTAACTTAAGTATCTTAAAAGTTAAAACAATGATGTATTTAATTAATTAATTTTTTTTTTATCAATTTTTAGTTATATTGTGGTAGTGTGGGAGGGAGCAGATAGAGATAAGAATCATACGGTCAAATATAAAATGACTATGACTACAGCGTGTTCCACATTTAATAAAGAAAGAAAGGTAAAGGTAAATAACAAGAAACTTCTCGCCAAAACAAAACATAGAAGTTTATCAGCAGCAAACCGGAAAGACAGAGGAAGTTCCTTTCCCGCCTAACATAACAATAAATACAGCTTGTCCCGCCCTTCCAAACTTTCAATTCATCATCTTATTACAGCAAGCAATAACTGTAAGTTTCACCTTCTTGCATAGCTAAACAACAAGGATATATACGCAGAAAAAACAGAATAACAAAATCAAAGGTTCGATATGCTACTACTATGTTATCATTGTGTCTCTTTTTCCATGTTCTAATTTTTTAATTCTAGACTAGATACTTGTTGTTTCCATAGACATGCCCACTACTCTAAGATTATAACTATAATCATACTTGTTCTTTGCATAGACATGCCCAATACTTTTAATTCTATGATAATAGCTCAATTGGTAGTGTGTATGAGTTGAACATGTACTTGAACCCAGGGTACGTGGTTCAATTTTTACAGAAGGCAAAAACTCTACTAAAAAGGGGTAGAGAAGATCGTGAGATACAACATTGAAATTACCTACTAAGATTATCTTTGGCCCAACTTATTTTGAATTTTTCTACTCCTTGGGCCAAACAGTTTTTCTTAGAAATACTTGTTAAAAAAAAGCAACTTATTTTATATGTGCAAAATACGCTAATAAGGAATTTTCAATAAAGTTATGGAAATTTTTCTTGGAAAAATCAACTTACTATATTTTTCTAACATAATGATATACTGTATATATCTTGCAAAAAAAAAAAAAAGTTGAAATACTATCCTGCGTAGTAATTGTTTTGTGAATTATCCATTTTTTTTTATAGTTTTTTTTTTTTTTTTTTTTATTCTTTGAAGAAACCAAAATGAATTATATTAATATTAACGGGATCCTCCCTGGCATAAGATGTGCCAGAGAGAATCTCAAAAGTTTACAAACAATATGGAGCCAAAACAAAGATTTAGTCGATGCCCAGACAAATGAGAGGGCTCGACCACCACGTGTGAGAGTTTATGCCAACACGAGCATTATAAGCCTTTATCCACCAAAACGAATTTAATTTAACCTTGTCGAACATTTGGTGAACTGTCGTTTCCTATGTCTCAAAAACTATATTATTCCCTCGTTCCACATTACCCAGATACAATATAACTATATGAGTCGCATAAAAGAGCGGCAGGCTCGTTGCCCTCCAAAAGAGTGGATGAACGGAACAAAGTGATCCTGCAGCAAGCTCAGGTCAACCGATGATATTCCAATCCAAGATATAAGCAAATACCACAACGGGGTAAAAACGGGGAAGGAGAGAAACAAATGGTGAGCTGTCTCCGTACCGCCGCAACTAGTCACACACAGCTGAGAATCGTGAGGAATAATGTTACGCATCGCCAAATTATCTTTCGTTGGGAGCCTATTGCGGAAAAACCTCCACGCGAAAACAGAGACCTTCACGGATACCTGTATGTGCAAAAGAAAGTATCCGCTCCATTACTAACCCGCGTCTCAACACTCTCCTCGAACCACCCCTCCTCCCCAGCCACACTCACGCCATCACGAATTTTCGAGATCTCCCTCCACCACGAAGAACCACCTCGGCCCCCTACCGCCAACCTCCCTGCCTCCTCACCATACCGAGATACCAACACTCTATACCACAACCCTCCTCTATCTACCAATAGCCTCCAACACCACTTCCCTAGTAAAGCAGTATATTGAACTCCCTCAGTTTCCTAACCCCCAAACCACCCTGATCCTTTCCTAAACAAACATTTTTCTAATTGATTCAGGAGATTTTTCTAGAGTCCTCACTCCCTCCAAAAAAAATTAATTTAGTAAAGATTCAATGGAAGAGATTATACTAACAGAGCTTTGAAGAAGGAAAGTGCGTAGACAGGCAGAGAAGTCATGACATACTTAAGCAACCATAAGAGAGAAATCGACTCTTCCAACCAGACAACCTACTACGAACACGATTCAAGACCAGATCCCAAAACGATAACCGACGGGGGTCATCCTAAATGGGTAGGCCCAAATATATGAAAGACACCTTACAACCCCAAACAGATGCCGTCTCCGCCAGCCAAGAATCGACAATATTTACCCCTGCCAACATATTTTTATGGAAGTTCACCTTCAACCCAAACACCACCTCAAACAGGACAAGGACCGCCCGAAGAGCTCGAACATTAGCCCAACTCTTGACACCAAGAAGAAGACTGTCATCCGCGAACTGAAGGTGGAAAACGACTATAGGATTGACTGAGCCAAATCTGTACCCATGAAAATCTGAGACTAAACCATAGTCTGCATCATAACATGCAGGCCTTCTTCTGTTAGTAAAAAGAGAAAAGGAGACAGGGGATCTCCTTGTCTGAGTCCCCTCTCAAAATCGACTTTAAATAATAGGACTGATGCTGTAGCAGTGCACACACATTCTTTGATCCATTTCCGCCATAATGTTGGGAAAGACATTTTGCTCATAACTTCATCCAAATACCCCCAATCCACTGAGTCATAAGCCTTCTTAAAATCGACTTTAAATAATAGTAACTCATTCCGAAGTTTTCTAGCATCATCCACCACCTCATTCACAATCAAGATCCCAGCAAGGATTTGTCTATCTTTGACGGAAGCTGTCTGAGCCTCCGGAATAACACTACCTACAACCAACCGAAGTCTATTTGCGAGAACCTTTGCCAAAATTTTATAAAGGCAGCCCACCAGATAAATAGGCCGAAAATCATTCAATTTGTATAAGAGATATAAAAGTAGAATTGATACCTTTGGCCAGCTTACCATTGTGATGAAACTCCGAGAGAAACCTCATTAAGTCGTCGTTCATCACATCCCAAAACTCTTTCAAAAAACCAAAAGTAATATCATACGGGTCAGGACTCTTGTAACTATCACAGTCTCATACCGTTGTTTTAACTTCTTTTTTATTTATTAACAAAAGAACTACTCATCTTAGTTTTTCTTATTTTATTGTTTATTTTAAATTTTCCACATTCTTATACTATTGTTTATTTTAATTTTTCCACGTTCCTATTTTATATTGTTTTTCCTATCTCAAAATCTGATGGTATGATGTTTTCAAACCATTTTAGATTTTTAACAAATTTATGTGAATAAACTATATGATATAAAATTTTAATCTAATATTTAATTTTGTAAAATTTGAACATCGGTACAATTTGATCTCTTTCTCTCATATCAATTAATTAATTGAATAATTAAGTATTAAAATAGAAATCTAATTAACTTTATCAATTGATTGGAATACTAATCAATCAAGGCTCCAAATAACTGGAATCCATTACTTGTCACTTTCGTAAAAACAATTTGTTCCTATTTGTTTGTCATTTTCAAATTTCAATGCAACATTTATTATTGTTTTGCCAATAATGCCCTTAAGTATTTATATGCCTTTCATAACTTGTGTTCCTTGTTTTGATTAAAACAGAGAAAAGAACCAAATTCATGAACAGCGCCACACAACTTATTGCCCTTACAACATTTCATGATGTCTTGAACAAGATATCGCAAATTGTTGAAAAAGCTCGAAAAAACCGAAGTACAAGGCGATTGTTGAAGTCAGTTTTAAAGGATTTAACTCCTGTGGTTCGAGACATAAAGCAATATAATGAACATTTGAATCATCCCAGAGAAGAAATAAAGACTCTAATCAATGAAAATGTTGCAGAAGAAAGTGCATGCAAATGCTCTTATGAGAATACTTGGTGGAACAAGTGTTTCTCTTGGTTCAGGAATGATTCATATGTTGTTGCTGATGATAAGGAATCTATTACTGTAAAGGATGTTAAAGACACACTTTATAAGGTCAGAGAAATTCTTGTGCTTCTTAACAATGAAAATTTTGAAGAGAAATTCAATGAAGCTGGACCAGCAATATTCAAGGGTCCTTTTGGTGTTCCTGAAAATCCAAAATTCAGTGTTGGGTTGGACATATCTTTTTGCAAGTTGAAAATGGAGCTTCTTAGGGATGATAGTTCCACTCTTGTGTTAACTGGTATGGGAGGTTTGGGAAAAACCACTTTGGCTACAAAGCTTTGTTGGGATGAACATGTTAAGGGTAAGTCATAAATCCTCTTTAGCTCTATCATACATTATAAAATTTGTCTTGAATACTATACCAGCCACCTTCTTTGAATTACGGACACCTTTGGGATTAGGCGTTGTCTCTATGTTTAACACATGTACGTCGGTGTCCAACATAAATACGACATCTGACAGTTCGACAACTCAAATAAGTATCCCAAAATAATGGATGGAAATAAGGACATTACTTAAGGAATATTTTATATAAATTTTTCTGATGTGTAGAGCAGCTTAAAGTCGTGTTCATGTTCACTAAATACAGATAGGTTGTCCTTTGAGAAATTATTATGTTTACAAAGAATTCATTATTCTCCAAATTACATCATTAGGAACTCAATATTGTAGGTATCTTATATTCTCTGCATATGCTGCTTTTACATATTAAAGAAGCATTTTCCTTTAACTTTGGATTTGTTAATTTTCTTTTCTGATATGTGTTCATTTAGTTGAGCATGTTAAATGAACAAAACATCAAATTTTCTGGTCTTACAATTGTCTTTGGTTTTTCTAGGTAAATTCAAGGAAAATATTATATTTGTTACCTTCTCAAAAACACCCATGTTGAAGACTATTGTAGAGAGAATATTTGAACACTGTAGATCTAAAGTGCCCGAGTTTCAAAGTGACGAAGATGCAGTCCATGGATTGGAAGTTTTGCTGAAGAAAGTTGAGGGAAATCCACTATTGTTGGTCCTGGATGATGTTTGGTCAAACTCAGAAACTCTTGTTGAGAAACTTCAATTCCAGATATCATATTTCAAAATTCTGGTGACTTCAAGAATTGCATTCACAAGACTAAGCACAACATGTATCTTACAACCTCTTGTTCATGAAGATGCTGTAAAACTTTTCTATCACTATGCTGATATGGAAAAAAATAGTTCAGATATTATCGACAAAGATCTTGTCGAACAGGTACTTGTTCATACTTTCTTACATATGGAAGCTGTATATTATGTAGCACAAACACTTTGGTGTCAACGTCGTGTAAGGTGTACATTTTTAGGTCTCGGTGTTTCATATACTTGGTTTTTTGTCTGAACTTGTTCATTTGAGATAGATAACACAATTGTACACAATCATTAGGAAATTATTTTTTATTTGACAAATCTATCATTGAACTCACATGAAAATGTACCTAAGTTATAATCCATTTATTTGTTGACCATATTTTCTTGCATTCACATGCAGGTTGTAAGAAGTTGCAAAGGCATACCGCTTACGATTAAAGTAATTGCTACATCACTCAGAAGTCGGCCCTATGACTTATGGCGAAAGATAGTGAAGGAACTGTCACAAGGTCATTCGATACTTGATTCTAATTCTGAATTATTTACTCGCCTCCAAAAGATCTTAGATGTTTTGGAAGATAATCAGATCAACAAGGAGTGCTTCATGGACCTAGCCTTATTTCCCGAAGACCATAGAATTCCTGTTTCTGCTCTCATTGATATGTGGACAGAGTTGTATGAATTAGATGACAATGGAATAGAAGCAATGGAAATCATCAACAAATTAGGATCCATGAATCTGGCAAATGTCATAATAGCAAGGTAGACGACTATTATATTTTCTTCTCGGCAACAAATACATAACAAGAGTGATATTATACAGAAATCTTGTGAGAGAATTTTTTATCTTTAAGCAATTAACCTCTGCTCATTTACTAGGAAATCTGCAAGTGACGCAGACAATTACAACTACAATAACCACTTCATCATCCTTCATGATCTTCTAAGAGATCTTGGAATTTACCAAAGTACCAAAGAATCAATTGAGAAGAGAAAAAGACTGATTATTGACATGAATGAAAACAAGCAAAAACAGTGTTTTGCGGAGAAGCAGCAATGCTTCATGTCCCGTATATTGTCAAAACTTCTGACACCGTGTGTTAAACAACATCCGCAACAGCTCGCTGCTCGTATATTGTCTGTATCAACTGGTTAGTTATATTTGTACCTTCATGTAAATTATATTCACTTACATAAAACTAAAAAATGTTATTAAAATGCTGTAATCTGTCATCCATTCCTTTTCCACGATTGATCTTGTATGTTTCGCGATTGCAGATCAAACTTTTACGTCAGATTGGTCTCAAATGCAACCAGCTCAGGTGGAGGTTCTGATATTAAACCTTCATACCAAGCAGTTCTTATTTTCCGAGTCGATGGAGAAAATGAGTATGCTAAAAGTTCTGATAATCACAAACTACACTTTCCATCCTGCTGAACTGAGCAACTTTGAGCTACTTGACTCTTTACACAACCTGAAAAGAATCAGACTCGAGCGAATTTCTGTTCCTTCCTTCGGCACATTGAAGAATCTGAAAAAACTATCCTTGTACATGTGTAATACAAGACTGGCTTTTGAAAAAGGTAGCATCCTAATTTCAGATGCATTTCCAAATCTAGAAGAATTGAACATTGATTACTGCAAAGATTTAGCGGTATTGCCTACTGGTATCTGTGAAATCACCCCATTGAAGAAGCTCAGTGTTACTAACTGCCACAAACTTTCTTCACTTCCCCAAGATATTGGGAAATTGGAGAATTTGGAACTTCTAAGGCTCAGTTCATGTACTGATTTGGAATTGATACCGAATTCCATTGGAATGCTTTCGAATCTAACAGTTCTTGACATCTCAAACTGCATAAGCCTTTCAAGTTTACCTGACGAATTTGGTAATCTGTGCAATCTAAGGAATCTTTACATGGCAGGCTGTGCAAGTTGTGAACTGCCATTCTCAGTCGTCAATCTTACGAATTTGAAGGTGATAACTTGCGATGAAGAGACGGCTGCTTCATGGGAAGCTTTCCAAGATATGCTTCCCAATATGAAGATAGAGGTTCCTCATGTTGATGTTAACTTAAATTGGCTTCAGTAAATGATAGCCCAAGGCCACTTCATTGAATGGCTTTGTATATAAACCTTCAATAACTTGAAATTTGAATTTAAACCTCCTCCTAGTGTTGTTTCTAAGTAGTATATGTATGTATTGGCGGTGAGTTTGGCGAAATTATGGTTGCATAGTGATTTTGTTGAAGTTCCAAAGTGTTGTTTTGCCAAAACCACAGTGGTATACCATGATTCTACCGAACTCACTGCCTGTCCAAACATGTACCAATATGTGTTTCTATAAGTTTATCTTAAAATAAGTAGGGTCTCTGCACTCTTTTTTCCTTGATAAGGTTTTTAATGAGGCAGAGGGATTCTTACACATTTGGTTTTGGTCTAGTCCCCCAAATTTCTTTGTATCCTTATTTTATGCCTTATATTTAATATTTTTCATTAAGATACTTCTTATGTGGCTTCTTTGAGGTGCCAATATAGTTGAGATATATTAGTTGTCACATTTGTATCCTTTTATCCTTTACAAACAAAAATGTATGTTAGACTATTTATTACTAATATTTAATAAAATAGTTTATAATAGCAGTTATGATAGGGATTGCGCAAGTTATTATGTAGTATGTAGTTATTAAGTTAGTTATGTAGTACTGTATGTGAATAAAAGGGAAACGACATGTTGTAAATTATTATGTAATAAGTTTGAAAGTGATTATTTGGGAGGGAGAGACCAAGCTCAATATGCTTTCCAAGATATGCTTCCCAATAAAAAACAACTATTACTATTAAATCTCTCTGTTTGGTACTGGTTCCTCTCAATATACAAATAAAGTTAGTTGATGATGTCCAATAAATTGTTGAAGTGATTTTTCTTAGTTTATCAACTTTGGATTTTATCTTTCTTCATTCCTATTGTGATTGGGTAATTTGAATCAAATACATTTGACTTTTTGTTTATAATTAAGACCACGAGGGAGTATATGTTATGACATCTTGCTAATTTTCTCTTGAAAAAACTTGCGTCGCAAGAAACTCAGTTCCTCAATTTGGTCTGCACGTTTTCTTTTCTTGCAGTGGTTTGATTTTCTTTGTTTTTTAGCTTTGACATCTTTCTTTACTAAAATTGAAAAAACAAAACTTGTACTGCAAAATACAACATATCTTATGTAAGATAAACATGGTCACTACTCACTACAATTTCATCTGTAATAAATTTGACCCAAAAATCTCAAGAAGGGTGCCATTAGATTGTAAGAAAGATTGTTTCTGGAGCACTACTAATCTGCCTAAGGATCCTTGTTAACCACTAATTTTATCAACAAACACTAGAGCTATATTATAATGTGTTGATTATTTTCATAAGGGTGGGAATCATGTCACAGAGTTCAGTGATGTTATAAAAGAATGTCATCCCGTGTATGATGTAAATTTTGAAAACTCTCTTGTTGAGTTTAATAGGAGACAAGCGAATGAGGTCGCTCACGCACTTGCAAGGGTAGCCACATCGAATTGATGTACCTACATGTATTCAACAATTGCTTATGAATGAAATACTATAAGCGCCATTTAGTATAAAAAATATATATATAAAATACATATAATTTAAATAAAATATTCGAGGATGAAGTCTATGCAGAACAAGGGATAAATTCCGTTCTTATTTCCAAATCTCTTTATTGAGACTTTCTCCTTCATCCCTATCTCGGCAAACCAAAAAAATTAAAATTTCTCCGCGAGCAACTTAGCATTGAATTTACAACATTAACTAATTAATGACTCTTCATTGATTCTAATTATTCATAGTTTGTACAAAGTCATAAGTCATTAGACCGTACGTGTCAAACAATTATTGTCAACTTGTTCATCAATTTTCCGTGTACGAGAATGACTTCCCAACATCTTGGAGCCCGAATATAAAAAGATTTATGACACTAAATTTTTTTTTATCCATATAAAAGCTCAAGTCTGCAACTTCAAACCGACTTAAGCATAATTGCTAGGAAAAATATTTGAAAGATAAAGTAGATGCATAGTAAAACACATTATAACCTCTTTCTGGTTCAACTTATGGAATAAAAAATCATGTGTTTGGCTTTTCCAAAGTGCCAAGTATTTGTAGAAAATGTATCCCCTAAGAATAATACTTCTTCGGTCACTATTATAAGCAAATATTACTTTTAAAATTTATTGTAAAATAGATGTAATCGATCACTATTATAAACAAAAAATCACTTTTTAAATTTATTATAAAAACTGTTGTATGTAGACTATAATATAAACTTTATACATCAGGTTTGCGATGAATTTAAAAAAAAAAAATTATAATAGTGACAAGAAAGAGTATATATTCTTGGTACATGACCAAAAACAATTACTCTTGTAAATAACTCCAGAAATTACTTGCAATTTTTATCTTCGATATTGTAGCAAGACTTGTTACCAAATTTCGGTAACATATCAACCACTCCACCGAACTTATAAGCTAGTCCACTGAGCTAGCTTATTGGACTTACCAAATTAACAAACCCTAAAGCATCTACGAAGGAATAAGGATGAGTTAATTTTTGTTGTTCTTTAAAATGAAGGTTAGTGGATTTGTTGATAAGATAGGGTATTAAGTTATACATTTGAATCAATTATTTTTTGGTTAAACAAAACATTTTTAAATCGGAATGTATCTAGTCTTATTCATATGAATTTTCAGAATGAAATAATATCACAGACGTTATGTAAATATAATAATGAAAAACAACCATGTCTAATAATCTAGATGATTAGATGATTTTTGTTTAAGTTTTCTTCTTATTTTCCTAGACTTAGAGGGAAAGTTTCAAAAAATTTCACAAAAAGAATAAACAAACACTTTTATCTATTTTAATAGAATTATATTCAGCAGTGTTAAATTTTTGAAGAAATTTTTTGCCATTGGGAGTAAATAATATCTAATTCACAAAAATAAATAATATAATTAATAAAAATATTTATTCACATAATAATATTAGAATATCGGAAGTTAATAAGTGTGCGGATGCTTTCGCTAATATCGGATGTTCGTTAAATTATAACATTGTTTTTTATGATAGTTGTCCATCTCAAATTAGGGACATGTATAATTTTGATCTATTGGGGGACTCCACCCCTAGATTGATGTCGATAATTAAGTTTGTCCTGCAAGTAAAAAAGACAGCCAACAGAATCCAATTTCATTTTTAATACCAAGTCGTTTTTGACCAAACAGCTTGCTCAATATTTTAAGCGAAAAAAAAGACAAGGAAACAAAAGCGAACACTACTACGCAATGACAAAGAAAGAGACAAAGAAGAAAACATTGTTATAAATATGTATGCATGTTATTCTACATCAAAGTTTCAATTTCATAAACATATATCATATACTAAGTTTCATTTCTTGCATAGCTAAAGATCACGCACACAATAAAAACAGAGGAATCATATTCATATATGAACAGCACCACACAACTTATTGCCTCAACAACACCATTTCATGATGATGTGTTGAACAAGATATCGCAAATTGTTGAAAAAGCTCGAAAGAATCAGAATACAAGGCGATTGTTGAAGTCAGTTTTAAAGGAATTAACTTCTTTGGTCCAAGATATAAAGCAATACAATGAACATTTGGATCACCCTAGAGAAGAAATTAAGACTCTATTTGACGAAAATTATGCAATAGAAAGTGCATGTGAATGCTCTTGGTTCAGGAATGATTCATATGTTGCTGATGATGATAAGGAATCTATTACTGTAAAGGATGTTAAAGAGACACTTTATAAGGTTAGAGAAATTCTTGTGCTTCTTAGCAATGAAAATTTTGAACAGAAGTTCAATGAAGCTGGACCACCAATATTCAAGGGTCCTTTTGGTGTTCCTGAAAATCCAAAATTCATTGTTGGATTGGATATACCTTTTAGCAAGTTGAAAATGGAGCTTCTTAGAGATGGTAGTTCAACTCTTGTGTTGACTGGTTTAGGAGGCTTGGGAAAAACCACTTTGGCTACAAAGATTTGTTGGGATGAACATCTTAAGGGTA
Source organism: Trifolium pratense (assembly GCF_020283565.1). Lineage (NCBI taxonomy): Eukaryota > Viridiplantae > Streptophyta > Magnoliopsida > Fabales > Fabaceae > Trifolium > Trifolium pratense. Next base: position 47,546,279 of record NC_060062.1, on the reverse strand, counting down.
AGTCATAAAATCTTCATTAATTCTCTCATGCATGATATATGTTTATAAAGCAGGGGCAATCCTCACCTTACAAGTCGGGTTTGTAAGGTTGAGTTAGGTCTAACTCTCAATTCTAAGATGGTATCAGAGCCTCATCCATGATCCGTTGGGCCGTCTGCTATCAGGTTTTTGATCGGGTTGTCCACCATTTATATCTGCGCCTCAATCCCATAGCGTTGGGCGCGAGATGGTGTGTTAAAAAATCTCACATCGGTTGCGAGATGGCTTAAATATATGTTTATAAAATAGAGTCAATCCTCAACTTACAAGCTGGTTTTGTATGATTGAGTTAGGCCAACTTTCAATTCTTAGCTAATTGTTTTTCTTAATGCATGATTTCAAATATGCTATTCATGAATTCTCTTGTTTCTATCTCCATTATAAAATACTAGTATGTCTACAAAGGGTCCATTTTTTGTCGATATTACATCAAAGGAACACATTGTAGGCATCTTATTATGATTTTAAAACTGAACTAAACGGGTGAACCTTGAACCAGCATTTACAAAGGTTCAGTTATTTTGGTGGTTCAATTGCGGTTTAGTCCATATTCAAACGGTTTAACGCAGTTGAGTCATGACCAACAAGTCTCACTGGTTCGATGTCTGATTCAATTTTAAAAACATGGCTTTATAACATGTTAAACAAGCATTCTCCTTTGACTTGGATTAATGAATTTTCTTTTCTGATAATCGTTCATTTAATTTAGCATGTTAAATGTAGTAGTAATATAATTTTTTGTGGTAGCACATGAACATCAAGTTCCCTGTTCTCACAATTGTCTTTGGTTTTATTAGGTAAATTCAAGGAAAATATTATATTTGTCACCTTCTCAAAAACACCCATGTTGAAGACTATTGTAGAGAGACTGTTTGAACATTGTGGATATCCAGTTCCTCAGTTTCAAAGTGAAGAAGATGCAGTTAATAGATTGGGACTTTTGTTGAAGAAAGTTGAGGGAGGTCCACTATTATTGGTGCTGGATGATGTTTGGACAAGCTCCGAAACCCTTGTTGAGAAACTTCAATTCCGAATATCAGATTTCAAAATTCTGGTGACTTCAAGGGTTGCATTACCAAGGTTTAGCACAACATGTATCTTAAAACCTCTTGTTCATGAAGATGCAGTAATACTTTTCCAACACTATGCTCAGATGGAAAAAAATAGTTCAGATTTTATCGACCAAGATCTTGTCGAAAAGGTACTTGTTCTTACTTTCTTACAAATGTGTGTTATCTATTACTTAGTATCGATACATTTCAGATTGAACTTAACACATGAGGTTACATTCAATTATTCAATTTTCTCAAATTATTATCGGTATTGATGTGCCGATGTTGCATGTTTGTGTTTTTCTGTCTCAAGTTGTTCATTTGATATAGACACCTACATGATCATTGGGAACTTCTTTTTTGTTTAAAAAAGCTATCATTGAACTCACACAAAAAGTTGCATAAGTTATAATCCTTTGTTACCGATCATGTTTGCTTTCTCTCAAATGCAGGTTGTAACAAGTTGCAAAGGTTTACCTCTTGCGATTAAAGTGATTGCTACATCACTCAGAAATCGACCTTATGACTTGTGGCGAAAGATAGTGAAGGAACTGTCACAAGGTCATTCTATACTTGATTCTGCTAAATTACTTACTTGCCTCCAAAAGATCTTAGATGTTTTGGAAGATAATCCTATAATCAAGGAGTGTTTCATGGACCTAGTCCTATTTCCCGAAGACCATAGAATTCCTGTTGCTGCTCTCATTGATATGTGGACAGAGTCGTATGATCTAGATGACAACGGAATAGAAGCAATGGAAATCCTCAACAAATTAGGATCCATGAATCTGGCTAACGTCTTAATACCAAGGTAAATTTACTACTACATTTTCATGTAGGCTACTAAAATCGTTTAATTATCTAACATGAATGATACTATACAGAAAGGTTTGGAGATTTTTTTTTTATCTTTTATTAACATCTTATTTACCAGGAAAAGTGCAAGTGACACAGATAATTACAACTACAATAACCACTTCGTCGTTCTTCATGATTTTCTAAGAGATCTTGGGATTTACCAAAGTACCAAGGAACCAATTGAGCTGAGAAAAAGACTGATTTTTGACATGAATGAAAATAAGTGTTTCGGGGAAAAGAAGCAAGGCTTGATGCCCCGTATATTGTCAAAACTTCTGACATTGTGTGTTAAACAAAATCCACTACAGCTCGCAACCCGGATATTGTCTGTATCAACTGGTTAGTAATATTTGTACTTGCATCTAAATTATATTCACTTACATAAAACTAAAAAATGCTATTAGAAAACATGTAATCTGTCATTCATTCCTTTTCCACGATTAATGTTGTATGTTTCGTGTTTGCAGATGAAACTTGTGCATCAGATTGGTCTCAAATGCAACCAGATCAAGCTGAGGTTCTGATTTTAAATCTTCATACAAAGCAGTACTTATTTCCCGATTCAATGGAGAAAATGATTATGCTCAAAGTTCTGATAATCACAAACTACGGTTTCCATCCTTCTGAATTGAATAATTTTGTGCTACTTGATTCTTTACACAACCTGAAAAGAATCAGACTCGAGCGAATTTCTGTTCCTTCCTTCGGGACATTGAAGAATCTGAAAAAACTATCGCTCTACATGTGTACTACTAGAATGGCTTTTGAAAACGGCAGCATCCTAATTTCAGACGCATTTCCAAATCTAGAAGAATTGAACATTGATTACTGCAAAGATTTGGTGGTATTGCCTACTGGTATCTGTGATATCACGCCTTTAAAGAAGCTCAGTGTTACTAATTGCCACAAGCTTTCTTCACTTCCCCAAGATATTGGAAAATTGGAGAATTTGGAACTTCTGAGGCTCAGTTCATGTACTGATTTGGAACTGATACCGAAATCCATTGGAAAGCTTTCGAATCTAACACTTCTTGACATCTCAAACTGCATAAGCCTTTCAAGTTTACCTGACGAATTTGGTAATCTGTGCAATCTAAGAAATCTTTACATGGCAGGCTGTGCAAGTTGTGAACTTCCATTCTCAGTCGTCAATCTTAAGAATTTGAAGGTGATAACATGCGATGAAGAGACGGCTGCTTCATGCGAAGCTTTCCAATCTATGCTTCCCAATATGAAGATAGAGGTTCCTCATGTTGATGTTAACTTAAATTGGCTTCATTAAATGATACCCTAAGGCCTCTTCTTTGAATGGTTGTTGTATCACCGGTTGTGTATAGTGTTTGCCAAAACCACGGTGGTATACCGTGATTCTACCAAACTCATTGTCAATCCAAACATTACCAATACATGTTTTCTATAAGTTGATCTTGTAAAATAATTTGCTACTTTGTTGCTTAAAATAAGTAGTAAATTTAGTTTTACCTTTATATAGATTTTATTGTTTATGCTTGAATTTGTTGTTTATGCTTGAATCCTTGTTTGTTATATCTCTCCACTCTTTCTTTTTTTTCATCAAGGTTTTATCCCATTGAATTTTCCTCGGTAAGGTTTTTAATGAGGCAGAGAGATTCTTACACATTTGGTTTGTCTAGTCCCCCTAATTCCTTTGTATCGACTTAATTGTTTTATTTAACATATTTTAGCGTTAATTATGTTTCATTTAATATATTTTAGGGTTCCTTTGGTCTAGGTTCCCTTCATGTTGGTGTAAGTTATTATGTACTAATAAGTTAGAAAGTGGTTATTTTGGAGGGCGAGACCGAGCTTTCAAATTCTTCAGAATTCATCATGTAAATTCTAGTCTATCATCAATAAAACTCAATTATTACTATTAAATTTCTATGTTTTGCTTTACCAAAAAAAAAAAAAAAAATTTCTATGTTTTGTACCCATAAATTTAGAGAATCAATTTGATAGACATATATTTCTAGTCTTTGTTTTTAGAGTATCTTTTGCACGCAACTGCAAAATGTTGGAATTAATCTAAAGATTAATCACATACAAGACATGCTTAGTGCAAATATTAAAATTATAACCATGCTTTAATGAAAAGAAAGAAAAAAAAACAAAATAAACATGTGGTGAGCATGCTACATGCATATAGTAATATAGACATGTTGATTATCAAAGATATTAAGAATACTGGAAGATGAATTATTGGCTGCAGTCTCTCAATTGTAATTCTTAAACAAGGATGACGAACACTCGTTGATATGCGATTCTTCCACAATCGGAACTTCCATATATTACTATATCCTATATATACTTGTTTGTTTTTCTGTATGAAGTTGTTCATTTGATATAGACACCACAAGATATATTCTACATGATCATTTAGAACCTCTTTTTAGTTTAACAAGTCTATCATTGAACTCACACAAAAAGGTACATAAGTTGTAATCCATTGATGGCACCCCATACTTTCTTGCTCTCAAATGCAGGTTGTAAAGGTTTCTGCTTATGATTAAAGTGATTACCACATCACTCAGAAATCGACCTTATAACTTGTGGCGAAAGATAGTGAAGGAACTGTCACAAGGTCATTCTACTGAATTATTTACTCCCCTCCAAAATATCTTAGATGTTTTGGAAAATAATCCTATAATCAAGGAGCATGAGTTATAATCCTTTGATTACTGATCGTATTTGCTTGCTCTCAAAAACAGGTTGTAACAAGTTGCAAAGGTTTACCGCTTTGCAATTAAAGTGATTGCTACATCACTCAGAAATCGACCTTATGACTTGTGGCGAAAGATAGTGAAGGAACTCTCACAAGGTCATTCTATACTTGATTCTACTAAATTACTTACTTGCCTCGAAAAGATCTTAGATGCTTTGGATGATAATCCTATAATCAAGGAGTGCTTCATAGACCTGGCCTTAATTCCCTTAGACTATAAAATTCCTGTTGCTGCTCTCATTGAGATGTGGCTTTTGTATGGCTTTTGTATCAACAGAATAGAAGCAATGGAAATCATCAACAAATTGGCCTCTTCTTTGAATGACTTTTGTATCACTGGTTGTTTATAAAATTAGAATCTAAATCTCCTCTTTGTGTTGTTTCTAAGCAGTATATGTATGTATTGGCAGTGAATTTGGCAAAATCATGTTGGCATTGTGATTTTATTTAAGTTTCAACCATTGCATGAACCTACAAGAAAACAACGGTCGTTTTCAAAACCGTTGAATCTATCTGGTATAACACGGGTTGATGGGTTTTCGAATAATGAATTCAAAGGGTAAGAACAATCGCAATAGGCCAATCGTTGGTGAGTCAGGCTAGGATCCGCAGCTGAGATGAGAAAATGTTTCTTTGCGAAATTGGGATCTGAAATTAGGGTTTTCCATAATTTACACACGCGTCTGAATTGAATGAGAGACCTCGCCGGAAGCCTGAGGAGAATGTCGACGACGAGTTCAGAAGGCAAGAACGACAATCGGTGATTATTGGTGTTGAGTTTGAACACCGGTTGAGTGCAGACGGTGTCGTTTTGAAGGTTGCAGAGATACATAATTGAAAGGACGATGCGAGTTAGTTATTTAGTCTTAGGGTTTTGCAAATGAGTTCAGTTGCTGTTGCTTCAATCTCATCGTAACGTAATCAAAAAAATCTGATCGTAAAATATATATATGATGCACTACTAGTGGATATAAAGTTGTTTTCTCTCCCAAAAATCTCATTTTGACTCTTGCGATTTGAAAAAAATTTGACAACATATTTCGGTTTTTACGAACCGACCAAATAAGACTTCGGTTTATATAAACCACTCGCTAAAATGTTTCGGTTTATGTAAACCGAAGTGATACTTTATATCAGTGACACTCTTGTCACTTCTTATTATTTCATCAACACACAATCAAAAATCCACATCGAAGGTGGATGGTTTTCACACGCATTCAAAGCTTGAAATCAAGATTAGGACATCATCTAAGGATTCAACCCGCATATAAGCTCTAATCCCATGTAAACATCGTTTTTATTTGATTTGTTTTAGGTATCATAGGGCTAGTTTTCGTAGGTGTTCTGGTGTTCTGACAGGAACGACTTCGGTTAAGAGAAACCGAAGTTAGTATAGATGACCTTCGGTTTATACGAACCGAAGTACTAGGAGTTTTAATTTTCCTGCGCAGGCTACTGCATTTGGCTTGACTTGGCTTGCTAGTGACTTATAAATTGTTGTCCAAATTGCATATTACTATTCTATGTGTTTAATTAGTTTTCTACTAGAATTGTAACTATTATATGTGGTTGATTGATTTTTTTTGCATTTGCTTATTTTGTAGTTATGGAAGACGAAGTTGCCGAATTTAAACCAAAACAACCTGTTCTGCTTGGCATTTTTGCAACGGGCAATGTTGAAGCTGAAGCTCAACCAAGTAATCCTCCTATTAAGCCTCCACCGATAGAAATTGACACGGCGTGTCACTTTGCGACTGATAGGAAAGAAAGTGATAGAGATGGATTGATCTAATTGGCTCGAAGCGTGGCAAAAAAGTTAAGGTTCGTCATTATAGTTAGGAGATCCGATTTGGGCGAAAAGAGAAAGGCTGAATTAGTGTTGGAGTCTGAACGTGGTGGTAAATATGTGCCACCCAAAAAGAAGTTGAAATTTGATTCGTCCGGAACGAGAAAATGTGAATGTTCATTCCGACTTCGTGGTTATTACAACAAGGAAACAAAGCTATGGCTTGATTCTACTATGCACCTTATTTAATCAATGATTCAAATTGATGAAATATAAGTTTAGGTCCATGCTATAGGGACCCTATCTTATGTAAGATAAACTTGGTCGCTACAATTTGAAATATGAGAAATTTCGTATATAAAAAGTTTGACCCAAGAATCTAAAGGAGGATGCCATTAGATTGCACTCAACATGATCAAGTTTTACGACCATTTGAAATAGATTCTGCCAAATACTCTTGTGAGAATCCACAATGCAACAAATATATTATTACTTAACCGTAGATGGAGGTCAGGTTGATTAAAGAAAGAATCACTTGACTTTAGGCCGGATAGCAAGGTACAATGACTATTATATTTTCTTTTAGGCCACTAAAATCCTTTAGTATCTAACATGAATGAGATATTCTATAGAAATGTTTTGAGAATTTTTTACATTTAATTAACCTCAGCTTATTTACCAGGAAAAGTGCAAGTGACGCAGACAATTACAACTACAATAACCACTTCGTCGTCCTTCAGGGTCTTCTAAGAGATCTTGGGATTTACCAAAGCACAAAGGAACCAATTGAGCGGAGAAAAAGATTGATTATTGACACGAATGGAAATAAGTGTTTCGAAGAGAAGCAGCAAGGCTTCATGACTTGTATATTGTCAAAACTTCTGAACTTATGTGTTAAACAAAATCTGCAACAGCTCGTTGCCCGTATATTGTCTGTGTCAACTAGTTAGAGTTAGTAATATTTGTACCTGCATCTAAATTATGTTCACTTATTAAAAACATGTTGTAATCTGTCATTCATTCCTTTTCCACGATTAATCTTGTGTGATCTGCGTTTGCAGGCAAAACTTGCGCGTCAGATTGGTCTCAAATGCAGCCAGCTCAGGCCGAGGTTCTGATTTTAAATCTTCATGCAAAGCAGTACTAATTTACTGATTCAATGGAGAAAATGATTATGCTCAAAGTTCTGATAATCACCAACTACGGTCTACGGTTTTCATCCTTCTTAAAAAAATAACTTTGAGCTACTTGACTCTTTACACAACCTGGCTTTTGGAAAGGGCAGCGTCCTAATTTCAGATGCATTTCCAAATCTAGAAGAATTGAACGTCGATTACTGCAAAGATTTGGTGGTATTGCCTATACTGGTATCTGTGATATCACGCCTTTAAAGAAGCTCAGTTCATGTACTGATTTGGAAGTGATACCAAATTCCATTGGAATGCTTTCAAACCTAACAGTTTTTTACATCTCAAACTGCATAAGCCATTCAAGTTTACCCGAGGAATTTGGTGATCTGTGCAATCTAAGGAATCTATACATGGCCTCATTGTGTTGTTTCTAAGCAGTATATGTATGAATTGGCAGTGAATTTGGAGAAATCATGTTGACATCGTGATTTTAGTGAAGTTCAAAGTGTTGTTTTCGTCAAAACCATTGTGGTATACGGGGATTCTACCGAACTCACTACCAAACCAAAGAATAGCCATGACTTGTTTTTGGTTCAAGTAAAGTAACATTCCTAAATGCATTTGGAAAAATGCTGAGTGGATTTTCAGGATTTTTCCACTCGGACTATAAATGATCAACCACCGATTTAATAAAACTTTTTTAAGAAACATAAATTACATTAGAATGAAACCATTTTTTATTTATGCAGCTTTTGGGTATTCTCTACAACTTAAAAACAATGAACACAATATGTAGAAACATAAATTCTACACACAACCAACAATCACTACTACATTGGTTTTGTGGCTCCAAAGCCAAGAAAATGCCATAGCCGATCAGGAGAATATAATGAAACTATCATATAAGAGATAATTGAAAAGGAAAATAAAAGTTATAGTATGGTACAGTTCAATATTACTGATTGTTGTAACTTAGTTTAAAATATTAATTAATATTATATTACTACACAACACACCAACTAGGAGGGCTAATCATATTTGACAGAAACGAATAGCATATATAATTAAATGAAACTAAAATGGTTTCAAAAGAATGAAGCATTTGAGAGGCTTCATGAAATAAAGAATCCTGTGAAGGTTCTTGTGTCTCTCCATGGTATTATCAAGAATCATGGATTCAATAAAAGCATTTTATATTTAGCAGCAATAATATATTATATTCAAAGACCCACCAAAACATAAGGTATGTTAAGGGGCCAAGCAAACAGTACTACAGGGAGAAAACGAAAAATAAGCGAAAGTGCTAGCCAACAGTTATAACATAACAGAAAAACAAAAACCAACCACAGCCGCATAAATCAGTCCCACAAGCACCAAAACGTCGACTGAGGACCTCTGTTAATAAAACTTGAAACCACAGTTGAAATTGACTGCTCACACCAGCCCACTGTCATCTTCTCAAGCAATCAATCGGACTCCACCTCCATTCATACAAAAGACACGGCCCCTTCGCCATTCTCCCAATAAACCATTGCCAAGACACTAACCTAACTTGATTCACCACCCTATTGTTGAAGACACAATCATTCCGCACCTTCCACAAGACCCACATAATCGCATTCCAAATTAAACCCATCCCTGCCTTTTATTTCTTATTTTGCACACTAGAAATCCACATAGCAAACGATATAACAAGACTAGGGGGAATGATCAAATTAAAACCCAGCCACCTTGTTAATTCATACCATACCTTAGCCGCACAGTTGCAATGAAGAAAGAGATGTACTGCTGTTTCCGTCCTCCATCCACACAAAACACGGTGTTATTGGTTCTCTTGTAACATATTGCACTTTCGTGGATTATCCTTAGTTTGGACCCGATCTAGCAACAACTGCCAAGAGAATGCACGAACCTTCAATGGCGCTGCACACTTCCAAAGATTTTAGAATACAAACTCCTCCATAGGTTCCAAAATTAGACGATTAGTCACATGTTCTACAATAAAAGGTAAGCCGATTTAGCTGTAAACCCTTGAATACCATCCAAAGCCACAACCACCTGTCATGATTATCCACTAGGGCAAAAGGAGCAATAATCTCAGCAAACTCACATATTGATCCTCCTCCGACTCAAATCGGTTTCTTCCCCAAGCTAAATCCCACCGCCACCACTAACCCATCAAACAGCCCATATCTTGAATTACCTCATCTTTTTTAATAATAATACCATACAGCCGAGGGAATCTAGTCCTTAGTGATTGATTACCAACCCACACCTCATTCCAAAATGACGTTGAATCACCTCTACCCACCTTCTTCCCTACTGCCGAACTAAACCAACTAAAATCCCTATCTAAATGAATTGAATGTCTAAAACAAAACAAAGCAAATGTTTTCCCTCTTTTGTTAACAAAAACAAAAAAACTCACCACATATTTCTATGTTGTTCTGAGTACAACCAAAACAAGGAAGACTCCACTGTACACAGGTGTGATATATCATTGCGGAGATATTAGATTCTCACGATAAATATGTAGATCACACGCACTCAACTTGTCCATACTTATAAAGGGATGATCCAACACACCACTATTTAAGTTATATAGGAAAAGTTGGGAAGACGCCATTAGAAGAACAACACCATTTTCTGAAATGAACAATAGTTCAATAATAGAATATGTATTTATAGGATTCAAGAAGGTTAACTTCTCACGAGGGGTGTTTATCAATTCAGTCCAGGACTCAACAACTCCATACTCTTCCATCGACCACACAACCAAATGAGTTTTGTTCACAAAACATAAACAAAGATGGTCATTCAAAACGCAAAGTGAAGGTATGCACATGTAGTCGGCGTCAGGAACATTTTGAGGCAGCAACACATCCCGGTAAGTCTCCTTATCCAGATCAAAAGAGATAATAACATATCGTGTTGGGTAACCCCATCTACGAGCAACCCAATTCAGAGTGCCACTCACATATTTTCCGGACATCTGGATAGGAGGAGGATGGGGTAAATCCTGAATTGTCCTCCAAGAATCTTCACCAAAGGTATAAATTTTGGTCAATAATTCACCAACATCTTCATCGTTAATATCGTCACCGCCATTTTCCACAACTGCTAATACCTTATACTTGTCATTAACATGATCATAGCCAAAGCCATTACAAGGCATCCCCCAATTAGGCGAAGGTTTAACTTGGGGAGAACTATTGGATTTCAAATGGATAGAAGGGTTATACATTATTATTTTATTTTGATCTGGATGAGGATCATAAAGACACAAGAAACCGTTGCATGAACCTAAAATAAAATTCTGGTCGTTTTCCAAGCCTTTGAATCTATCTGGTATAGCAAGGGCTGATGGGTTTTCGAATAATGACTTTAAAGGGTAAGAGCGATCCTGATATGCCAATCGGTGATGAGACATGCTTGGATCCGCAATTGAGATGAGAAAATGTTTTTTGGCGAAATTGGGATCTGAAATTAGGGTTTTCCATAATTTACAAACGCACCTGAATTGAAGGAGAATCCTCGCCGGAAGCCTCAGAAGAATCTCGACGATGAGTTCAGAAGGCAAGAACGGGTGATTATTGTTGGTGTTGGGGTCGAACACCGGTTGAGTGCAGACGATGTCGTTTTGACAGTTTCGCTTTGAAGGCTGATTATACATACTTGAAAAGACGGTGCGAGTTATTCAGTATTAGGGTTTTGCAAATGAGTTCAGTTGTTGTTGCCTTCAAACTGATCGTGATGGAGAATTTAGGGTTTCTTTGCGAAGGAGAATGAGAATGTGTTTGTGGATTTTCGTGAGAAGGAAATTTGAATGTATTTTGAAAAATTCACAGAAAAAGAAATTTAGTGGATATATAATGAAATTCTACACTATATTCGCAGAAAAAGAAATTTAGCGGAGATAAAGAAATTACAATGTACTAACAAAACAAAAACAATAAGAAATTACAATGTATTTTGCCTAAAAAAGTTCAACCATTAAAATCTACTACTCCCTCTTTTTTTTATATAGTATCTACTGCTCCCTCTATATATATATATATAGAGTCAGGATCCGTTGACACCAACTAGTTTGACACCAATTGTTACACCTCTAAATAACGTTTTAACCGATATAAATTTTATAAAATCCACCGTTGGATTGAAAGTTTATATCATATAGATCATTTGTGTAAAATTTTAGACAAATCCAAAATCATTTGATATGCTAATGAGACACATAAAGATCAACGGCATTTAAAAAAGAACAAAAACCGTTAATTTTGATGTATCTCATTAGCATATCAAATGATTTTAGATTTGTCTAAAATTTTACACAAATGATCTATATGATATAAACTTTCAATCCAACGGTGGATTTTATAAAATTTATATCGGTTAAAACGTTATTTAGAGGTGTAACAATTGGTGTCAAACTAGTTGGTGTCAACGGATCCTGACTCATATATATATATATATATTAGATTTATGGTAAAATTGTTGTATTTATACTATAATAAATCTAAAAAGTAAAAAATTCTCATATATGAAATTGGAGAGAGTACTATTTTTATTTTTAAAATTAACTTTTTTTTAGAGACATACTACAAAATAATTTTTCTTTAAGCCCCAAAAGATGGAGGTCTGGATGGATAGCATCCACGCTTGCAAAAATTTTTAGATTTGACACCGTCAATTGCTCAATTTGGTCGTCTCATCGTCTTGTTTTGTAGACAAACTTGGTCGCTACTAGGTTTGAGCAATGTTGAATTATCCAAAAAAAAATCGATCAATAATAAATTCACAACCAATTGTTATAGCCGAATATTCAAGCCAATTGTCATAACCGGTTTTGTAACTAGTTATATTTATAGGGTCTTGCTAACGAGTGCCCCCGGGGCACTCTTTAAGCATTCTATTTAAAGAAACTTTTTATTCAAAAAGTTAAACACTACAATTTCCAATGCGTTGACTTTACGCATTCCGATAAAAATTCTATAAAAAGTTTACTATTTATGGGCTTAAAGAGTGCCTCGGGGGCACTATTTAGCATTTGCCATATTTATAACCAGTTTTTTGGTTTATTCGATTTTAGCTTAGTTAGTTTATTTGAAAAGAAAAAAAAAATCATATTTTTAAAATTCTGGAAATAAAATTTCAAATTTTTTTAGAAAAGAAATTTTCCATCATTTTTCTCGGAAAAAAATTTCCAAAATTTTTATGGAAAAACATTCTCAAAAGTTTTGACGAAAAAACAAATTTTGATTTTTTTAAAAAAAAAACACACTTGTCTCTAATAGATTTGGTTTTGTCTATCGGATATGGATATCCAATGTGCGGCCTAGTCTAAATCAGTTTAATTGGTTTATTAGTTCATTAGTGTATTTAAAAATAAATAAATAAAATTATTTAGTTAAATATGTTTATATAAAATAGACTTTTAAACCGACTATCATATTACTCTAAAAAAAAAAACATAAACCTATGATAGACTATATGTCAGAGCATTCACAATGGAGATACTCATTTTTTAGTACTTAACTGGACCCCATTGGTACACATCACTCTTTATAATTTTTTAATAATAGTACCTAATAAGTACTCAATCCCTCCAACCCTACATCTCTTTAAAAGTTCTAAATAGGTTATATCAATAACATATCTCACCAATAAATATACATCTTTATAAATGAGACCCACAAAAACAAAATAAGTACTAATGCTTATAGTAGAACCAGTACCTATTAAGTACTCAAATGGATATTGCTCAGATGGTAATACCTAATAAGTACCATGAGTACCTAATACGTACTACACCATTGGAGACGGTATCCGGACCAACCTTCATTTTTTTGTTGACGTTAGTACCTAGTTACCTACATGGAAACCTACGTGGAAGGAGACACAACCAGTTGTCACGAAATTGAATTTTGGTCGCAGGAATATTCTGACTTGCTTAATATTTACTCGGTTAGGAAAAAGAGCACAACACAGCGTTGAAACACGGTAAAGAATAGCGAAGAACCGAGGAGGGGGACAGTGTTAGTTCCTTAATAACGGTAAATTTCCAAACTCTATATATAATATACATACAAAGACATGTTTAGCACTTCATTCAAACTTTCAATTTCATATCATCGTACGTTCTACAACAATAACTCTTAAGTTTCACCTTCTTGCATAGCTAAACAACACCAACACAGCACAAAATCAAATTCATGATGAGAAGCGTCACACAACTTAATCATGTTTGTTTCGCATTTGCAGACGAAACTTATGCATCAGATATGTCTCAAATGCACTCAACTCAACCTGAGGTTCTCATTCTAAAACTAAATACCAAGCACTACTCATTTCCCGATTCAATCGAGAAAATGAGTCTGCTCAAAGTTCTCATAATCACAAACTACGCTTTCCATCTTTCTGAATTCACTAACTTTGAGCTACTTAACTCTTTACACAACCTGAAAACAATCAGACTAGAGCGAATTTCTGTTCCTTCCTTCGGTACATTGAAGAATCTGAGAAAACTATCGCTCTACATGTGTACTACTAAAATGGCTTGTGAAAAGAGCAGCGTCCTAATTTCAGACGCATTTCCAAATCTAGAAGAATTGAACATTGATTACTGCAAAGATTTGGTGGTATTGCCTACTGGTATATGTGATATCGCGCCTTTAAAGAAGCTCAGTGTTACTAATTGCCACAAGCTTTCTTCACTTCCCCAAGATATTGGAAAATTGGAGAATTTGGAACTTCTAAGGCTCAGTTCATGTACTGATTTGGAACTGATACCGAACTCCGTGGGAAAGCTTTCAAATCTAACAGTTCTTGACATTTCAAATTGCATAAGCCTTTCAAGTTTACCTGACGAATTTGGTAATCTGTGCGACCTAAGAAATATTTACATGGCAGGCTGTGCAAGTTGTGAATTGCCATTCTCAGTCGTCAATCTTACGAATTTGAAGGTGATAACATGTGATGAAGAGACGGCTTATTCATGGGAAGCTTTCCAACCTATGCTTCCCAATATGAAGATAGAGGTTCCTCATGTTGATGTTAACTTAAACTGGCTTCATTAAATGATTGGTGGTGAGTTTGGCGAAATCATGATGGCACCATGATTTTGCTGAAACTCCAAAATGTTGCTTTTGCCAATATGACAGTGGCATACTATATAGTTCTACAAACTCGCCGTCAATCCAAACAAGCACTACTATACATGGTTCTTATATATATTGTGTATTATTTGTCATGTAATGCCATTGATGTACACAAATAAAATTAGTTGATATCCAATAATTTCTTAAATGTTTTTTTCGTAGTTGGGGTTACCGGTTACTGCAAGTCTGCAATAATTTGAAAAACTTTTCACTAATAAATAATTTATTTATGAATGATTTACAATCTATTTATTCAAGATGTTATCTTCAGTATGTGTAGGATTAGTTAGAATTAGTTAATTAGTTGTTTCAAATCTGACTTTCAAAGGTCATTTTTACTCATTGAATATGCTTACTTTTCTTCATGCAGCAAAGAATGAGAACATATATATATAGCAATTAGATAATTACCTTAGTCTTAGTAGAATGAAAAGGTTGGCATTAGAAAGGTATTACCAATCAACATCACACTTGTGGAGGAAAGTTATGTTGGGTCACGAGAGCCGGTCGGGGATCATCCACATTGGGCTCGGTTAAAGTGTGGTGTCCAACAAACTTGTATTGTTGTTCTTCAACCCAATGTGGTTGATTCCTTGGTTGCCCCCTCGTGATGACCCAACAGTTGTATCAGAGGCGATGGTACGACGAAGGGTTCGACCAGCTCCTTGTATCGAAAGTCTTCCTAACAAAGGTGGTCAGACGGTGTCCCGTTGAGCAGCGGCAATGGTGGCGCAAGTGTAGTGTAGCTGAAAAAGCTTCCGCTTGAGGGGGAGCATAATGAATTGAATGACTCACACTTGAGGGGAAGATTGTTGTGACAAGTGTGAGTTAAGTCACACATTGCTTAGAAAAGTTGAGAGGACCCATAAACCTAACACCTTAAGGTTTTGGGTAAAAGTGTGGTGTCCAACTCACTTGTAGAGTTGTTCTTAAGCCCAATGTGGATGATCCCTGGTTGCCCCCTCTGATGACCAACAAGTTATCAGGATAATCTGAGTTGGAATCCTGAATGGTACAATTTTTTATGAGATTTTACTTACCTTTCAATTGAATCGCTAATACCACCTAAACTCACACCAGGGCAATCTAATAATATCTTAACAAAATCGATATTGTCAGTTGAGCTAGAAATTATAGACATTTGGGTCATAAAACTTACGGGATTTATAGTGTTTTGTATTTGTAGAAATTATATGAGATACATATTTCTAAAGGTAAATGTTAACATGTGCACCTAAGGCACATGTTAAGAATACAAATATAGAAATATTTACTAGTACATTACAATCATTTTGTCCTACATGCAGTTTCCGAGTCATATCTTATGGAATTTGGAAAGTTATCAAATAAGTACTTTGCACATACGCGGAAACTTTTGGTCAGTTGAGTTGACTATGTTTTAAGCTCTCACACTTGAGGTTTCTTTTTCCACAAGTCTTATTTAATCTTTCGCTAGTTACAATAACAAATTAAGTACCAATAGATCTTTCACTATACAGAATTTCCTGGAAGCCACTTCTCTATATTATATTGTGGTTTCTTTGAGCTTGAGAAATCAAAAGACCAATATCCAAACCTAAAGACAACACTGAACTGCAAAGTTTCTTCATCAGAATCACAAGAGTTGTTGATTTCATTTCATATCCAATTATGACAGGAGGGTTGGTTGAAGGAGCTGTTCTTGGTGCAGTGTTTCAAGAAGGGACAAAACCAATCACAAATCAAATATACAAATCTTTAAAGTTCAAAACTACGCGCAAAAAACTCGCCTCCCTTGTGCATCGCATGATGCCAGTTGCTAAACAGATTAAACTGTTAAACGAGAAATTGGATCGTCCAAAAGAAGAGGCAGAGAGGTCAATAGAAGAACTTGAACAAGCGAAAGAGATTGTTAACAAATACGCCAAAGTTCCATGGTGGAAATGTTGTTGTTTACCTTGTTACCAAGGAAAGCTTCATGCTATGGAAGAGCAAATTGGATCCAGTAGTATTGTTACTCTGATGAACACGGCGAGAGATGGTAAAGAGACACTTTCCTTAGTGAGAGATTTGAAAAGGAGACAATTCAAGAGGTTATTAGATGCTCCTGTAAAACCCGATTTCACTGTTGGGTTGGATTTTCATTTGAATCAGTTGAAGAGTTGGTTACTCAGTAGTGGTGTGTCTGTCCGTGTGTTAACCGGCTTGGGTGGATCCGGGAAAACAACTTTGGCTACCTTGCTATGTTGGGATGACCAAGTTAGAGGTAACATATATAACTTCATCAACACTTTTATTACCTGTTTTTACTTATCAGTGTTGTATTTCATGTTAAAATATGTGTCCGTGTTTCATAAATAGTAGTATCTCTTAACTAACTGCCGAACGAACCTCATTCATAAGGTTTTAAAACAAGGTTGGTTGCAGTAATTGCTGCGCCCGTGTCATGATATTTAAGAAAACATGATATTTAAGAACCCTGTTTGTTTTTCCTAGGAAAATTTGGGGAAAATTTATTGTTCATTACTGTGTCGGAAACTCCAAATTTGAAGAACATTGTGCAAAAAATGTTTCAAGATTGTGAATATGAAGTGCCTTGCCTTGAAGATGATGACGATGATGATGCGATTAGAAACTTGAGAAGTTTGCTTAAGAAAATTGCGGAAAGTCGTCCGGTGATGTTGGTTCTAGATAATGTTTGCCAAGGCTCGGAATCCTTTGTTGAGGCCTTCAAGGTTCAAGTTCCAGATTGTAAAATTTTGATAACTACTAGAGTTAAGTTTCCACGGTTTAGAACTTCAGTCGTAAAGCCTCTTAGACCTGATGACGCAGTTACCCTTTTCCGTCACTTTGCTCTACCAAATGATGGAGAAAGGAGAACTTATGTTCCTGATGAAGAATATGTGCAACAGGTTTGTTATATTTATTCTATTAGTCATAACATTTTTATCAAATGCGTCTTGTGTGTAAAATTGTGGCAAGATATCAATATGATCAAAACCAAAGTAGCTAACTTAATTTGCTTGCACTCAATTGCAGGTAGCAAAGGGTTGTTGGGGTTCTCCACTGGCCCTTAAATTGATTGGTGGATCACTCTGTGGACAAGATATCGCGGTGTGGAAAAAAATGGTGAAATTGTTGTCCAAAGGTCGTTCTATTGTTCATTCTAATAAGAAATTGCTTAATCGCCTGCAAAAAGTCTTGGAGGATGCATTGGAAGATAATCCTATCATCAAGGAGTGCTTCATGGACCTTGGATTATTTTTTGAAGACAAAGAAATACCTGTGGCAGCCCTCATTGACATGTGGACAGAATTGTATAACCTAGACGACGACAACATAGAAGGAATGAACTTTGTTCATGACTTAGACAACCTGCATTTGGTCAATCTTGCAATTTCAAGGTACATTGCTTATTTTCATTCTTTTAATTATAGTTACAATTTTAAATTGCTATTGTGAATCTTGATATCGAGGAGAATCACAGTTAAATGTTGTTGATTGTTTAGCTGTTATGACAATCATGTCGATAAAGAAACAGAAAATGTTAATATAGAGAAAATATTTTAGGTCTGTATGTAGTTATTGTTGAGTTTGACTCATAGTTACTGATTAGTGTATAGGTCGACCAAGCAGAGTGACTATATACAAGGAGAAATCTTGTAAATTAGCCCGTAGTACTTGTATACAGATTGTAATCTCATAAACCCTAAGTTTGAAATCATAATACAAAGGAACTGCAGTCGCTCTGTAGTTGGAGGCGTAGGCACAATTGGCCGAACTTCGGGTGTTTCTCTGTTTGCATTTTCGTATCTTTATTCTTTTTGAACTGTGGTTGCTGTTCTAACAGTTATATGCCCGCATATATATTATAACATTTGTTCGTTGACCAGGGAAGCGGCAAGTCATATTGACAATTACTACAACCACCATTTTGTTACTCAACATGACCTTCTTAAGGAGATAGCTATCCATCAAGCCAGACAGGAACCATATGAACAAAGGACGAGGTTGATTTTTGACGTGAATGAAAATAGTTGGGATCAACAGAACCAGCAAAATACCGTTGCACGCACATTGTCCATATCAACTGGTCTGTTAACTTCTCCTCTCTAAAATGTATACACAATTTCACACACATGTATATTATTTTCACTGTTGACACCAAATGAAATGTTCTTGCAGACAAAATGTTGGCCCCAGATTGGAGCAATGTTGTAAAAGCTGAAAAAGTTGAGGTTCTGATCTTGAATCTCCATACTGATAAGTTCATCTTACCGGAGTGCATAAAGAAAATGACTAACCTCAAAGTTTTGATAATCACCAATTATAATGGTTTTCACTTTGCTGAGTTAGAAAATTTTGAGATACTAGGTTGTCTACCCAACCTTAAAAGAATCAGGTTGCAACAGGTATCTGTTCCTTCTCTTTGCAAGTTGGAGAATCTGCGAAAATTGTCCCTTTACAATTGCAAAACGACACTTGATTTTCAAAGTGACGCCGTATCAATTTCGGAGCTGCTTCCAAAACTAGAAGAATTAAGTGTTGATTATTGCAAATATTTAGAATCACTTCCTGCCGGGCTCGGTGATATTACTTCCCTCAAGAAACTCAGTATCACAAGATGCATAAATTTTCTTGTGTTGCCGCAAGAAATTGGAAACCTTGAGAATCTGAAAGTATTACGACTTGGTTCCTGTGCCGAGTTGGAACAGATACCAACTTCAATTGGAAAGCTCGTTGAGCTACATTTTCTTGATATATCAGGTTGCCCAAGTCTTCACACTTTACCAGAAGAAATTGGAAACCTGCATAATCTAAAAGAGCTTCACATGACTGATTTCTCACCAGACACATTGCCAGAGTCCGTCACAAAACTCCAGAATTTAAAGCATTTAATATGTGACCAAGAAACTGCTGAATATTGGGAACAACATTTCAAGCCTAGTCTTCCCAATCTGAAAATAGAGAAGGCTAAAATTAAATTATTCATCGCTGTATAATACTATTATATATTACTGCATTTGTTTGTTGCCACGGCAATATCTGTAATGAACTCAATGATTTTCAATTATCATATATACAAATATATCCCTGTGCACGATTATATTAGGCGTGTTTTATTTGAAACTTTGTCATTTTGTGTAGGCTAACTATATGTCTTATATATGTTACATGGCTTCAACAAGACAAAGTAATGGGAAAAAGAGAAAATGCTTAAAGAAAATTACATTACCGAAGTTTACAGACAAATTGCAGGTTCCATCCTTCAGAACTAGACAAATTTGAGATACCTTGTTGCTTCCTAGCCTATATAAATTGAAGAATCTACCAAAAAAAATAGCCATTTATATGTGTAATAATACTACAAAGAAAGCTTTTGGAACCAGTTCTATCAAAATATCAGAGACACGACCAAATCTAGTAGAGTTGAACATTGACTATTGTAATGATCTATTGGAATTACCTTCTGATATCTGCAAAGTTGCCACATTGAAGAAGCTTAGCATTACCACAACTGTCACAAGCTTTCTACATTGTCACAAGAAATTGGAAATCTAGAGAATTTGATAGTGCCAAGGCTTAGTTCATGTTCTGATTTTTAAGGGTGCTTTTGTTACAGATTTTTTTAGAAATAAATTAGTTTTTCTAAAAAAAATCACCTTCATCTTTTTAATAGTGTTTGTTTTAGATTTCTTACAAAATCATTTTGTTAAAAGTCAATATAAAAACAATTAAACATGAGTTTAAGTCATTATAAAAGTCCTTACATTTTTCTTTACTAACAAAGCAAAAAAGAAGTTTGATTATCTCTCAATCCCCAACTCTATCTTGCCTCTTTCCCTGAACTTTGCTGTTTGGCAAATGGCAAATAGTACTACTGACAACTTCCATCTCAGTCATATACTAAATTACTAATAACTTCAGTGAATTTAAAGAGGAATGGTATGGAAGAGCTACTACATCTAATAGAATGGAGCAAAACGTTGAAACAGTATACATGAATAAAATATGCTTCAACACAAGATACACAAATGCATACACTTAGTAACTTAATAAGGGTCTAATAAAACTTAAGTGATTACATGGAGTAGGTGCATATAATATAAGCACAGAAATGAAATACGACTTCACCTAATGCAAATTTAACTGACCAGGTTAAAACAAAAATGCTAGTGTAAATAATATATAATATATAAGCAAGTATTCACCAAGAAGTGAGTAAAGTATAACAATCATTTCTTCCCTAAACCAGCAAGATAACATCCAACCCCCACTTCTATAAAGGTGATACTCGTAAATGATGTGGACGTAGAAACCTCCAAGAAGCACGCGCACACATAAAAATTAACATGTACTTCTTTGTATTTTCCATACTATAATATAATCTACAGAAAATGCAGGCACCACATATTTATCTTCCCCTGAGGCTGAAAATGCTATAAAAGCCCAATATTAAGATACTCTCCTTTTAACATGCTGTATTTCAAGTACTGTCAATGATATGATTAAATTAGTACATAGCATACACTATCTCCCCACTGCTATCTATATCAAGCTCGGATTCATATTCCAAATCATCAAAGTCATCATCCATATCAATGTTATCTGCCATAAACTGGTCTAAAGAACAGGTTCCAGCTGGTGGTATAGTAGCTTCTGAAATTATCTGCATGATTGTATCAATGCTCTGCATTGGTTGTTCAGGCTCTTCAAATTGGTTGCCCATTATCTTCTCGTCCATCAGGTCCATGGGAAGATTCTTCAGAAACCATTTATGTTTCCAGATTTCAGGCATGGTAATTCTCTGTCACGTACACGTCCAACGGCATAAGATTCACATTAAAGTATTTTACTAGCAAAAGAAGTTAAATCCATATATTGCAGTTAATAGGGCATAGGCCCAAGTCACTATGCATTCAACATTATGCCCAGTTTTCTACTATCACACTTTATATTTTATAATAACAGAAGCAGCTATACTTTCTAATATATTAATGTGCTATGATGATAGCCAAACAAACAATAGTCTCAAATTTATGCATGCAAAATTAGGTCAGTTATTTGAAATAGATATTACCTCTGCAGGGTCAAAAACAAAGATCCTTGAGATAAGGTGGCGACACTCTGGAGATATTTGAACATTATCTGGAATGGAATACTGGACGCTGAGTACTCTCTGCAAGGAAAAAACCACAAGTGCTCTATCAATCAGATACTGCTCATGAAGAAAATGAATAAATATCTTAAGATCTTATGTTACCTGTATTGTCTTCCGGAAATCCTTTGGCTCATTAGGATCTTCAAAGGGATAGGATCCCACTAGCATCACGTATAAGGTTACTCCACAAGACCAAACATCTGCAATCTGATATTAAATGCAAGATAACATAAACATTTTATTAATACTAATTACACTTTGATCTACCAAAAGGATACTACTAGAATAAGAACCTTTAACAACTTTTCAAACACTAAAAGATTAGGATACAACTTACCTCTCATTCCCTTAATATTAAATAATTAATAATATAAGACAATACTGTAAACAGTCAACAAAGTTCGGACTATCAACTAGTGCCAAGAAGACCTAAACTGTATGAGAATGAGATGACATGGCAAGCATAAAGGAAGAATGGTCTTTGTCTAGAATACAGACCAAAATGACCATTGGATTACATGAAAACAGATTGGCTATCAAAATATCATGGTTTAAGTTTATTATTACTGCTTTATTAGAGCAAACAAACTATGAAGTCATCAAATGTGACTGTAAAGTTCTACAGAAAAAGAATAATTCCATGAAATTAAACATTGTACCTTTCCATCATACTCTTGTCTGAGTAATACTTCTGGAGCAATATATGCCGGAGTTCCCACAGTTGACTTTGGTTGTGAATGAAGCACTGAAGACTGAAAATAACACCATCAATCAGATTGCAAGATATAACAATAACGTATAAAACTCCATTAAAGTAATTGGCAATTTGGCATTTCAAGAGAAGGAAATCGAAAAAATAATTCAAAGAATGACAGTAAAACTCAAGTAAATCACAAGTGTTTAGATTTGCTTATTTTAGGAAAATGTTTTTTCCCAGCTTCCTGAAAAGGTCTTTTTAAAAAGCAATTATTTACATCAGAAGAACATAAGCGACAAAAAACAGAAGGAAAAAAAAAACACTCAAATGCAGGAAGTGGTTGGAGGTAAACAACTAAACACTACTCAACCAAACACATTACAGTAAAATGTATAAACACAGAACACACACCATGAAGTACTGGTGAGATAAGTATATGCTTACCTTGGAGTAACCAAAATCACATATCTTCAGACGAGGAGTTGGGCTTCCATCCAACAAAGTATTTTCCAACTTCAGGTCCCGGTGACATACTTGCTTCATGAAGAGGCGCATTAAACATAAGACCCATGCGTCAGGCATAATATTTAGAAAATTGACTCAATACATATACTACATTTTGGAGCACAGTTAACATGGTTTAGATCAGATGACGGAAAATAGAAAAAAGTTTAATTACCATTGCATGGCAGTAGCTGACCCCAGATATGAGTTGTTGAAAGAAGAAACGAGCCTGCATCATGTCAGGAGATTACCATGTTGTATAGGGAACATATTATAAATACAAATTCATGCTCTCTATGAATAAACAGGTGCTGAAAAAGTAAGAAAATTAAATGAGAACCTCGTCCTCAGAAAAATGCCCAGCATTACTGATTCGCTCGAAAAGTTCCCCTCCAGATGCATACTCCATTACAATAGCAAGATGAGTAGGTGTTAAAATGACCTGAGTAAAATTTTATAGAACGTTATACATATATGTTGACTACCCTTCTGCTTATAGGAATATAAAATATACTAACCTCCTTAAACCTAACAATGTTGGGGTGTCTCAAAGACCTGTGATTAATGATTTCTCTTTTGACATTTTCATCAATCTGTGTCACACACAATATATAACATGATAGGAAAAAAGAGAGTCCATCAGTCAGAACATAAAGTTAACATAGACAACAAAAATTGCATATTAAAATTGAGAAAAGGGCATTGGCATTGTCGGTGTAAACTAGTTATACGCGGATGATAATTAGAATTCAGTAATTTGCAATTATTTTTATTAGATGTCAGCATAACTATAAAGCACTAATACCAGACAAACACGTCGACATCGACAATAATTTGAGAAAATGACACAATTCAACGTAATTATAAGTGTATTTGACACCGGGGACACACCTAATCTGATGAGTGTTTGTGCTTCATAGCAGTATAAAACTAATTTAAACCGAAAGTGCATCTCATTAAACTCATAAAGTTTCATCTTTTAAATACAATTTTCAGTGTTCAACAATTAGGCTCTGAGTCTTAGTCAAAAAAAAAACAATTAGGCTCTGAGTCTCTAAACAAAAAAATACACCTAAACCAAACTAGTATCATTCTCATAAAATAAAAGGCAAATTTAGCAAATCACAAACAAATCTTAAACAAAAGGAAAAATTCACAAAATCAAAAGTAATATCCATAACTTAAATCATCTTAATTTAATGACCATTAATTAACCCCTCATAAACAAAACTCATCTATAAAAAGAAAAAACGAAACTTAAAAAAAATATAGTAATTCATAATCCAGAAGTACTTAAACAAAAATGGAAACACAAAACATGTTATAAATAGCATTCCACGTCAATTAAACAACAACCAAAAAACTCACCCAACAAAACAATTAAAGCAAAAACGATAATCATGTGATAAAAAGAAACACGTGAAAAAGATAAAAATTTCCAAAATAAAAACCAACAAATAGAACAACAACACAATAAAAATCACCAAAAAATCAAAATAAAAATCAAAAACAAATTATTTTTTAAAAAAAAATCAAATTTAATTTAATTTTCTTTTAATTAGAATCATAATAAAAAGTAAAGTAAAGTATAAAATTGAAAAACCTTATCACCACGTTCGATATATTTAACAGCAACAAGTTCCTTAGTCTGTTTATCTTGCATCAATCTAGCAATACCGAAATTTCCGGAGCCGATATCACGAACAAGATCGTAACGGTCACTATCATGCATGATCGGCATATCCATACCCGGTCCAACAGTCATCGCAGCCCGATCCATCAGGAAAAAACCCGAACCGGAAGAAAGAGAGAGTTGTTTGTGTTGAGATTGATTTGAATTTAGGGAAATGAAAACGGCATCGTTTTGTTTGTTGGTGAATGAAAGGGAATGGAATAGATAAAATATTTGGAGGATGAGATTGGGTTGGAACGAAAGCAAAGCAACTCAGAATTTTGGTGAAAAATGAACTAGACAATAAAACGGCGCCGTTTTGGGTTGTGTTTTAGAAGATGACGTACTTTTTGCTTGTTTACTCGTAAGCAATCTTGTCTTCTTCCTAGTACTAGTACTATTTTTTCTCTCCATTTTTTTCTTATATAAAATTAAAAAAATATTATTAGAAGTATGAACAGTGAAGGAGGAAAAAGAAATTATTTGTGAAAGAAGGTTTTGGTGATATGGATCATCAATAAAAAAAATGTCGATATTGTTAGATCGATTGTTGAAATTCGAATATGAACATTTTTAATTATATGTATACCACTTCGTTGTAAACAAAGAAAAGATTCAAATAGCTTCTAGAAAATGACGTGCATTTTTTTTTTTTGTTGACTCCTATATAGTCTTGTCTTTTTTCTATTTTCTTTTTTCTTTTTCTTTCCTATCTTTGCTTCTTCTTCTTCTTTTTTCTAGTGGCTAAAAATTTCAGATAAAGAGGATGATCGTGATTCGAACTCCAATCTCATGTACATATAATGTAATATCCTATAGTTTCTTTGACTTCTTCAAAAAAAAAAATGTAATATCTTATCACTGAGTTAAGTTTACGGGACTTTACGATAAATTTCTTATCTAGTATATTTGAATTACTTATTAGTACTTGTCATCGTAAAATTTGTTAGTGCAATAATCGAGGGAGGGTCGAGCGAGGAGCATTCACTTTTGTGGCACTTGTTCTTTTGAGCAACACACCTATGGGAGACACGCCACTTGTTCACCCAAAACCTTAAGGTGATAGGTGAGTGGGTTCTCCCACTTATAAATGCTCAAGTCACCACATTCCTATCCAATGTGAGACTATTTCCACAAACTCACACTTGCTATATTTTCAACACTCCCCCTCAAGTATGAGTCCACAATGCTCCCCCTCAAGTGGAGCTCTTTCTTCCACATACACTTTGTACCGCTGTTGACTCACTTCAACGCGACACTCTTTTACCCACATGTGGGACACTTACCTATGACCATGTGGGATACTTTTCGATACAAGTAAGCCGGTCCCTTTTTTTGAAACCGGGCTCTGATACCATTTGTTAGCGCAACAATCGGAGGAGGGTTGAGCGAGGAGCATTCACTTTTGTGGCACTTGTTCTTTTGAGCAACACACCTTTGTGAGAGACACACCACTTGTTCACCCAAAACCTTAAGATAATAGATGAGTGAGTTCTTCCACTTATAAATGCTTAAGTCACCACATTCGTATCCAATGTGAGACTATTTCCACGAACTCACACTTGTTACATTCTCAACAAAATTATGCGGAATAATTTGTACTTGTGTACTGTTGGAAGTTAACTACTACAAGTAATTAGATTAGATTTGATTTTGGTTAATTGAGAAGATGGTGTGGAATAATTATAGATTGGGAATGGGTTGGGTGGGTGTTACTGTCAAGGTACGGCAACAAGCCAACCAGTTAATGGATAGGGAGAAGAAAAAGGGGCTTTTTAGCTTTGGCTTTTTTAAGTTTTAATTGAAAAGATAAGAGGACGGTCTCGTGGTCAACGTGGAAAATTGGTAGTAATATAGTGTCACGCAGCAGCAATGAGATTACGGTCGGTGCAACATAGTTAGCGGAATTATTTAAGTAATTTCTTTTGTCGGGTGACTTGAAATATCAATTTTAAAGATGGATAAATGAAAGTATTTTATGTACCAAAAAAAAAATGAAAGTATTTTGGTTTGAATCTCGGTTCCTGCATATAAAATGCTAATGTTCTTAACAATTGAATTAAGCTCACATAGACTATTTAAGTAATTTTTATAGCGAGGTTTCATAAAATAAATAAAGGCAAAATTACACTACAGGTTATTCATCTTATTTATTTGTAACATTTTAGTCATTTATCTTTTATTTGTAACATATACGTCTTTATCTTTTATATTTGTAACACTTCGATCTTTTTTCTCGTTTTTTATTAAAAAAATACTGATTTGGTTTGCTCATCATATAATTTTATTTTATTTTAAATATATTTTTTAAAAAAATTAAAAAAATCACAATTAATTTATTTTTAAAACAATTTTTTCTTTTTAAAATAACAAAATCTCAAATTAATTAAATTGTATATTGAATTCTTCACTCCTTTAACTTTCTGGGTTTCAAACCCAAAAAAGCATCCTTTCATTTAGGAGGTGAGGGGAGGGGAGGTAATATTTTAATTTTTTTGTGTTTGGTTCAATTTTTAGGAGGGGATATGAGGGGAGGGGAGGTGAGCAGAATCCCTCCTAAACTCAATTTTTGCTTCCCCCCAAATTGGGGGGATTTGGAGGGGAGGGGAGGGAAGTTTTTTTAAAGTTTATTAAACTGACAAAATTATCCTCAATATATTTTAAAATTCCAATATTATCCTTATTACTATTTTTATTATTAAGTTTTTGTTGTCTGTACTCTATATTGCCTATACTCCTTGTCTACCTCTTTTTGTTCGTGTGATGTCATCACTGCTCGTTAATCAAGTATGTATTTGTTTGTTTTTTATGATTACTTGCCGTCGCTGCTCGTCACATGCATATATAAGATGTTTCTATCTGTTATTGCTTTTCGTGTGAGGCGGATTCTAGCATGGGAGAGTGAAACATGTCTCCTACTAGTGGGAAACCAAGTTTTAACCGTGTGATGGGTTGAAAAACAGTTAAACGGCTGCGATGAAGTATAGAGAACCTGTTGCTACAGTATATTAGCAGGTTTTCAATGTTTAATAACTTCGATAAAAAAAAAAGGAAAATATCTTCCAGAAAAATAAAAAGAAAAATATATAAAACTTCACATTTTCTCTATCATAAATCTGTCTTTTTTACCTTTGGAGCTTTTATTCTCACTTGGCTCCTCCTCCTCCACCACCACAACCACCGTCTCTTCTACCTTCAATTTTTTCTCTTCCAGCTTCAACCCATCTTCATCTCCCTCACAGCAACATCATCACCTTAAAACTTAAATCCAGAAAAACTCATTCCAAATAAAAGTATCCAAACAAGATGGAGAGAGATAGAAAGGAGAATGAAAACAATCAGATCTGAAAAAAATCAACTATTGAAAAACCCATTTCAAATCTGCATTTTTTTCTTTATTTTTCACTGTTCTTAATCATTCCACGCTTCAGAAATCAACATCCCTTTGCCGCACCTTTCATCTTCATCATCAAACTCATCATTAAATGAAATCAAAATCCAAAAAAATACAACTATTTTCTAGAAAATGTAACAAAATCATTTTCCAAATCATTATCCTAAAAAAAAGATAACAATAATTTTCCAGAAAAATCAATGACGGTAACAATGGGTGTTCGTGTTTCTTCAATTTTCAAGTTTTCTTCTTACAATAATAATAATAATAATAAGGTTGTAACAGTAACAGTAGTATTGCAGACGAAGTTATAAATTTCTGGACTTGAATGATGAAGTTATGAATGATGAAGGTATGGAGGAAGAAGATAATGAAATAGAAATAAAAATTAATTGGTGATGGTGCACTAATTCGGTGAACATGCAAAATCTGATGGTTTTTGGATTTGTGTTTAAAACCGTTAAACTAGTGTTTAGGAAGAATTTGGAATTTTTCTGGATGGTTTTTAAGTTTCCGTCGCGGTGGTGCCACCGCCAATATCCGGCTCGGCTTGCAGAATTCTGAGCACGGATGAAGTTCCCGGCGGAACTCATGAGTGTTCTTGAGAAAGAAAGTATTGAATATAAGGTAACCTTTCTAGAATATTTGTAAATAATAATTTTAACTTTAATAAATTATGTTTTTTATTTAAAAAAAAGATAAATAAATAATATTATTTTTAATGACCGACTCCACCTGCTATAACAGGTATTTTAGCTCTCCCACTTGTAGGAGATATGTTTCACTCTCCCATGCTAGAATCCCCCTTCGTGTGATACATACATATATATTATGTTTTCCTGTACATACATTATTGCTTTTCTTGTGACACATACATATATATTATGTTTTGCTGGACATACATATATATCACGTACTCAAATTTGCCTTTATATATGTGTGTATTACTTTTCTCTTTTTTTGAGAAAAAAATATATACATATGCCTGTACATACATATGTCAATTTGTCAATTTGGAGTATTGATAGTTTGTTAAATTATTATATGTGAAATTTATTTTTTTTAAAAATATTTTATTGAATTAGATGGATCATTAAGAATGAGAAATTGCTATTAATAGATGGTTTGATTTGCGCCGAAGAGCTGTAGCTCAACTTATGTGTGCAATTGTTTATTGTTATGTTCGGATGTCTCGTAAGAGAAAATTAAGTTATAGTATGAGCTCTGAGAGAGAAAGGGTGCGTGAAGAAATAATGTATCGAATTAGTAATTGTGAAACTATTACTTTTTAAAATATGAGTGTTATAAGATTTTAAGGGTAAAAAAGTAAATTGTTTTTAAAATACCTCCCCTCCCCTTGTGAACCAAACATATATTTAATTAAAATACCTCACCTCCCCTCCTCTTCCCTCTTTTGAACCAAACACATATGTAATTAAAAAATTTCCCTTCCCTCCCCTCCCCTCTGTAAAAATAGCTCACCTCCCCTCAGGGACGGACTGAAGGGGGGGCAAGCAGGGGCTTCAACCCCCCCTCCCACATGCATATAGTTGCTAATGACACCTCTTAATTTACCCACTTTTATTTTAGGTGCTTGTAAATAAATTATTGTGATTTTATTTAATAATTTTGAGTTAAATATATTTTTAGTCTTTATAAAATTATGAGTTTTTAAGTTTTGTCCTTCAAAAAATTTACTTTTAGTCCATATTTGTATTTTATAGGAACTATTTTGAGGACTAAAAGTATCAATTTTTTGTAAGAATATTTCAAAATGGGAACTATTTTTATTAAACTGCAATATTTTAAAGGATATTTTAAGTTAAAATTTAATAGGACTAGACATAAAAATTCGTTATTTTATAAGAATAAAAAATATATTTAACTCTATTATTTATTGTTAAAAAAGAAATTCAGCCCCCGTATGATTGATTTCTAGATCCGTCCCTGCCTCCCCTCCCCCTATTTTGAACCAAACAGACCTAGCAACAAACCTCAACTCTTTCTTCTCCTCTCTCAATTTTGGTAGATCTAACAAAAATAAACAAAATAAAATTCATAGTTTTCATATCTCTAATTCCCAAAAATTGAAAAACTTCATAGGAAAAAAAGAAGAGACAAAGACAGAGGCCGTAAATGATGTATGTACCAGGACGTGAGATGAGTTTGGGAACCCAAAACACTATTGTTTCTATTTCTTGTTTTATGAAATCGACAAACAAAACAAATCATACACCAACAACCGCGTTGCAACAACAACAATCACATTCCTTCTTGGTTTATTTTCAGAAAATATAAATTTTTAGAGAGAGGAGGTTACATGGAATATCTGGTTTGGGGATATGGTTAAGGTGATGTTTGGTTTTGTTTGCAATTAGTGTGTGACCATATTCTTTAATGGGGATTCAAGTTTCGTAAGCATGAGTTTTTTTGGGTTGAAGATGAACATGAAGAAGGAAGAAGATGAACATTATTACGTTTTTGTTTTTGTTTCTTGTTTTTATTTTATTTTATTTTTTTATAAAATTCAAGGTTTCTTTTAAATAAGTAGTGGAAAAAAAATTAAAAGAATTCTGACATTACCGCTAACTTATCGACACATCAACATTTTCTTAACAAAAAGGATTGAAACGTTAATAGTATACAAGATAAAGGACCTATATGTTACCAATAAAAAATAAAGAACTAAAGTATAAAATAAAAGACTTTTAGTCTAATTTTGCTTATATATATATATATATATAATTTATGGAAAAATATATTAAAAAATTAAATACTATTAAGGTCAAGAGCTAAATTTACGTGTAAAAATATTTGAGCCTTTTTTTTTTTGCTACATAATACTTGAGCCTTTAACTTTATCAATTTAACTATAGAAATACTTGAAATTTAAATGTCGTATTGTATACTTACAACTAAATAAAAATTTTAAGGACTTTTTTTTAGAGGTGATCATATCTGAACCAATCCAAAAAAACCAAACCAAACCAAAAACCGCAAAAATCGCATTTGATTTTGATGTATTTGGAAGACTTTCTTCCTGAACGGCAAATCACAAAAACCACAAACCATAATAACCGCAAAATACTTTTTAAAATTCAGAGGACATGCGAGAAAGTTAGGAGCCGCAAAAGAAAATATCCATAAAATTTTCAGGAATCCAAATTGCGGTTAAGCCTAGGTCCAAACAATAAGAAACGAGTAAGCCCAAATAGGCCCATAACCTAAAACCCCAAATCTCAAAACCCCCATTTTGCATTACAACGAAACGGACAGACAAAACAATCATGGCGCAGTGGTGGCGCTCCGCCGTCAACCACCTCCGATCAACGGAGGTAAATCATAGCTCATTATCCTCACTCCGTCGTAGTCATTCTTACCACACTATCCAAGCAATCCCGAGAGAAAGCACCGGCAGTAAAGTCGCCGCCAGAGACAGAATGCAAGGTCGAATTCCGGCCGTCGTTTTCTTCCAGAACCTTCTCGAAAAGAACCCTGAATCACGATGTTCTTCAAGGAAGCATTTGCTCACCGTCGAGAAGAAGCAGATTAAGGCAGTACTCAATTCGATTGAAGCTCCGTTCTTCTGTTCCACCCGTTTTCCGATTCAGATTCGTGCTGGTTCCGGATCTACTCATTTGCTTGAAAGTGGAACTGTTCTACCTATCAAGGTTTAAAATTTGTGATTTTTTTTTTATAAATATTTTTTGTTAGTTATAATTTGGAAATGTGATTTTAGGTTTTGTGTGTTTGGTGTGTAGATTCATAGGGATGAAGAGAGTGGGAATATTTTGAATTTGGTGTTTGTTTGGGCTGAAGATGGTATGGATTTGAAGGTTGATGTGCCTGTTGTTTTCAAAGGTGAAGATGATTGTCCTGGTCTAAAGAAAGGTAACTTCAATTTTTATTTTGAATTTGTTAATGAAATATGAAATGTAGAGTAATTTTAATGCCTTATTTAGAAATTTTTTAACAGGGTGATTCTAGTTTACTGACTTATGTCACAATACAACAATACTTGTGTCTGGTTATTTGGATAAACAACTTATTTGTAGCTTATGGCACAAGCGCTTATCATAATAAGCACTTACATATAAGCTTACAAAAGCAGTTCTATAGCAAAAGACTATAAATTTAAATTGTTTTTATATATGCTGTAAGCTATTTTCATAAGCTATCTTGGAGGACTTATGAAAATAAGTTTAAATAACCATATGAAAAATGCCAGTTTTCCCAAACAGTATCACAAAACTTATGTGAGTGGATAAACTCAAATAAGCCAATCCAAACAGACCCTTATTCCGAATCAAATTAGTTTTCTCTTGTCTCCTTCTTGTGTATTTTACTTAAAATGTGGCATGCGGCACATTGCTCGGAAAAAAAATAGAAACTAAAACTAGGACAAAATATTTTCATTTAAAGAGGTGAATTTTTATTGAGACGTGGATTTCAGTGGTTTATCTTTAGACATTTCCATATTATATGATATTGTCATGTGAACCACATAGCTAATGTCACCTAGGACTAAAACTAGGACAAAATATTTTCATTTAAAGAGATAAATTTAAGCCAAACTATTGAGATGTGGATTTCAATGGTTTATCTTTAGACATTTCCATTACATGGTATTGTTGCGTGAAGCCGTGAACCACATAGCTAATGTCACCTAGTAAGAGGTAAATATTTGTCCTCAGGTGCAAAAGGGACTACTAAGTGGTTATGGGATAGGTGATTTGAAATATGCCTTGTCATCTTTTAAGATTGGCAACAATAAGTTGTTTTTTTTATAAGATGCAGTTGTAGCTGGTGTGTTGTAATTTCTAAGATTGTATGAAATTTTGCTTGTCATGGAGTTTCTTGTAGATTGGCTTTCATCGCTTCTATTATTTTTCACAAATGTAGACCTCAGCCAGATAACAGCGTAGGCGACTGAACCCATTGCTTACTATCGTAGTTTTAGACAAGTCCTTTTTTCGTCCAGGCCTCACCCCTGCACATATTGGCGCTATTACTTCACATCAGCTGTTCTTCTTTCTGAGTTGTCATGCATGTTCCCTGCCCTTCATGTTTCTGTTCTATACTTTCTGTTTATTTGGCTTTTTTATACACTACTCTCCCTCTTTGTTATACTCCTCTCCTCCTCACTGGTCAGCATTCATGGCATTATCCACTTAGACCCAAAACACCCCTGCTATAGTCTCCTCTCTTCTTTTGCGTTGGTAAAACAACTGTGGGATTATTGGCATTCCATGGTTGTGGAATAATTTGAAATATATTATGAATTGACTGTCCTGAGAAGAGTATATCTTCTCTCAGTTTTTATATTCTTTTCTTGTCTTGCTCTTCTGTTTTAGCTATTGATTCCTCAAAATGCAATGAAACATCATTAGGTTAAACAAACGGTTCAATTCAAGGGAGTTGTGGAAGTCAAGAAATCACGAATAAGTAATTTCAATTAAGAAAACACGGAAAGTAAATGCAAAAAAGTAGCTAAACTAAATGAATTTTTTACAATGTTTATTGAAGATATATTCAACTTTCCAACTTTCAGTCATTCATGACTGTGTGTGTTGTTGTTATATGCCTTATCTATTATTATGCTTTGGTAAAATGTGCCAGTCTCTTAAAATATCAACATTCATAATTCAAGCCAGATGATTTTTTTTGGGTAGAGCAAAATGAAATGGTTTACAAATTGAATATCAGTGAGAGTTTAATGTGGTTCTACTGTTAATATAGTCTAAATTTTTTATGCCATTATTACAGGTGGATTTTTGAATAAGATCAGAACTAGTCTAAGATATCTTGGTCCCTCTGAGCACATTCCTTCAAAAGTTGAGGTGGATATCAGCAACTTAGATATTGAAGATAGGATATTCATGCGTGATATTGAGGTTCATCCATCCTTGAAGCTTCTCAATAAGAATGAAAACATGCCCATATGTAAAATAGTTCCAACAAGTTTGGGAAACCAAGAACCAGTTGCTGCGTGATCACTGAAACAACTTATGAGAATCGACAGTGTGCATTCATAGAGAGAAATGCAGAGGCTTCCAAATAAACAGGGTTAACTCCCTGATTTGATGGTAGGTAGTGACGAGTGCAACACCTGAGATTTCTAGAACTGTTTTGTATTAGACTTCATTGGTGAATCCGTATAGGTGGCTGTTGATTTACAATGGATTGATTATTTTCATTCAATCTTCGATTGCATAAAGTTGTTTTTCACCTTGTTTAATTCTTGAGAAAATAGGTCATGCACAATCAGTGTAAACGTCCAATGAGAATCAAGTATGTGTTTGTTATCTCTAGAAAGTTGAATATTGGTGCAAAACTAATTAACACCAACATTGCATCACACCATTAAACTGTTATTCTTTTTTCAATGTTTCTTCACTTTTAATATCTATATTTTTTGTTTGGAAAGAAGGTCAAGTTTATGGTGCAACATGTTTGGTCTTGCACAGTGCAACGCCATATTACACCATTAGATTAAAAAGTTCCACCACTCTTAATGGATACCATCCACACTAAACTACTACAAAACCTTGAAGTTAAACAATTGGAATAACAACAAACCATATAATACAGAGTCATCGGTGCTGCAAGATGCCGTGTGGTGTAGGATCCAACTGAGAAATCCAATTACTGACCCAATGAGGTTTGAGTTTGATGCAAGCCCCTGCGAGATGATTCTACGGTTTATCAACTTGCGGTTGACGAGCCTATTGCAGGAGGCATCATTTGTGGCACCAGTGAGATTGTGAGAGCAAAGATTAAGCACATCGTTGAATGTGAGGGTGTTGCAGAGGGAAACTACATACTATGCAGAGGGAATGAGAGTGATATGGAAAGTTCCGGTGTAGTCGATGCACCAATTCTATGTTGCACATGTGAGACCATATCTTGTATCATATACAAATTGATTTCTACTATTTGATCGATAAGTCACATCATTAAATCAAATAAGATGTGATGTGTATGGTACAAAACAATGCTTGTCAAATATCTTGAAAGAACGTTACTATTGTTCGGTCAACTATCTCAATCGTTTAGATCACTTTACCTTTTTTTATACATTTTTCCAGTGAAATATGACAATTATCGTGAGATATAAATATTAATAATCTCACCTACATATCCTTAAAATCCTTTTAACCTTTGATTTAAATTAAAAGTGACAAATTCAGATATCTACGTTCACAATTTTTTTCTTTATTAGTTTTCCTTTTCTTTTTTTGTCTGTTTTTTATCCTTTTTTTAATTAAAAGTAGATGTGCAATGCAAACAATTGTTTCTTGTCTCTGTATTTTGGTTTCTCAGACCATAAAATATACTCCCTCCGTCCCAAAAAGAATGACCCAGTTGACCGAAACACGCATGCCAATGCATAACTTTGGCGACTAATATCTTTAATTGTATAATAGTAAAAATTATAAAAAATTGATATTTTGAAAATACTCATCGAGACGAATCTAACAACATCTTATATGTTAATATTTATTTTTATTTATTAGTAGAAAAATATGGTCAAAACAATATATATGAATAGTGCATATATTCAAAATGAATCATTCTTTTTGGGACGGAGGGAGTATAAATAAATGCAACATTAATTAACAACGACTCTTGGCGTGGCTAATCGTAAACGTTTTTGTCACAGCACGGTAAAAAAAACGTTTTTGAAAGAAAAAAAAATAGCGGGATTAGGGTTTTAGAGCGTAGTAGTTTCTTCATTTATACTTCGCTTCTTCATCTTCTTCTTCTTCACTCTTTCACCGCGTTTTTTCACCTTCCCCAAAAATGGTGAACCCTAGAGTCTACTTCGACATCAGTATCGGAGGCGAATTAGAGGGTAGAATCGTCATTGAACTCTTCAACGACGTCGTTCCCAAAACCGCCGAAAATTTCCGAGCACTATGCACCGGCGAAAAAGGAATCGGTCCAAACACCGGCGTTCCCCTTCATTTCAAGGGTTCATGTTTCCATCGTGTCGTCAAAGGCTTCATGATTCAAGGAGGTGACATTTCCGCTGGTGATGGAACCGGCGGTGAATCAATTTACGGTACGAATTTCGATGATGAAAATTTTGACCTAAAACATGAACGTAAAGGGATTTTATCTATGGCGAATACTGGTCCTAATACGAATGGTTCTCAGTTTTTTATTACTACTACTAGAACTCCTCATTTGGATGGAAAGCATGTGGTTTTTGGGAAGGTTATTAAAGGAATTGGGGTTGTTAGGTCTGTTGAACTTGGTGCTACCGGAGAGGATGATCGTCCGGAACAAGATGTTGTTATTGTTGATTGTGGTGAACTTGCTGAAGGAGAGGATGAAGGTGTTATTAACTTTTTTAAAGATGGTGATACTTTTGCTGATTGGCCTGTTGATCTTGATACCAAATCGGAGGAGCTTGAATGGTGGATGAATGCTGTTGATTCTATCAAAAGTTTCGGAAATGAGCATTATAAGGTTAATATCAATGAAAAGTTTTGATTTTTGTTCTTTCTGGTGATAGTTTTCAATAATATATATTATGCATGCTGTTTATTGCTGTACAAGTATGAAGTATCTATCTCGATTCAATAGAAAAATGAACCCAATTGATATGAATCGCTAGTGTGTATCTGTTTTGGACATGAATTCCCATATTGAATCCTTAGTGTGTGTGTGTGTGTGTGCGCGCGCGCGCGAGTGTTTTCTTTGGTTGTTGGATTCATGACTTGAATTTTGATTTATCTTGAGGTTTGTAGATGAACATATATTTGCTTATAGTTTTTCTATATTACATATTTTTACTCATAAATGTCATTTTTATCGGCGATGTACCTTACAATTCATAATGAGATTCGATTTGCTATTTGATAACCATGTATTCACACACTGCCTTAAAGCTTAATGTTTTACCTTTTATTTAGGATTTTAGTGATTAGTCTCGGTCATTCTTCTGATCTGATGATTTCCTTTGTGGTATGCTGATGCATTGTCTTCTGTGAAACAGAAGCAAGATTATAAGATGGCTATCAAAAAGTATCGCAAGGCTTTGCGCTATTTGGACATGTGTTGGGAGAAGGATGGCGTTGACCAAGGTTGATTCTCGTTATTTTGTTGCTCTTAATCGGTGCTGTTCTGTTTTTGGTTGTTGCCGTGGTTACTTACTGCTTTGCTTATTTGGTATCTCATCTCTTGGTTTGTTTTCCTGACTTTGCAGATAAGAGCACTGCTTTAAGGAAGACAAAATCGCAAATCTTTACCAACAGTTCAGTAAGTATATCATGTTGTCATTATTTTATGCGACTAGAACTAGAGCACACTTGTCCTATCAGATATTATTAGTTGAGACAAAACTTCATTGTTTGTTGTCGTGGACTAACTCTGTGACAAACTTGAGTTGTTTAGTTAGAGGCCTGAAAATGTTATTATGTGTAAAACTCTTAACATAATTTTGCTTTTACAGAATCACTAACCAACCAATTTTTAATAATTAATTGCTACATTGAGTATCAGGCTATCAGCATTTAGAATGCTTAGCTCCCTGAAAGGATCAGTTTTAAAAATTGGAAGTTGGAACAAACAGATGCATGTTTTCCAAAATAAACCCAAATTGCACATTTGATTGGCTCTTGTTTTCTTGTCCTACACCCGTTTTCTCTAGTGGCCAGCCACCTTGTGAATGATTATTTTATTAAAGACCCCCATTTCCCATGTGTTCTACACAAATACTTACTCTCTTAGGCCCAAACTAACAAGGTGGGAAGAGGTGATAATTGATATAGTATTATAGTCATGATAATTGCTATAGTATTATAGGTCTGCTGCTCGATTCAACATGGAAGCTTTTACATTTTTTCTTCTCTGTTATATTTGTCACATTCTGTTGTGATTTATTTTTGTCAATCAGTTCATTTAAACTAACTGTGGTATGAATTTTCAGGCCTGTAAATTGAAATTAGGTGACCTGAATGGAGCTTTACTGGACGCAGACTTTGCAATGCATGATGGAGATAATGCAAAAGCTCTGTTTCGCAAAGGCCAGGTTGGCATCTTTCAATAATCTTTCAATAAAGAAAATAGGAGATGTTGAACATGTTTGATAATTGCTAGTAAATCATGTCATCTATCTGTCAGCCCTTTTACTCGGTCACTGTACTTTTGAATTTGATGCAGCACTTCCTATATTATGTTCTTTTCCTTGCTAATATTTATTAGTCCTATGCTAGTTGGTTCTGGACCTGTGTTTGCTTCCTCATATTGTATGCCTATATGAATTGTTTATTATCTTTGTTCGTGTGTGGGAATTTAGAGGGAAAGGAACTGTAAGTGGATAGGGCGGAAAGGCTAAGTAAAAGAAGGGTAAAACCCTATCCTTGTTAGGATGTTCCAAATTGGCAAAAGGTTAAGGAGAAGGAAATTTAGAGTTGGTATAATTTTGAATTTTAATTATATAATAAATGTACACCTTTTCCTTCTAAAGTACAACATTGGGTAAACCAGGACACTTTAGTTTTCTTCCAAAACTATCAAAGTTATATCTTCATCACCATTCACCACCCTCCAAAGTCCCAGACTTGGGAAAGGGTAACTATAACTACATAGGAGATGTATGCACTTTGCAAGCTGAACCATAGTCATGTATTATATATAGTAATTTGTGTTTTTGTCTGCTTGATTTCAGGTGTATATGTTACTCAATGACCTAGATGCCGCTCTTGAAAGCTTCAAGAAAGCATTAGAATTGGAGCCAAATGATGGTTGGTGACTTATTTAAATTTTCATGAATTTTTATTGCATTCCTTCATTTTCTTGCTTGTGGTCATAGATGATTTTCAGAAATTTCCGTTCTTAAAAAGTCAATTATTTTCTTATAATTCTGGGGTCCTGAGGGAGGCTGCTGTTGTGTAATGAACTTCCTGGGTTCTTGATGAAACTGAGATGATATTTTTTTTTTCCCAATAGAAACATATGTTTAGCTTACCATGATTGAAGAAGTCTATTCACGAAGACACAATGCTGAAACATGAAATAGTGTAGTGTTTATTCTGGCTAATGAATTGTCCTCTCCCTTTCATTATTGTCTTTAATCCCCTTTTCATTGTTTTAAATCATCCTGTTTGGGTAAACAAATCTAAAAAGTCACATACTCACATGATTTCTACAATCACTTCAATAATCAACATGAAATCTCTAAATCTAATATTAACATCTCAAAGTGTAAATGTAATTAGGTGCTTTTAAAAACAGAATCTTCCTCTGTATATGAAACAGGCGTGAATATATTTAGATCCAACAACTATTTAGATTATGACTCTTGGATAGTTAAGTTTTACTGTTTTTTCATGGTTAACTTGATATTTCTCGTAAAGTTTAACACATACCTTGCTCTGTTCTTCAGGAGGGATCAAAAAAGAGTATGCAATTGTCAGGAAGAAGGTCAATAATTCACCTTTTTTTTTAATTCCTTCCATTGCAAATGCGATTAGTTCATTGAAATGAAGTTTATTCTGTTTATTGCTTTTGGTTACAGGTTGCTGATAGACATGATAAAGAGAAGAAAGCCTATTCTAAGATGTTCAATTAGCTTTCATTCG
This sequence comes from Trifolium pratense, assembly GCF_020283565.1. Lineage (NCBI taxonomy): Eukaryota > Viridiplantae > Streptophyta > Magnoliopsida > Fabales > Fabaceae > Trifolium > Trifolium pratense. The sequence goes on along the minus strand of NC_060062.1, from coordinate 47,506,518 downwards.
GATATGGTGTTTTTGACTCTATGGTCTGAAAAAATCAGATTTTTGTGGAGAGAATATCTGATTACATAGTAAACAATTTCTGATTTTTCTTTAGTGATAGTCTGAAAATATCAGATATAGTGTATGTTTTTTGAATTTATGCTTTCTCGACTATGAAATTGTGATAAAGATATTCTGATTACCATTTTGTTAAACTCTTTGAGCATCAAACATTGATTTTCTATAAGAGAGATAGGTAGATTGATTGAGACATATGACAGAATGAGAATTGTCAACTCGTTCGCCCAGATGTTCTTTGCGACGCGTATCTTTCAATGGTATTTGGTCCAGTCACCACTCATGTTTTCTTACAGCAAGTTAATATTAGGCCTTAACAAATCAGTGAAACTAAAACCAACTTCAATTATTTGGATCTAAATGTTATCAATATTATTAAAATTAAACAAGCCATATTCCTGTCTGTAACATGATTCTTGTGTTATAGATTTATGTAATATGTATATGTGAAGTCATCCGTTCATTTTCCTTATCATCCGTTGAAGACATTTTCTCATTTTGTTAAAAATGGATGACTTCTTTGTTGTTTTTATATTATTACTTGCTGATCTTTTGGAGTGTTGTGATTTTCCCCCTTCAGACTTGACTAATGATTTGGCATGGGATTCAGGTGAAGCGCTGTTTATGTTAGTTGTTACTTCCTCTTGAACAATTGCATCTTGGATTTTTGTATCCTTTTCCTTGTGACATTGTTCCGCTATATCTCTTCTGTTCCTACTCGACGATCTACTTGAATAAAAGTGGTTCAATCTTGATAATGCTAATTCACGGGTAGCCTCTGCCGCAAGCTTTTGTTCCATGGGAACAGAAACACGCCAGTTTGCCTGTGATATTCTTTCTTCAGCTCTTCGTCTTAGGGCATAGTAGTCTTTGTGATTAAGCTGGACATCAGGTATGTTATTTTCTGAATGATTGATCTGTTGAAAAGCTTCTGCTTTAGATAGTTCCAAAGCATCCGACTCAAGTAGCACAGCTTGAAGGGTGAGCTGCAACGTTTGAATTGTCCGTCTCTTTAGATGCAGCTTTTGCTTCAGTTTTGCCCTTGTTTGCTTTCCTTTCTTTATGTTGAGCATGAGCCTTTCCATGTCATTGCGCATTTGATCCAAAGCATGGTTGATTTCATAAATCATGTTTTCCGTCTTGAGATGTTCCTCCCTTTTGGATTTGATGCTCGTGTGGGAGATCTCTAGTTGTGATTCCAACTCCGTAATGGCAGTTTTTGGTGGATTTGAATTTGAATTCTGTTGAGCATTAGCAAGATTTTCCTTCTGCTTTTCGAGTTCATCTATGAGAGGCTTGGAGTCAAGCCATGATTGTATGGCATTCTCTTTAGCTCTATTGATCTCTTTCTTTGTCTCATCAAGTTCTGCTTTTGCATCCTCTAGTATAATTCTATTGTTGTCTTCCACACCTCCTTTGTACATGACTCTCTAAAGTTTCCTCTATGGACTTATTTTTGTTCAAAGTTCATGCATTGCTAGCATTTAAATTGGTACCTCTCGTGATATTTTTCTTTTGTGTTGCATCAGTGAGAAGTTAAATACAAAACGGACACAGTTATCTGTTGATATTGCAATTTGATTTGAGATTTCTTTCTTATGGATAATGGTCATTTAAAGTTAAATAGTATATGAGATACCAATGAAGCAATAGTTTTAACCGATTTCATTTGTCTTGTATGTATGTAAATACATGGTCATGGAATGTGCTATGCGACTCATAATCGTGTGTGAGTGTTCTTTTCGTAGCTTTTGTATTTTGGTCGAATGATATGATGCATGACCATGTTATATTCCTTTTTTTATTTTTTACGTAAGCCATGATACATATCTGACGTATGCTATATTATCATCGGAAAAGAAATCGTGCCATGTTATTATTATTATTTGCTGATGTTTTCTCTTCCCACCCCCGTGAATCTTTTATCCCCTGAATTTCTAATTTTGCCCTTGAAAAAACTTCGGTTCGTAGAAACCGAAGTTTTTTTTTGACTTGAAAACAAATTTCGGTTTCTAAAAACCAAAATTTACTCTGAATTTGCACTAGTAAAAATTCGGTTTCTGCGAACCGAATTTTCTTGCAAGGGCAAAATTGGAATATTGGGGGGTATAAAAGATTCACGGGAGATGGGAAGAGAAAACATCTTATTCGCTCTAGTCCTATATATTATTAGAGAAAAAAAACCCTATTTAGGTAGCGATAAAATTAATGTATTTAGACTATATTATAAATTAGATACATTAATTTTATAATGTATTTAAAAGGTAATATTTTTCTTATATATAGGATCGGAAGGAGTATTATCATCGTAAAAAATATATTGCTCTTTTTTTTTTCTTCAAAAAAAAAAATATTGCTCTCTTTTTATTTATTTTTTATAATATTAGCTTTTTAATGTTATTTTTATTAAATTTTTTAAAAAATCTAGTTTATTATTTTTTTCTTATATTAATAATTTTTGGGTGTGTTTGCCATTTTATCTAGATATCAAAATAACTAAAAAATCATTGACAAAAGTTAGTGTAGTTTTATTTTTGTATTGAGCAGAGTAATTTACTTGTTTTAGTGAAGTGACAAACATCACCTAAATTCAAAGACACATTTGTGATGTTTTGAGTCAAACTTAGATGAAGTGTTCAATCTAATAATATTACTATATATAGTCGGTTGAATTAGGTCTATTTACCGAAACAAATATAGAGTAAAGAAAATAAAATGTTAGTATATATTATTGAGTATGTGTCTCTTAACCCTTGATATAGAGTAAAGAAAATTTAGTTACCTTGACCCTTGACATATCGGTAAAGGCGATGTGTCTCGTTGATATGATAACCGACTTAATCATGGTTTTCTTTGTATTGGAGTTTCATACGTCTATATCATTGAGTCTCACATTTTATTGAAGGATATCTATGACCGGGGCAATTGGTTGTTTAACACTTTAACTACACAAATCCCCAACAATCTCAAGTTGCATATTCAGACTATCTTTATTGACAATGACTCACCAGACATTCTCATATGAGGACGTTCAAATTTTGGAGTTTATTCAGCCAAGTCCGGTTATGATTGGCTCTCGCAATGTTATGTTCCACCCCTTCCCTAACTCATCATTATGGGTGGAAATGGTTATGGAAAATGAAGATGCCAGAGAATATCAAACACTTTTGCCGGCTTATAATGCATGAGAGTCTTCCCACTAATGCTTTTGGCCTCATACATCATTTGACTTTCGACTCCACTTGTAAAAGGCGTCATGCACCTGAGGAGAGTTTGATTCATTTGTTTAGAGATTGTCCTTTCTCTGTGGCAATTTGAGATGTTGTTTCCTTCTCTGCAGGAAATGTCCACAATACAATTCCTTGATTGGTTTATTGACGAGAATGGATTATCTCAATTTTATTTTCCTCAATCTCTACCTTTTAATTCACCTTTTTCCTCTTTTTCTTTTCTCTCTCCTCACAAATCAATGACTAAGATTCTACTATTTTTCTCATGTAATGGAGAGAATTCATTCCCGTTTATTGACAATGACACATCTTTTAATGAGATTATGTTTGTTGGGTTATTTGGCTAGTTCGAACTGACATGGTTTTTAATGATGGTAAGTGGACTATATGGCAATGTCTTAATAAAATCCATTCTTATATAGCTATTTTCTTACAGGTCCCAGGTATTTCTACCATCCAGAAACTGATGCGTGCGGTCATTTGGATCTCCCCTCTTGAAGGCACTATTAAAGTTAATGTGGATTGAAACTCTTTCGATAATCTTGGAAGATCGTTCTTTGGTGGTATTGTGCGTAATAGTAATGACAATTGGTTGCTTGAATGATAAGTGCCCAATTTAAGTTAAAAAACATTATAAATTATGGGCACTTGACAACTTATTTATAAAGAATTTGTGATTAAAACCCCCTATTTGATGTAAATATTGTCATGATCAAAGAAATAATTAATCCTAAGACATTTTGTTAGGAATTGCTAGAAAAAGGCAAGATTTGAAGCCTTCGCTCAGCAAAGCCTCAGCGAGCTGCAACGAACCAAACCAGTGGGCTAAGGGTCTTTGGCGAGAAGTAGCGAGCCTCAGCGAATAGAACATCAAATGAAGGTTCGCTTAGCGAAGCTTAGCGAGAATCAGCGAACAGAGGCAGAGAGCTATGGTCTGGTGGCGAGAGATGACGAGCTTCAGCGAAGAAATGATGAGTCAGGTTATTTGCTACGTGTCAAGAAACCCCTTCCTTAAGTAACCTGTTCGCTTAGCGAACATCACTTCGCTTAGCGAACACATCTGTTTTGAAAATCTATAAATAGCTATCAGATGCCATTTTCTTATATCATTCACTTTGTGATAGATAAAAATACGAGAGTAAACACTAATCTAGGGTTCTTGAAGAGTTTTAGAGGTGGATTCATCACAACACTTGGGAAATCAAGAGATGATCTTCATTTCTTCTTCTTTTCACTTTTGTAAGTTGATTATAGCCATGTGTGGCTAAATTTCTTGTTGTTGGGATTAGATGTAGCTATCTTGTGATCATGTACTCAAGTTAATCATGATATATATGTTTTTATTTATCAATCATTATGAGTGTTATCTTGTTTTAATTGTTTATTTCAAGATTTGAATGATATAGACATATATTGTTTAAAATCAAGAGTTAAGATAATCACTTATTAAATTTCAAAGTTTAGACATAGATTTTGAGTTTAATAATCACTTCAAATATCAGAACTTAAAGCTATTATGTCGATTAATGATTCGAGACATCGAAGGTTAATAGATATAATAGATTTCACGGCGTAATTCGGATACAGATACGTTCGACGCGTGATATGTGGTAATAATGGTTGGTAAATGAAATATATATATTAGTGGTTGATTTGTACATGTTAACCAGATATCGAGTCTAGTCCCGACAACTCTTTTTATCTAAAAGTTTTAATCTTTATAATATCTCACACGTTTTTACATTCCGAAACAAAAACCACTTAAAACCCGCACTTAAAATCATGGAAATTGCGAATCAACGTTTGATATCACACTAGTCCCTGTGGATACGATATAACGAAAATACTTGCTTTTGTACTTTCATCATTGAATTCTCTGGTTTTATTGGAATCTCTACTTCCTTATATGTTGAACTATATGCAATTTTAAATGGTCCCAAAATTGATCAAGTTGAAGGATTTAGAAATATTATCATTGAATCAGATTTCACTCTAGTAGTTAATTTTGCTTCTCATGAAAATTCTCAACTTCATCTTTATGCACCTCTTATCCAATAAATTCGTCATATGCGGCAGGGGATTGGAACATTTGTTTTCACTATACTCTTGGAGAGGGAATGAATGTGTTAATTGACTTGCGAAGACTAGAGCTTCCTCCAATGATACTTTGAAGATTTGGAATAGTTGTCATCCTCAACTCAATCTTGTGTTGCTAGCTGATGTTGTGGGTGTTACTCGTCCGCAAGCTCAATTTATTTTCATGTTCATGATTTTTCTTTTCTTTTCCATCTTATAAAAAAAAAGTGGGGATTGAACAATCCGCTTCTTTGTAATTTCTCACTTTAACCCCTTGCTCTAAGTCTCCAACCATCAAATCAACAAAATAATATTATTTTTATCAGCTTGTTAATTAATAAATGAAAAAAAAAATTGGAAAAAGATCATTACAATTCTATATCCAATATCTCCAGAAATATTTTGATTTTAATATTCATGACAATAACCATACCATTTTCCAAGCAATAACTATATAATATCACCCCACTTTCTAAATTTCAACAAGCATTGAATATTGAACTACATGATGATACATGAGTGGTTAGGGTAGGAGTATAGGTATATCATAAAGTTTCCTAATAAGGTCAACCCAAAAAATATAGATTATGTAGCAAGGTTCCGTTCAATTATTGTTAGATAAAAATGAAAGAAATTAAAACGAAGCAACGAGGAAATGAAACAACATCAACATCAAAGTTCACAAGTTACATATATCATCCTTATCATTTGTGGAATTTGTTAGTTGTGGTGACTATATATATATATAGTTCAATTCGTCATCCCATTAACTCACTCAAAATGGCTAATAAGTTAGTTCAATTCCTCAACTTTTCATTTGAGTTTTTCATATGTATCATTATATTTTGATATTTATTGTTTATTATGAATTTATGGATGTGTGTCTAAAAATGAAATATGCATGCATAGTGAAATTAAATTACTACATTGAATGAAATTCTTGTCATGATCATGATTGCTATAATTTTTTTTTTTTTTTGCTTTTCTATAATTATAAATTTCTTATTAATCAAACTAATTGAAAGATGATGTTGGTTATATATAGCTATCTCCATCCAGATTTTGTTGAGATTGTTGTGGTGCGACATGGTGAAACAACTTGGAACAGTTTAAAAAAATGCCAGGTACAATTTTATTTTATTTTATTATATTCAAAAATCAGCTTCAATTTTGTTTCTTAGAGTTTTCTTCTATATTATGTTATTCCATTTTGATCAATATAATAATACTTACATATATAAACAGGGACAATTGGATATTGAATTGAATGAATTAGGAAAACAGCAAGCAGCTGAAGTATGTATTTGTTTATTGATGCATTAATTCTCTTACTTGTTTATATATCATGCCAATTGGTCCAACAAATATAGTATCATATTAGATTTTAATTTTTTTTTTAAAAAAGATTTTAAATATTATTTTTTATAAGAATTTAATTATTATTTTTAGTTTGCTTTAAAATAATATTTAAGCAACTTTTAAAATAATTGCTTTAAAATATTTTATAATGCAGGTGGCTGATAGACTATCCAAGGAACCTAAGATCTCTGCTGTGTATTCTTCTGACTTGAAAAGAGCTTTAGAAACAGCACAAACTATTGCATCCAAATGTGGAGGACTAGAGGTCTGAACCAAAAAATTAATCTTTAATCTCCATGCCTATGACATGGAAATCCAAAAAAAAAAAAATCCATTTTTTATTTTTGTCTAACAAATTTTTATTAATTTTTTGTCTCACGACCTTTTAAAATATTTTTTGTTTTAGTAATGTTTAACTTACTTTGATTAAAACCACTTCAGGTTGTGAAGGATTTGGACCTGCGAGAAAGACACATGGGGAATCTTCAAGGACTTGTTTTTAGTGAATTAGAAAAGACTAATCCCATAGGTTACAATATTTTGATAACCGAGAATCAAAATCAAGAAATCCCAGTAAGTACTTAAAAAGCTAATTTGCTAATTAACATATTCACAACAAGTAAAATAAGTAGTAAAATTCTAAGTAAGCTGTGTGTACTTTTTGTTCAGGTAGTTTAGGGGTTAGAATATAAATTTCACTTTTAAGGTGGGTAAGTAGGATGTTCGGAGTTTGAATCCCGACTCCTTCATATAAAATGTGATGTCCATACCAATTGAACAAAACTCACAAAGACACTCGATCACTTGCTTTAACAAAACAATTATGATTTAATATAAATTATAAAATCTAATATATAATAATAATAGTAACAAAACCCCACTTGGGTTGGTCTAGTGGTATTAATTTAGGACTTGAGAGTATGCTCCTCTTGAGGTCTGAGGAGCACACATCACCACAAGATAACTTTTTGTTCTCTATATAAGTTGTCTAAAATACAAAAATAACATTTTGTCCACCAAACATCGTACAAAACAAAGTTTGTTTAATACCTTAAATTTGTATTTTCCTGTACCGTTCTGTCTAGGACTTATATTTTGCAGATTAAATGGACTCATAGTTTGATTTTTTTATTTATTTTTTACTAAATATGCTTCTAAAAGGAGATCATTCTTTTTTCATATACATGGCTGACGTGCATGCATATATGTGCAGGGTGGTGGTGAGAGTCTTGATCAACTATTTGAACGCTGCAAATCTTCATTGCTGAGAATTGGCAGAAAACATAAAGGTTAGTAGTTATCTTATCAATAAAATGGTGTCTTTCCATACCAAAATTCATTTGTGTTTGGTAAATGTCAAAACTAATTTTGAATTTGAAAATTTGATTATAGTTGATAATTAGGATGTTAATTGTAAAGTCACACTTATTATATTGTTAATGGTTTGAATCAAAATTGCTTTTAACACTAACTAATTAATTGTTGCAGGGCAGCGTGTAGTAGTTGTTTCTCATGGAGCATCCATTCAAGTGCTTTACAAATGGGCCTGCCCAGATTCCAAGTTTGTGAAGAATATATACAATGCATCTGTCACTATTTTTCACTTGTATAGTGATGACAAATTGACCTTAAAATTGAGGGCTGATATTAGCCATCTCACCCAAAATTGATTTATGTACTCTAGTTTGAAGGGTAACACAATGATATCTACTGTTATATTGTTATTATACTTATGCCAATCCAAAAGGTTGGGGGAATGGGGCGGTAACAACAAGAAGGAAGAGACAAATTATTTGTATTTTGTATCTTTGTTATTTGACCCAAAAAAATAATAATAATGTGTTTAAAATTTGCATCTTTATTTAAAGAATGATACATTAGTTTTTTTTTTTTTTGGACAATCTTCTTTTTGTAAAGGAGGTGTTCGCTGCTCTGTAAAATCAGTATCACGCAGTGCCCTCCTGTCTAAGAGACAAGAGACCCGAACTTTCGCCCAAGGAACAGGCCAATATGGTGCACCCACCAGACCAACCTGACAAGCCAAACCTGTGTTCCATCACTTTGTTGCCTCCACTTGGGTTACAAGTTGGAGCTACCCAACTCGGCAAATGATACATTAGCTTAAACTTTTATTATTTGTGTATGTGAGTCTTTGGTTTTTTCGGTTGTTCAAGTCCTTAACCACTTATTTAATAGTTATAAAATGAATGAAGTATGCATATATCTCATTAGCCATTTTAAGCATTGCGTTAATTAACCACGGACCAAGTTGAATAAAAAAAAATGAACCTCGTTCCCTTGATTCAAGCTGCAGGTGAGGAAGATCAAACACTCACCAAAATTAAGAAGCAATACTCTACAGGATTGCTTCAACCATTTCCTATTCTAAATATAGCTTTCTGCGTCTAAAATCCGATCATAGCATTAGAGTTGGAATATTGTTTATGCGGAACATTTGTCAAATTGAATGGCTTTCTCAATTAGATTTTTTTCGATTGTAAGTCATGATAGTGTGTTCACAAGTCATTTTTGGCAACATATTTTCAAATTTAGAGTACGTTTGATCTGATAAAAATAAGAAACTATACAAGACAACTCCAATTACCTACTCTATTAGATTTTAAAACCGAGGTTGGCAACATATTCTTCCTAGAACATAAGTTAACAGATCCTATAAAAAGTTAACACAAGTATAAAAATGTTCCTTTAATGTTTCAATCTTAATTCCAAACAATATTCCTTTCATAAAAATAACATTCAATTCTAACAACCATTTTTGACCTAATGTGATAGTTGTTATAGTCTTTTAATATTATTTGTGTTTGGAAAAGAATTGTTATATAGTCTTTTTTTTTTAATTTCAAATTGCTATATTATAGTCTATACTCTCATAGACTATAATATACTATAGAGTAACGTCAACTGAAAAAAAATATACTATAATATTATAGTATGAAATGGAAGCAACGAGGAAATAAAACTGTAACATAATAATAATAATAATAATAATATATATTCTTCTTCCTCTTGTGTTGCATTTGTATCACCATTAATTAGTTTCTGTAACCAAATTAAGCACGACCTTAGTTCATTGTTCAACTCACTCAGAATGGCCGAGTCTTTCACCACTGATTCTTTTTCTAGGTGCTTTTCCTGTCATTTCCTCAATAAACTTTTCATTTTGATGATAATTAATGAAATTAGTTAGTCCGTGAGCTTAATTCGGTTGGTAGAGACATCGTATTTCACATGTAGAGTTCGAACCCAGAGATTCCACTTTTTCACCTTAGGAGTAAAATTCTAACCACCGGAGTACCGGACTACCAGGAAAAAAATGCAATTAGTTTATTTTGTTTTGCTATGCCTACCTAATTAAGTAATTATACCATTAATTAGTCATCAAACTAATGAGAAATGATGTTTGTTATAGCTGCTATCCTCATCCAGATTATGCTGAGATAGTTGTGGTTCGTCATGGTCAAACAATTTGGAATGCTGAAAGAAAAGTTCAGGTAATTTCTTTTTTTTTTTTTTTTTTTTTAGTTTTTCACCACCGGTTTAATCTGGTTCGGGGTTCAGTTCTGGCATCAAGTGGCTTAGTGATTAGTCTTTTTTTTTTTTTTTTAATGAAAATTGGATTTTGCTTCAACATGTTAATTAATTTCCATTTTCAAATTATCAATTTTTATAATTCATACAAGCATGTATATATGTAAACTTCAGGGGCACTTGGATGTTGAATTGAATGAAATTGGAAGACAACAAGCACATGCGGTAAGTTGTTTTTTTTAATTTTTTTTTTATTTTATAAAATCGTACAAATTAACCAAATTGGCTACTTACATTTAATTTGTTTAATTAATTGCTTCAAGACTTTAATTCTTGTAATAATTTTTTACTATGAAGGTTGCTGATAAACTATCCAGAGGACCAAAGATCTCTGCAATATATTCTTCTGACTTGGAGCGTGCTTTTGAAACAGCACAGATAATTGCTTCTAAATGTGGAGTCCTAGAGGTTTCATTTTTATATCCTCTGTTATTTTTTAAAAAAAAAATCAGAATTTATTTAAGGGAGTATAAAAAAGGTTTTCTTTTTTGTTAGTTACTTTGTTGCAAAGGCATAAAGGTTCTCTAATTAGCTCATAATAAGTAATACAATTTCATATATCGGTGAAGAATGTTGGGTCTAGCAGAAGAGACTATACTCTCACAACGTGACGACACAAAGTTTGGATCAATACAATATATAAAATAAAAACGCATAAATGTACTTTCTGTCTCCTAATTTGCTCAAAATTAACTATTAGTCCTCCATTTCTAAAATTGGGTTATTTGTTCAATTTCTTCTTTTTTTTTTTTTTACAACATGTGGGATTTGATATTCATTTGTTTTCATGATGAAGAACTTTTCAGATGCACGAATACTCCGAGCTAGGATTTTTAGCTTTTGACAGTCACGGGTAACGACCATAATGTATCGGGGCATAAGAAGCATATGTGAAATGCATATCCAAAAAGAACATTGATTCCCTCATTTTTTATGAAGTGACACTCTAACCAACTTGAATTGGATAAAAATGAATCTACACTAACATTAAAATTAAGGGGGGTGTATTGGATTGGGATTTCATGAGACAATTTTGGTAAAAAAAGTCTTGATGATTTTATGAGATTTTGTTGGACTATATTGATTTTGTGAGATTTTAAAGACTTTTTTACAGAGACTTTTTTACAATCAAGATTTTTAACACATGATTTGAATGGATTTTGAGAGATTTTTTTCAAAAAACTTTTTACAATCAAGATTTCATAATACTTTATATATTAAGAAACTTTTGTATATTAGGCAAATTTTAAAAGAATCAATAAATTTTAATAAAAGAAATTATATTTTTTTGGGAATCCAAATTTTTAAACAAAAAAAAAGCCTTACATTTTTTTCACGTATATGTTTCTAATCACAAATAAAAACCATTATCACCATTGATGGGAAAAGAAGCAGATGAAGGTAACGAAAAAAAATTTGCCGTAAAAAGTTGTATTGAATCAAAAGTTTGTAAAAAAGATGTAGAATTTGTTAAAATATTTTTTTGCAAAAAAACATATTTGATAGAAGAAGAAGAAGAAGAAGAAGAACTGATATAATGATGATGAAAGTAAAAAATCTTGGAGAGTTTGAAAAAGTCTCAAGTCTTTTGGTGAGATTCTTGAACAAGTGAACAAAGAAAAGAAGAAGGAGTGCAGTGATGATGAACTATGAAAAAATAAAGAAAAAAAAAATTTGATACAGTGATGATGAAAATAAAAAGTCTTGGAGATTTCAAAAAAGTCTCAAGGCTTTTGGTGAGATTGTTGAAAAAGTCTATCAAGTGTATTTTCAACTAAAAAGTCTCTCAAAATCCATTCCATAGAAGAATCCATCAAAATCGGTAGACTTTTGAATACCAGTAGACATTTTAAAAGTAGTACCAAATCTCAATTGAATACCAACGGATTTTATTGCCCTGAAAAAAAAATCATGTTTGTCTTAATTGAATACCACAAGATTTATTTAACTTTTGTAAAAGTCTTGATTGAATACCTCAAGATTTTTTTGTCATAAAAAAGTCTTTTAAAATCCCATGAAATCTCAATCCAATACACCCTCCTAAATTTAGGTCAATTGTTGGAACAAGATGTGGAAATTTAGGTCATATTGGCTTAAACTTAATTAAAAAAAATAAAAAAGAGGACGAAAAATGATGCCACCTTATAAAAAAGGAGAATGTTAACTTGTGCCCTTAAGGGCACATGTTAAGGAGATAAATGTGGAAAACATTTATTGAACTTGTGGTGTATTCAATTCTCTAAACATTAAATATTTTCTATCATTAAATGCTATATTTCTATTTTTAGGTAGCTTAACATGTGCCCTTAGGGCACAAGTTAACATAACCCTATAAAAAATAATGTGACCAAGAAAATCTCTTAAATATGTAAAATTTAATTTTGAATGAAAAAGGAGGACGAAAAATGCATTTAAGTCAAGAAAAAAACTGAGAATTCCTTATATGTTTTTAATCTTTAAAAATTAAATGTATTGATTTAGTACTATAAATGGCATATTTTGATGTGAATCTCAGGTTGTGAAGGATTTTGACCTACGAGAAAGACACAAAGGAGATCTTCAAGGGCTTTGTCATCATGATATAGCAAAGACTAATCCCATTAGTTACAAGGCTATGATGTCTGATAATGAAGATCAAGAAATCCCAGTAAGTAGAACTATACATATACAACAACTATGAGAATACTTTAATTTTTCATATACATATAACATATGCATAAATACCATTATGTGCAGGGTGGTGGAGAAAGTATTAATCAACTGTTTGAACGTTGCAAATCTGCATTACTTAGAATTGGCAAAAATTACAAAGGTATATATATATATATATATAGCTGCTTACCATTGAAATTTGCTAAATTTGCTCCATAGCTTTTTTTCGTTAATTTATTTCTCTATTGGTGAGCATCTATGATGAAACCGAATTGTCTGCAGTCAATTGCACGCAATCATGCAGTCAGGGAGATTTGACCATCCAATTTAAATTGGACAGTCTAGATTTCAAGTAGATTTTCTTCTCTTAAAACTAGAATCGTAGAACTTGAGATATGAACTATCGCGATCATCCTAACTATGTGACTACGTGTGGTCAATGACTGTTAGCAATTCGGGTTTGTCGATGAAATCTCTTGTAGGCAATATTGGCATAACCCATTTTTTTTCCACCATTTTGATCTAAATTACATATTTGTACTAATTATTGTAGGGGAGAGAGTTGTCGTTGTCTCTCATGGAGCATCCATTGAAATACTTTACAAGTGGGCTTGTGTGAATGGATATGAAGGAAAAATACACAATGCATCTATCAGTATTTTTCATTTGTATGATGAGGACAAATGGACATTAAAAGTGTGGGCTAATGTTAGTCATTTGAGCACAAATTGATTTTTTGTACAATATGATCTTGGGGGTAACATAAGTTTTAAGGAAAATTCCCTTGAAGTCCCTCAATATGCTCTTAGGTCTTCTAAATTTCTTTGAGCATATTGAAAAGTCTAAAGAGAATTTTCCAAATTTTAATTGAGTTGTAATGTGTTGTTTCCCATTCAAAGTTAATAAAAAAAAGAATATCAAGTGGTGTTACTAAAAATGATGACTTTGTGCCAATGAGATGATTTTTTTTATTACCATGAATTAGATGTTTCCAATACACAAAAAATAAGATTCAATTCATGATCATTTCCTTAAAAGGTATTCATCTCTTACCACACCGATTAATTTATTGTTGATATATGAATTTTTATTTTACTTTATATCTTTATGATTAAATTTAGAATTTAATCTATTTACACCAACAATGTTAAACTTTGTTAGACATGCATCCAATCAAATTCTAATAGCAACAAAACATCTTAAAGTTTTAAAATCCCACAAATAAGCCTAGAGGTAACTCAAATCTCACATTACAAAATTTAAATATGTCGTTAACCGAACCCGACTGAGGTCGTAAAATTGCGAGTCTTTTATGTCTTATCGTAAGTATTGAAGCATCATTTCTTTCTTTTTTTTTAAAAAAAATATTTTATTTTTATGTGTATGTGTCTTATCGATGTGTGTACTCGAATAAACCAAACCGTTCAACCCGTAACCATATAAACCGACACTCGACAAAACCAAAGCTTGAAATAGTCGGTGATAGGCCAAAATTTTATTCTGTCAGTTTTTCCGGCTGATGCCCTACCCTAAATTAGCTTACGTGTTGAGGAACCTTCATCCGGGAGCCACAATACAAGAAGTTGGAAGCAACCACCACCACCACCGAAACGCAACTCCTCCTTTGCGCCTTCAATTCCCAAAATCACTCACATTTCACTCCTTCACTCTAACAACTCGCCGCCGAACAACTATGGCTACTCACAATTCCACCAATTTCAGGTTCCTTTCAAAAACATAATAAATAATAAATAAATAAATACACGATCCATAACTATAATCATTCCATATTTTTTCCCAATTTTTCTTTGCTCGATTATTCTCGAACTAATTCGGATTATTTTATGCTTGTTATAGCTCTCCTCCTCATTCAGATTACGCTGAGATTGTTGTGGTGCGTCACGGTGAAACTGCTTGGAATGCTATTAGTAAAATCCAGGTACTTTTTTTTTTGTTTAATCTGAAATATTTTCAGCTTCAGCTTAGTATATGAAATTGTTCGGATCAAATGTTACATTTCTTCTGGTACATAGAAGTAGAAAGATGATGGATTTAATTTTAATCTGTTTCTGCAAGATGAACCATTTAAGTAATAGATAGCGCCAAATTTATAAGTAACTTCATTTTTGTTGTTGCATTGAACAAATTTGTATATTCCGTATCTGGTCTGAGGACCGACTAATCCGGGGGGGCCATTTAAAGCGGCTCTGTATAGACTAGACTAGTACACCGAAATTGTCATTAAGGGGAATCAAACCCGAGACTTGAGAGGAGCAAACTTTAAATAAATATTGTTGAATTGAATTTGACTCCTTTTGATTGAATAAAAAGGGAAAAGTGTGGATATATAGGCTTTTAATTAAAAAATCAAAAGTTAAGGTTGGTACTGGTTTGAAGCTGGTGACAATAATCTGAAGCCATGTCATGGGTGTTTATTGGCATAATGTTGTATGAATTTCTTTCGGCAGTGCGTCTCATGAGGATTTGAGGAATTTGGAGACTGGACTTTTACTTGTTTTGCATTATCTCAGTTTTGTAATTCGGTTTTTTGTTGTGTACTGAGTGGTCGCTGAACTGTAATGTTTTTTTTAAGTACTGCAGGCTGTATGTGCGCTAGTGTTGTTAAATAGTGGCCATAGCGGCGCTATAGCATAGTGGAAACTGAACAAATCAATATTGTCCCATGATGCGCTATTTAGTACAAATTGTTGTCAAATAGCGGCTATAGCGCCGCTATAGCACTGTTGCATAGGGGAATTTGAAATAACCGTTATTTTCCGTGATCCTCGATTGACAACACTTATGTGCATAGATAGGTGTATGACTTTGTGGGCTAATCTTTGTGCTCGTTGTTCTCTTGTTTAGTGTATGATTAATAAACTTTCCCTTACAATAAAAACCGATATTGCAAGTGACTTGCAGATGCATTAATTTTCCTATGATGAACCTTTAAATTTACGATTATTGATTAATATAGTTCGTTTATTCTTTTCATGCATAGCTATGACAAGATGCTTTCCATGTCTAACTATTTTTGCTTCTCAATTAGCTATGACAAGATGCTTTCCTACGATGTGGGCATTGTTTTTTTATATTTGTTGTTCCTTTTGAGTTTTCTGGCCCTGACTATGTTCATATTCCACTAATACTGTCCACAGGGACAACTGGATGTTGAATTAAATGAAACTGGACGACAGCAAGCAGCTGCAGTAAGTTGTACTTATTGTGTTTTATAATTCTTATATACAAACCAAGGCTGGAGCCTTACATTACATTTTGGTTTGTTTATGCCTTCATGGTCCTAATTCTTGTAAATTTTACAATTGAGGTGGGTGATAGACTCTCAAGGGAAGCTAAGCTCTCTGTGATATATTCTTCAGACCTTCAACGAGCTTCTGAAACAGCAGAAATAATTGCTTCCAAATGTGGAGGGGTGGAGGTTAGCAACTGTTATAAGATAATAACCCAGTAATGTTTTTTTACATGATTCATGCCTGAAGCCAATGGTTTCTTTGGTTTTCCGAAACATTTTTTCTTTGGTTTTCCGAATAATTGTTTCTTTGGTTTTACAAAAAAAATCTTATTTCTCAAATTGAATATTTAGGTATAAGTATAACTGTATAAGCATATCAGTTCTAGAACTTTCTCTGCGTTCATAATTAAGTAAATTGTGCTTGCAATATTTTTGTATTTTAACTCTTCATATTTAGTGCAAGTGATCTATTACCTATTCTCCATTTTTTAACAGTATTTGCCTTTAGGTTGTCAAGGATGCTGACCTACGGGAAAGACACCTGGGGGATCTTCAAGGCCTTGTTTATAGTGAACTTGCAAAAACTAAACCCACAGCTTACAAGGCTTTTGTGTCTAAGAACGAAGATATGGAAATACCAGTAAGTACCATAGGAGCCAACTTGTAAGCTTAAATTTCCATAGTAGTGATGTAATAATCTGAAAAGCATAAGCTTGGGTTAGCAATTAGGCTACCAAAGCCAACAGATGACATATCATATAGCATAGTAAAATATGAAATAAGATAATTTAGATCAGTCAAACTCATCCTATAATTTCTTTGTTAGAGATCTCAAAAAAATTAATTTAAGATCGATTAGATAAGATGATCATCCATTTTCCAAATTCTAGACATGCTGAGATTGACCTGTCAGTCAACTCTATCAAATCCCGTGTAGGCTGCTTTATTTGGATTTAGAACTTGCTTATTTATCTATCTTGTAGTTGTCTTATTTGTTTTGTATGGTAACCAAATTATTGTCAAGTAGTCTTGCTTGCATCTTGGAATCGCCTTTCTACTCTAAAGTTTTTCTGGTTGTGTCATGATCTCAAATATGAGTTATGACTAAGAAGAGATTTGAGATCATGAAAGTGAAGGTTAATCTATTTCAAAAAAAAGTGAAGGCTAATACCTGCTTCTTGATGTGAAATGAGGGTTAATATTGTAGATAAAGGTTTCTTATTATAACTGTTTATCATTCAGCTTATGTAGGATTTATGGATTATATGAATGTAATGATGGATGCCTAACATTTTGCATATCCATAACATTGTTCCATCATTATGTGCAGGGTGGTGGCGAAAGTCTTGTTCAACTTTATGATCGTTCCACATCTGCATTGGATAGAATTGGCACGAAGCATATAGGTAGTCTATCAGTTAAAGTCCTTCCATCATCACATAATCACATATCATGGAAATTACTTTTTCCAAATTAATTACTGGTGTGGTCTTTTTTAAGTTCTTCCAATAATCTCGGTGCCCTACATGACACCCTTACTTCCCTGACTGTATTAGTTAAACATGCTGGTTACTTATATATTTGTATGTATATATAACATATTTTAAATCATAATACATTCTGATGTTATCTGTGTTAATTGTAGGGGAGCGAGTAGTCGTTGTCACTCATGGAGGATTCATCAGATCACTATACCAGCGAGCCTGCCCAAATGGAGGGCGTCCTGGGAAGGTACTCAACACATCTGTTGGTGTTTTTCACATAGATGCTGATGATAATTGGATCTTAAAAATGTGGGGTGATGTTAGCCATTTGAGCCAAACTGGATTTCTACAGTCTGGTTTTGGGGGTGATAGAAATTCTGGTTAGACCATTGTTCCCATCCAAAATTTTGATTGTTTCCCAACCATAGTTAACTAAGGTTTGTATGAAGATTGAAGAAGAGATATCAAACAGTGATCATAAATATGAATTTGGCCCCTATAATGGGAATTTTTTTTTTTTTTTTGCATCTTATCATGCAAATATATTGTCACCATGAAATGTGTGTAAATTATATGATTTTCTGGCGATGGTATATCAATCTCCATTACAAAATTGTATGTTTCTAAATTTGTTGAACTGTTCATTGCATTGATGAATGAAATTTTGCATCTTAAAAGTTAAAAAAAAAAAAACTTTTTACAACATAAAATCTAGTTTGTAGCATATACTGTACAAAAAAGATTTAACTTAATTTTATCTTTTTTTGTCAAAATAACTTATGCCGTTTTTTCTGGTGTAATTTTCTTGCTAATTAAGTTTTCTTTTAACCAAAGTATCAAACCGTGTTAACTGTTAAGCTGATTCAGTACAACGTCAGTATTATTATGGAGTTTGTATTTTACCGTATAAAGCTAATTAAGTCGATCATAGTTCACAAATTTTAGCTTAACTGTTAGAAATGTCGAAATTGTTAGTGTCAGATGTCATGATCGGAGTTCGAACTCAATCACTCTATTTTATGTGTGAGTTTTCAATGACTTTTTCATTTTGTTTATCGACAAAAAAAAAAATTAACTAAGTCACCATATTTTGTATTTTTGACAAAAATAAGTCTCAATTTCTTAAGGACGAAGCATGTAGCTGCGGCAGCATTAAATTATTTTACGTTCCATATATTTTCAACGAATACTTATACAACTATTTTATTTATTTACTTTTTTTTTTGGTAAAAAAAGAGGCTAATGCCCATACAACTATTTTATTTTGAATCAACTTATATACGGAATCATGGCATACGTACCTCATTCACGTTTGCTTAATTAAAAAAGAAACTTATAGGAGAAGATTGTTTTGTTACAATAAACTGAGGATCGAATGTATAAACTATAACGTACTATACAAACTTCTCACCACTAGACTAAACTTAGTAGTTTTTATAGGAAAAAACTTTAAAAATATAATAAAAAGCTAAGTCTAATTTTTATTTTTATAATCGTCATAACTGATAATTTATTTTAGTGTGGTATAATTTTAGAAGTTAATTAATATCTTGAATATAATTTTTATTTCAAATTCTTAATTAATATCTATTTCCAATCCATATTTCTTAATTCAAATTCAAAACTTACATATATTAAAGTTTAAACTTTTTTATTTTAATGTAATCACCATAAATGATAATTAATATTTTTTAACATTGTTTCCTTATTAAAAAAATGATTTTTTATATTAGTCAAAATAGTATAAAATAGTGTGTTCGTAAATAAAATAAGGAAATAATATATTTTTAATAAGGAAAAAATGTTTTAAAAAATAAAAATTATCATTTATGATGATTACATTGAAATTAAATAAAAAATAATCTTGATTTGCTCCTCAAAATTTGTGTCCATAAAAATATAGAATATAGAATTCCAAATAAAAGCGAAGATCTAATTTTTATTTTGTTGACAGAAGATTTAATTTTTTAATTTTTATTGTTATTATATATTACGGCTAATTAAACTCCACGGGTCAAAGGCAGTAATAAACACACTGTCAAATCAGTATTACCAGATTAACAAGAAGCTAAAAACCGTATTAGCTGTCTCAATCCTTGCAACAACACCTAAAAAAAACGTAACATTAGTCCTTTTCATTTCTTCTTCTAATTAAACTAAATTACGTTATCATTGTCACTAATCTCGCTCTCTCTTCCTTTTATTACCATTTTCAAAACCATAGTTTAATCATAAACCACTGTAAAATATTCATCATCAACAAACCTAACCATAACCACCACAAACAAAATCAAAATCCCAATTTCCAAATCTTGAATCACATTTCAATCATTCTTTCCAAATATGGGTCTCTGCATTTCTAAACCCAATTCTGAACCTCACAATAACATAATCATTCAATTACAACAAGAAATCACTGTTAATTCTGATTCAAATCCAGTAGTTGAAATTCAAAACCCTAAAAAATCACCTTTTTTCCCTTTTTACACTCCAAGTCCTGCTAACCATTTTTTCTCCGGTAAAACTCCGGGGAGATTCTTTAGACCGGCGTCTCCGGCCAAGCACATTAGGTCGTTACTTGCTCGGCGTCATGGTTCCGTTAAGCCGAATGCGGGTGCTAGTATTTCGGAAGGGAGTGAAAGTGAAGGTGTTGCTCCTCTTGATAAGAATTTTGGTTTTTCAAAGCATTTTGGTAGTAAATATCAGCTTGGTGAAGAAGTTGGTAGAGGACATTTTGGTTATACTTGTTCTGCTATTGTTAAGGTTAATCATAAGGGTGAGATTAAGGGTCATAATGTTGCTGTTAAGGTTATTCAGAAAGTTAAGGTTTGTTTTGTTTCTTAATTTGAATTTTTTTTTTTATTATTATTATTTTTTATTTGTTTGTTTAATTTATGTTGAAATGAAATTGGCTACATTAATTGGTAATGAGCTCCTCATAAGGATGAATTGTTCGGGAGAATCTGAGTTTGATAACAATTTCTGGTCAGACTTTACTTATCTCGTGACCCCTTTTCTCTAAAGAATAGGAGGGTTAACAAATTTTTTTTAAAATTTTAATTTGTTTGTTTTGAATTGTAGATGACTACTGCTATTGCTATTGAGGATGTTAGAAGGGAAGTGAAAATTTTGAGAGCTTTGAATGGACACAAAAATTTGATTAAATTCTATGAGGCTTATGAAGACCATGATAATGTCTATATAGTCATGGAGTAAGCTCTTATTGCAATGCTTACATGCTCTCTTTTTTTGGTCATCTTTTGCAACTGTTTGGTTTATAATTCTCATGATTATTTGTTGTCTTATTTTCTATTTGGTTATTATTAAGGTCATTTTTGGTGAATTTTGTAATTAATTTCTTAAACTCTTATGCATCATAGGTTGTGCGAAGGAGGCGAGCTTTTGGACAGAATACTATCGAGGTATTTGTTTATTTATTTTGCAAATATTGATTCTTTTTAATATTGAATATTTGGATGTTGAATTTGTTTTTTTCTTGAGGTGGGTTTTGGGGTAAATATAAATTATGATCAAAAGAGGAAACATATAATGACTTGTGATAATGAGATACTTGTTTCCTCTTTCAGAGGTGGGAAATACTCGGAGGAAGATGCAAAAGCTGTCATGACACAAATACTGAACGTTGTTGCATTTTGCCATCTACAAGGTGTTGTTCATCGTGATCTTAAACCTGAGGTAAAGTATATTTGCGATTGTGTCATCCTTTAGGATGGTATTTGATCACCTATTTAACTATGGTTATGTTTTGTTTGTATTGTGGGTCTTGTTGTGTAATTATAAATTTTTTTTATCAAGTATTAACTTCAGAAAATGGGTAATTTTTGTGTCAGAACTTCTTGTTTTCAACCAAAGACGAGAACTCAGAGCTGAAGGCGATAGACTTTGGCTTGTCAGATTTTGTCAAACTGGGTATGTTTTGAGTCCATTTTTATATGTTTCATGCTATGTTGTGGTAACTTGGGTATGGGTTAAGTTTTGACTTTATTACGCTTTACAGATGAACGGCTTAATGATATCGTTGGTAGTGCATACTATGTGGCTCCCGAGGTTCTGCATAGAGCTTACAATACAGAAGCTGACACATGGAGTATTGGCGTGATTGCATATATTTTATTATGTGGCAGTCGTCCATTTTGGGCACGAACTGAATCCGGGATCTTTCGTTCCGTATTGAAAGCTGATCCAACTTTTGATGAACCTCCTTGGCCTTCTTTGTCAGATGAGGCACAAGATTTTGTTAAGCGATTACTAAATAAAGATCCAAGGAAGAGAATGACTGCAGCGCAGGCATTAGGTGCGTTTCTCATCTATCGATGTTGGGTCTTGGTATTTTTTTATGTTTTGTAATGTTCCTTACTGGTGTATATTGCAGGTCATCCATGGATTAAAAGTTATAAGATCGTAAAAGTACCCCTGGATATTCTGGTGTTCAAGCTCATGAAGTCATACATGCGTTCCTCCTCTCTACGAAAAGCAGCTTTAAGGGTGTGTATAATTTATATAGAGATCACTTTACAACTCTTGATATCAAATGGAAAAAAGTCTTTGTTGAATAATATATCTGCTTCTATCTTCTGATTTTTATTACTATACACGTGCTTCTAATTGGTTTCTTACTCTCTACCATCAATATGTGTACTACTTGAAGAGTTTAATTCACATAATGTTTAAACAGGTTGAGTTTGTTGTTGCATGATTAATTTGAGTTGCAAACCTTTCAATTTTCGTTTAGTCTCAACTAGATAGGTCCAAATATGTTACAGATGGTAAAAATATTCTATATATAATCGCCATTGTTGCTACTTGCTAGTGCTTTTTATTGTAATTTTGTTTGCCACTGTTCTCATTCCTTTTGCGGATCATATTGCATTTATGTGTTCCAATAACTTACTAGAATTTTATATTTATCGGCATTGGGACAGGCTCTGTCTAAGACGTTAGCTACTGATGAGCTGAATTATTTGAAGGAGCAGTTTTCACTTTTAGAACCAAACAAAAATGACACCATTAGCTTGGAAAATATTAAAGCGGTTAGTTTCTTCCTAACTATTTATATATACATATAGTAAGCGATTGATGTTATAATT